>NC_133666.1:138257535-138574126 GCF_037893015.1 Macrotis lagotis | reverse complement strand
AGTTCAAATCTGGCCTCAGTCACTTAATAATTACCTAGATGTGTGGCCTTAGGCAAGCCACTTAACCCTAATGCCTTGCAAAAAAACCAAAAAAAGAAAGGAGAAAGAAGTACATGAGATTTTATTGATATTATATATATATATATATATATATATGTGTATTGTGTGTGTGTGTATACATATATGTATGTATGTGTGTATGTATATGTGTGTATGTATTAATACTGACACCCTCACATAGTCTGTATTTTCAACCATGTCTGCCTCTCTGGAATACCATTTTGCTCTTTTCTTGGCAGACTTACTGGAGTGGTTTGCTATTCTCTTCTCCAATTCATTTTACAGATGAGGAAACTGGAGCAAACAGGGAAAGTGACCCAGCTAATAAATGTCTGAGGGCAGATTTGAACTCAGGAAGATGGGTCTCCTGATTACAAATCCAGAGTTATATACATCCATGTATAGTAGGAGAAACGAAGGTCACTACTCCAGACATAATTGACTACACTACATATTGACTTAGTTTAAAATGTAAGGCTATGTTTTACTCTATTTTAACTTATTTTCTTTAGTATTTTCCAATTATATTTCAATCCAGTTCAGGTTACATGTTTCTATTTGTCATGTATAGTATTTTCAGGATTTACTGAAGGCAAATTGTGATTTCTACATCACAGAGGAGTTGACAATGTTACTCTCATATATTTCATCTCTCTCAGTATACTGTAATATATTATAGGTTACATGTGCCCTTTGGAGAGGATTTATGGATTTATATTATTTACTTTATATGATATTAACCTCACAAAATAGATAACTGGTTTAAAAAAGATTACTGAATAGAAACTACATATTAAAAATATTAATAATATAAGCTGAACCAAACAACAATAAAATGACAGAACTAGCATTTTTTTACTCCTAGTATGAGTCAAATTACAAGATTTGAAAAATAATTATCTATTAAGATTGATAGTTACCTAAAAAAATTTCAAATTGTCAATTTTATTTGAAATATGGATTTATATTTACAAAAATTAATGATGAACCTCACCCTAAGTGCATGTTATTCCTTGAAATATGGACTAATGATAGTATAAATCCTTCTCTATTGGAAACATCTAAAAATAAGATATTTTTGGTTGATAAAAGTGATGCTATTTATAAAACTTTAATGTGCAAAGTTTAACATTTAAACCTTGAAAACAGAACTTTCAAACTTATTTAAAAGTCTTCCGAAGTATTTCAGTATTTTGATAAAATAAAAAATGCAATACCTTCTATTAGTTTGCAAGAACAACTTACTCATATCAAGGAAGATAGAAAATTTAGTCACTGTTTCAACAAATACCTTTTAAAAATTAGTGAATGAGATTGTATCATGAATATCATGATTTTGTTGGTATAGCTTTAATGCACTTCTTCCATTTGGATCTAATAGGTCTGCAAGGTATCCCTTTCAGCTATGCCATCCATTAAAATCAAGAATTAAAATAAATTGAACTGAATCACTTATATTAGTATACCAAAATGATCAACAATAATGAAACACAGTCACATTTCTCTCACTTAAATAGAGTAATATTAATTAGAACAAAAATGGTTTGAATTCCATTAATAAATAAAACTAATTTAAGATCATGTTTATTTCATCTTTATTCTACTCTTCAAATGTTTATTTTGCAAACGCTTTAAGATGTTCTTAAAATATTAGCATAGTAGTACATATATATGATTTACAAATAAGTATGCATATATTAGGAATAAAGCTCAAACATTTTAATAGCAATATACAATAAAAAAATATGAAACTGATGGTCCATATGCTACCAAATGGAAAGCATATTCATTTTTCAATGAAAGGAATACTTGGGTACTGTGTCTAGACTCATAGCAGTGAAAGATTCATAATAATTTTAGACAAAAACTAAACAAAGTCTGACCCCAGAGATGTGAGTGCCTACATTCAAATATATCATAGTACACAATAGAAAATACAGCATTCCACTTTGGTGTTTTATTGTATTATTTAAACTGCTTAGTAAAAACAGTTTTCTTTGCAAAGCTACAATTTATGACTACTCTTAACCTCTAGTAATTAATTCCATTGCGTCAAAGGGCATTGGGTATGTTGACATCCTGAAGGGGAAATTTGCCTTTGTGGAAATCCTGCCAATACTAATAGGGCATTCATTTGAATGGAATTTCTGCCCCCATCTTGAGTTTACCTGCTATCCTCCCCTCATCCTAAGTATGGAGTTATTCACTTTTTTGATTTGACAAGCTAGACGTAGTATTTTTAGATCCTGCCTTCTGATATTGGGATATATACATACATACATATATGTGTATATAAAAACTAGCTTTCAAACCTGTATCTTTAGGTTCTCTAGTCAAACCCCTCCCCCCAACATGCATGCCTGCATAATCAGCAAACGTAGAGAAATATTAATAAATGTGGATGTCAACCTAATTATTTTTGCTGTAATTAATTTTGCTCTTTCTTAAGTCTAAATCCCAGAGGTTTATACTTGTCCTTTATTAGGCCAAACATTGAAGGTTTAACACATGTTTAATTTATTTATTATTTTTATGACCAAAACTCAGTGAGAACTCCTGTTCACTAAAAATTTAAACTTTTTCTGTATTCCAAAAATTTTTTTTATTGTATTATAAACTCTGAAACATAATAGGTATGTAAAGGCTTATTGAAATGTGACTTGACAAATTTACTTATTCAAAAGCAATTTATTAAGTACAAAAAAAAAACAAAGTTCTGAGTTAGAAAGTAGATTAAAAAGAAAGTTCAAGAGTAAAGTCCCGAGGAGCAGCTAGGTGGCGCAGTGGATAAAGCACTGGCCTTGGAGTCAGGAGTACCTGAGTTCAAATCCGGCCTCAGACGCTTAATAATGACCTAGCTGTGTGGCCTTGGGCAAGCCACTTAACCCCATTTGCCTTGCAAAAACCAACAAAAACAACAAAAACAAAAAAAGCAAATACAGCCTCAGACACTTAATAATTGCCTAGCTGTGTGACCTAGGGCAAGTCAGTTAACCCCATATCCTTAAATAAATAATTTTTTTTAAAAAGTGGTTTTAAACAGAATAAATAAATAAATAAAAAGAATAAATAAATCTTAAATAAAATTTTAGCAATGACATTACAGCAAAATATTCCTAGGATAATACATCATGATCAAGTAGGATTTATACTAGCTAGGCATGGATGGTTCAATATTAGGAAAACACTCAAATTAATTGAACATATCAATAGCAAAACCAACAGAAATCATATGATTATCTGAATAGATGCTGAAAAGGCCTTTAATAAAATACAAAATCCATTCCAATAAAAACACTAGAAAGGTTAAGAATAAATGGAGTTTTCCTTAAAATAAATAGTATCTATCAAAAACATCAACAAATATTTTATATAATGGTGATAAACTTGGAGCATTTCCAATAAGAATGGGGTTGAAACAAGTATCACCACTACTATTAAATATAGTTTTAGAAATGTTAGTTCTAGCAATAAGAGAAGAAAACAAAATTGAAGGAATCAGAATAGGCAATGAGGAAGCAAAAGTTTCACTCTTTGAAGATGAAATGATGGTATAATTAGAGAACCAGAGTAAATCATCTAAAACACAATTAACAAATCTAACAAAGTAGCAGTAGATAAAACAAACTCACAAAAAATATCAGCATCTCCATATATGAACAACAAAGCCCAAGAACAAGAGAAGAGAAATTCCATTTAAAGTAACTGTAGAAAATATTACATATTGGGAATCGACCTCCCAAAACAAACTCAGAAACTGTGAACACAATTATAAATGACTTCTCACCCAAGTAAAGTCAGATCTAAATAATTAGAAAAATATCAATTGCTCATGGTTAGGTTGAGCCAATATAAAAAAATGACAATTCTACCCAAATTACTTATTCAGTGACATCAAATAACTGTTTTTACCAAGCTAGAAAATAGTAACAAAATTCATCTGGAGCAGCAAAAGATCAAGAATAGCAAGGGAACTGATGACAAAAAATGTAAAGGAAGGTGGCCTAGTTCTACCAGATCTAAAACAATACTATATACTATAAAGTTCCAGTCATCAAAACTGGTACATGGGGCAGTTAGGTGGCGCAGTGGATAGAGCACTAGCCCTGGAATACCTGAGTTCAAATCCAGCCTCAGACACTTAATAATTATCTAGCTATGTAGCTGTGGGAAAGCCACTTAACCCCATTGCCTTACAAAAACTAAAAACAAAACAAACAAAAAAAATCCACCTGGTACTGGTTAAGAAATAGAACAATGGATCAGTGGATTAGAACAGGTTCAAAAGAAACAGTAGTGAGTGACTACAGTAATCTACTGTTTGTCATACCCAAAGACATTATCTTCTGGGATAAGAAATCACTATTTGACAAAAATTGTTGCGAAAACTGGAAAACAGTAAGGCAAAAACTAGGCATAGACCCATATCTCACACCCATACCAAAAAAAAAGTCAAAATGGCTACAGAATAGACCAAGAAATACCCTAGCTATCTGATGTATAGAAAGCAGACAAATTTATGACAAAACAAAAATTAGAGCAAAAAGAAATTGCAAAATGAATGATTTTGACTATATTAAATTAAGAAGTTTTTGCACTAATAACATCTATGCTGCCAAGATTAGAAGGAAAGCAGACAGCTGGGAAACAATCTTCACAACTATGAGTTCTGATAAAGGTCTCAATTCTAAAATATAGAGAGAATTGCTTCAAATTTATAAGGTTACAAGTCAGTCCCCAATTGATAAATGGTAAAAGGATATGAAGACAGTTTTCAAATGAAGAAATTAAAGCTATATATAATCAAGTGAAAAAAATGCTCCTAATCATTATTGATTAGAGAAATGCAAATTGAAACACCTCACACCTATCAGATTGGCCAAGATGAGAAAAATGGAAAATTATCAGTGTTGGAGAGATTGTGGGAGGACTGGGACGCTGATGCACTGCTGGTGGAGTTGTAAAGTAATCAAACCATTCTCCTAAGATTTTATTTAAGATTTTTGCATTTATATTCATCAGGGAGATAGGTCTATAATTTTCTTTCTGATTTAACTCTTCCTGGTTTAGATATCAGCCCTATATATTGGTGTCATAGAAAAAGTTAGGCAGAGTACCATCTTCATCTATTTTTTCCAAAGAGTTTATAAAGAATTGAGAGTTTATATAGAATTGGAACCAATTGTTCCTTAAATGTCTGACAGAATTCACTTGTAAATGAATCTAGCCCTGGCGATTTTTTCTTAGGGGGTTCAATAATGGCTTGAAGAATTTCTTTTTCTGAGATAGGGTTAATTTAAGTACTTAATTTCCTCTTCATTTAACCTGGACAACTTATATTTTGGTAAATATTTGTCCATTTCACTTAGAGTATCAAATTTATTAGAACAGAGTTGGGCAAAATAATTCCAAATTGTTACTTGAATTTCCACCTGATTGGTGGTGAATTCATCTTTTTCATTTATGATACTAGCAATTTAGTTTTCTTCTTTCTTTTTTTAATCAAATTAACCAGAGGTTTATCAATTTTATTGGTTTCTTCACAAAACCAATTCTTCATCTTATTTACTAGTTCAATAGTTTTCTTGCTTTCAATTTTATTAATTTCTCTTTTGATTTTTAGAATTTATAATTTCATATTTAATGAGGAGGTTTTAATTTGTTCTTTCTCTAATTTTTTTAGTTGCATGTTTAGTTCATTGATTTCTTCTTTCTCTAATTTATTCATGTAGCATTTAAAGATATAACAGCTGCATTGGCTGCATCCCATAACTTTTGTTAGTTTGTTTCATTATTGTCATTATCTAGGATGAAATCATTAATTCTATAATTTTTGTCTGATATAATTTTTGTCATTATTTAAAATGAGGCTATTTAGTTCATAATTAATTTTAGGTCTATTTCTCCCTGGCCCATTATTGCAGGTGATTTTTATTACATTATGATCTGAGAACGATGTATTCACTATTTCTGCCTTTCTGCAATTGATTATTAGGTTTTTATGCCCTAGTACATGGTCAATTTTTGTGGAATTGCCATGTACTGAAGAAAAAAAAAGTATATTCCTTTCTATCCCCATTCAATATCCTCCATAGGTCTAACATATTTAGGTTTTCTAACAATCTATTTCTCTCTTTAACTTCCTTCTTCTTTATTTTATGGTGAGATTTATCTAAATCTGAGAGCAGGAGGTTGAAGTCACCCACCAGTAGAGTTCTGCTGTGTATGTCTTCCTGTAACTACTTCAACTTCTCCTGTAAGAATTTGGATGCTATATGATTGGGTACATACATATTTAGTATTGAAATTACTTTATTGTCTACAGTACATTTTAGGAGGATATACTTTCCTTCCTTATCTCTTTTAATGTTATCTATTTTTGCAGCTGCTTTGTCTGAGATAAAGATTGCTACCCCTGCTTTTCTCCACTTCAACTGAAGCAAAATATATCTTGCTCCAACCTTTTACCTTTACTCTATATTATCTCTCTGCTTACATTGAGTTTCTTGTAAGTAGCATATTGTAGGATTCTGGTTTTTAATCCACTCTGCTGTTTGCTTACTTTTTAAGGGAGAGTTCATCCCATTCACAATCAAAGTTATAATTACTAACTCTTTATTGCCTTCCATGTTATCTTCCCTCGGTTTGTATATTTTCCCTTTCTTCCTTTATCTATATTCCCCAGTATTTTGTTTCTGAATATCACCACCTTCAATAAGCTTGCCCCCCCATATACACCCCCCTCCCCTTTCTTTCCCTTTTCCCTTTGCCCCTTATTCCTTCCCTTTCTTCTGTTAATTCCCCTTTTCTTCTCCCCTCTCTTTTTCTCCTTTTAATATCTGAAGGGTAAAATAAGTTTCTTCACTTAACTGTGCATATGTATTTTAACTTTAAGCCAAGTCTGATAAGAATAAGATGCAGGTGGTTCCCACCTCCTCCCTTCTTCCCCTCTATTGCAACAAGTGCTTTGTACCTCTTAATGTAATGAGGTTTACTCCATTCAGTCTCCTCCATCCTCCCGTCTCTTTACTGCTCTCCTTTTTAAGGATGTATTGTTTTTAAATTATTCTATCTGAGTCACAGAGAAGTCATGAGTGTCCATCACTTCTGATTAAGTATATTCTCTCCAATAGAATTACAATTCTCGAGAGTTATATGAGAGTCTTTCTCCCAGGTAGGGATATAGCCAGTTTCATCTTTTTGAATAGTAGTTTTTTTCTTTATGCCCCACCTTTTTTAACCTTTTAATGTGTCTCTTGAATATCCTATTTGAAGTTCAAATTTTCTATTAAGCTCTAGTCTTTTCATCAGGAAAAGTTGGAGGTCTCCTATTTCATTAAATTTCCATCTTTTCCTCTGAAAAAGAAACCTCAATTTTGTTGGTTAGTGAATTCTTGGCTCCATTCTAAGCTCCCTTGCTTTTTGGAGTATCTCATTCCAGGCCCTTCCATCCCTTAATGTTGACTGATGCAGCCAGGTCCTATGTAATTCTTACTGTGGCTCTTTGGTATCTAAATTGTTTCTTTCTGGCTGCTTGTAAGATTTTCTCTTTTATCTGATAGTTTTGGAATTTGGTCAAAATATTCCTTGATGTTTTCATTTTGAGATCCCTTTTTGAAGGGGATTGATATATTCTTTCAGTAACTATTTTGCCCTCTGGTTCCATGATGTCAGGGCAATTTTCCATCACTAAATCCTTTAATATTAAGTCCCTTCTTCTCTCTTCAATATTTTCAAGGAGCCCAGTGATTCTTAAGTTCTCTCTTCTGGTTCTATCTTCGAGGTCAGAGGTTTTGCCAATGAGGTATTTTACATTTTCTTTTTTTATTTTTTTGGTTTTGTTTAACAGATTCTTATTGTCTCATGAAGTCATTGGTTTCCATAGACTCCTTTTCATTTTAGAGAAGAATTTTCTTCATTTACCTTTTTTCAACTCTTTTTCCAATTGGTCAATTCTATTGTTGAAAGAATTTTCCATTTGACCAACTGAGGTTTTGAGAAAATTATTTTCTTTTTATGTTTGTCCAACTGTATTTTCCAAGTATTTGTTTTTTTGTTGCATGGTGTTAATTTTCTCCCCCAAATTTTCCAATTGATTATCAAACTTCTTCCTGATTTCTTCAAGGAAGTCTTTCTGACTGGAGAACAAATCATATGCTCAGAGTTTCTAGGTTTCTCTAAGTCAGGGTCTTTATTTTCTAGCTAGATTTCTATGAAACCCCCTGTCCGCTGGCCTTTCTTCCTTTTCTTAAGATCTTGTGTTTGGAGAGGGACTTGTTCACAGAGGTTTGGTGTTGAGATCCATAGAGGCTTTGTTCACTGAGTTTAGCAACTTCAAGTGGTCCATGTAGTAGGGAATGCTGGTTGCTTTCTTTGGAGTGTCTGTGACCTTGATTTGAGGCCCTTTCCCTAGGCCTGGAGGGAGTGGGTGGCACTACTGGATATGGGCTGTGCCCTGGGGCATGGTGATTAATCTTTCTATTCAGTTGAGGGAGATCTGCTGCCCACATTTGAACCTGGCAGGGAGAGGAGGCTATTATTGTGTTTGTTCTGGTAAGAGGGTTCAGCTGAAATGAATTTATGGTGTCTGATGTCCTCCTGACCGGAGGAACCCAGCGGATCAATGTCCAGCCACACTCCATAACTCTCCACACTGGGACTCACCCTCCAGGCCTGCTGAAGTACTCCACAATGTCAGTCCCACAGTCAAAGACTCTGTGCCCCAGTTGGCTCTTCGATTGTGGCTCCCACAGTCAAGGCCTCCATGGTTGATCCTAGACTAGTCCAGCCCTCACCCCAACCCTGCTGGCTCTCTGACCCCAGCTCACCCACAGACCCCAAAGACAGACCTTGATCGCAGATGTTCTTCTCCTAACTTCCTTTTCTGGGTTTTATTGATCGAATTTCTGTTGAGAGGTTGTTTCATATTATCAGATCAGGAGATCTTAGCACAGTGCCTGTCTTCTCTCTGCCATTTGGCCAAAAGTCTAATCCAACTATTCTGGAGAGGAATAAAGAACTATGCCCAAAGAGCAATTAAAATTTTCATATCTCGTCTATAACCAGAAGAAATCACAAAAAATGGGAAAAGTTCCACATGTTCCAAAACATACATAGCTGCTATTTTTGTAGTGGCAAAGAACTGAAAATTGAAGGGATGCCTATCAATTGGGGAATGGGTAAATAAGCTATGGAGTTATGGTACATGAATATTATGGAAAACTATTGTTCAAGAAGTAACCATAAATGGTTGGATTCTAGAGAAGCATGGAATGACTTACAGGATTTGATGCTGAGAGAAGGGAGCAGAACCAAGAGAAAAATGTACACATTAACAACAACAATGTGAGATGATCAACCTTGATGGATGCAACTACTCTTAGCAGTTCAGACAGCTAGGACAACCCTATTAGACCCACTATGGACAATGCTATTCCCATCCAGAAGAAGAAAAACAAAGCAAAATCCTTGAGAATCTGAGGAACACTACATTCACTTTTATTTTATATATTTAAGGCAATTGGGGTTAAATGACTTGTACAAGGTCACACAGTTAGGCAATTATTAAGTATTTGAGGCTGGATTTGAACTCAGTTCCCCCTGACTCCAGGCTGATGTTCTTTCCACTGTGCCACCTAGCTGCACCTACATTTACTTTTTTAAAAAAATATTCCTTTATCCTAATTCCTCATACCAAAAATGGCTAACCTATAAATATGCTTACACAATATTAACCTGACTGTTGGTAGCTCAAGGGAAGTGGGTGGGAAGGGAGGATAGAAGGAAATTTTGAAACATATAAATATACATAGGCATATAGATGAATGTTAAAAAAAACTTTCATAGCATATATTTGGAAAAGTAAAACATCAATTAAAAAAGGTTGTTGTGAGGAGCAAATAAGATAATATTTCTAAAGTGTTTTTCATAGTGTCTGATAGCACTTAATAAATGCCTATTTTTGTCTCTTCTTTCTTCCACCCTTTTTTCATTTCTTTCTTCCTCCCTTTCATATTTGGTCATATGGTCCTTAGAATCAATCAGCTTCTGGAGATATAAAATAACTTAAACCTAAACTCTTTGGTACATAGACATCGAAATTTTATTTCTTCAAATTTAATCACCTTGAGATCAAATGAATACGAATTTGAACTACAGATCCTACAATTAATCATGCCCAATATTGCCAACAGGAAATAGGCAGCAAAGTAAGAAATAATTTCATTTTTCCTTTTTGCTCTGATTTTGCTAATTTTTTGAACAATATATAAAGAAAGCAAAAAGAAAAACATCTTTCAACTTTATGAAATCATCTAGCTGTAGTTGCAGGGCTTAAAAATGTCTTTTATTATCAAATTTAGTTTTCAAAAATTGTTTGGGTATAATGTTGAAAGAGGAGAAAAACAGACATTCTAAATTATTTCAAGAAAACTCAGTCATTTCTATGATAATCACACACATTCCTACATATTCTGTGAATTCAAGAAAGCAGTACAATTGGTCCATCTTATTTATGGTCTTATTTTAAATTCTATTTGTTTATTATCCAACAGTAAAATAAACAACTACTTAGTATAGAAACCTTTTTTTTTTGGAACAGACTGAGAGAGGTATAATTTAGGGGACTAAGGACAGAATTATGTAGCCAGAAACCTTCATAATATGGAAATGCTATGTGGCCTTGAAAAAGTTATTTAAGCTTTTTTTTCTGTTCCCCATGTGTGAAATTGAATATTACTGCATTAGTTATTTTTCTATCTCAAAAGTAATGTAAACTTTAATATTTGTAAAACAATTTCAAGATGAAAGGAGTTTATAAATAGTAGTTTCTCATATATCCTCTTCTCCATGTGATTTAACACATATTCTTCTAAAAGAACCACAGGATAAAATGGCACCATGAAATTAGTTTTTTTCTTCCAGATGATAAAAGGGCTATGTATTTATATGTGCAAGCACATATTCAAAAACATATATCCATGTATGTGTATGTGTGCATGTGTTATGTATACACAAATTGAAGTAGAAGGGATGCACATATCCCTTGAAGAAAACAGAAACAAATGTATTATCATCCAACCAAAATATAAACTGCATCTCATCTCATTTTCTCAATTCACACCGGCAATTTGGTGTGCCATTCAGGATTCAGATGAATTTAGCTAAAATATTTGTGACTATAAGTTTGGAGCAAGCAAATAATAAATGAATAAATATTAAGTAACTACCATGTGCAAAGAGATTGAAATAGTTATTGTGAAAGAGGTAGGGAAAGACAGAAAATTTCCTATACAAACAATGCACAATCTACATGGTTATGGATATATAAAATTATATATATATATATATATATATATATATACATATATATTTATATATATATATATATATATACATACATTTATATACACATATAAATCCCTGTGATGAAGGTATTCTCTCCTTTTATAGAACCCAATTTACATGAGATCATTCTCTATCTTTTTATTACATAGATATTAAATTCCAAATTATGATAGCTTTTAAACATTTAATATTAAAGACTATGTGTTAGGTTGTTCCAGGGTAGTATATGAATGTGATTCTCATTTCTACAGGTCATGTCCAAAAAATATAATACAGTTATTTTTTTAAATTTTATTTGTTTTTTTAATTGAAACTTTAATGCTAAAAGTATTGAGTCATAATTTAAAAGATGAGAATTGTCTTCAATAAGTGAATCATAATCAATCTAAACTCATACTGTATTCTCTGACTGCTTGTGTTAAAGTCCAAAAAATTAGAATCATTTAGCAACTTCATTAAATCAATTGTACTTGCAATGGCTATTAAATTTTCTAGAAATGCACTAAATTCTAAATTCTTTTACCATTTGAGACTTAAATACAGTAATACCATATTTATCAAACATCATCAAGAAATGAAGGATGTTGTGGTTTTCAAAAGTAGATTTTCTAGATAACAATCTTGTTCAACTTGATTTATTTTGGCCCTTCTAAAGTATATCTTTTTTTTTTAGGTTTTTTTGCAAGGCAAATACAGTTAAGTGGCTTGCCCAAGGCCACACAGCTAGGTAATTACTAAGTGTCTGAGACCGGATTTGAACCCAGGTACTCCTGGCTCCAGGGCTGGTGATCTATCCACTGTGCCACCTAGCTGCCCCTAAAGTATATCTTTCAAAGTAGATTTTCTTTTTTAAAAGAGTACATTGAATGTAAAAGTTAGCTTCATTTTCCCCCCTAATAAGTGTGAAAAGACCCTATATAAGAACCTGAAAAGTCCTTTCAGATATTTAAGTAATCCATGATGCATCTATTTGGTGAGCATATTTTTGTTATTTTTTAATTGTTTTTCTCCTTTGTTCTTGCTTGTGTTTCAAAGAGTTGAAAATGACAGAAAAGTAGGATTTACTGCAAAAAAAAATTTACTTTAAAATAAATATGTTGTATGGAGAAATAAAAAGTCAAGAATTTCCAGGGATTTAATGAAAAAAAGTGCAAAAGAAGGGGGCTTAGACCTACCCACTCTAAAATTATATTATAAAGCATCAGTCATTAAAACTATCTGCCTAGAAATTGAGTGGTGGACCAGTGGAATAGACTAGGTATAAATAGCAGGAAACAATTATAGTAATCTGCTATTTGATAAACCCAAAGAGTCCAGCTATTGGGATAAAAACTCTCTCTTTGATAAAAACTGCTGGGAAAATTGGAAGTTAGTATGGAAGAAACTTAGATTAGACCAACACTTCACATCCTATACCAAGATAAGATCCAAATGGATACAGGATTTAGAGATTAAAAAAACAATACTATAAGCAAATTAGAAGATCAAGGACTAGTTTACCTGTTAGATCTATGGAAAGGGGAGCAGTTTATGACTAAGGAAGAGATGGAGAACATCACTAAAAACAAACTAGATGATTTCAATTGCATTAAATTAAAAAGATTTTGTACAAATAAAGCCACTACAACCAAGATCAAAAGAAATGTAGTAAACTGGGAAACAATCTTTACAACTGTTTCTGACAAAGGACCCATTTCTAAAATATATAGAGAACTGAGTCATATTTTTAAAAAAAGCCATTCCCCAGTTGACAAATGGTCAAAGAATATGCAAAGGCAATTTACAGATGAGGAGATCAAAGCAATCTGAAGTCATATGAAAAATTGCTCTAAATCATTACTTATTAGAGAAATGCAAATTAAAGCTTGTCTGAGGTACCACCTAACACCTCTCAGACTGGCCAATATGACCAGAAAGGATAATGATCACTGTTGGAAGGGTTGTGGGAAATCTGCGACACTATTACACTGTTGATGGAGCTGTGAACAATTTGCCCAAAGGCCAACAAAAACGTGCATACCCTTTGATCCAGCAATACCACTACTGGGTCTATTCCCTGAAGAGATGATGAAAAAGAGTAAAAACATCACTTGTACAAAAATATTCATAGCAACCCTGTTTGTTGTGGCAAAGAATTGAAAATCAAGTAAATGTCCTTCAATTGGGGAATGGCTTAGCAAACTGTGGTATATGTATGTCATGGAACACTATTGTTCTATTAGAAATCAGGAGGGATGGGAATTCCAGGAAGCCTGGAGGGATTTGCATGGACTGATGCTGAGCAAGATGAGCAGAACCAGAAAAACAGCAACATGGGGGTGATGATCAACCTTGATGGACTTGCTCATTCCAAGTGCAACAATCAGGGACAATTTTGGGCTGTCTGCAATGAAGAATACCATCTATATCCAGATAAAGAACTGTGGAGTTTGAGCAAAGTTCAAAGACTATTCCCTTTAATTTAGAAAAAAACAAAAACAAAACTGATATCTTATTGTCTGATCTTGTTATCTCTTATACTTTATGTTTATTCCTTAAGATATGATTTCCTTCTCATTACACTCAATTTGGATCAATGTACAACATGGAAACAATGTAAAGACTGACAAATTGCTTTCTGGGGGGGGAGGGAAGTAATATGGGGGAAAATTGTAAAACTCAAATTAAATAGAATCTTTACTAAAAAAAATAAAAAATAAAAATAGCAAAAAATAAAATAAATATGTTGCCTTATAAAAAAATAAGAAAACAGCAGTGCATTTTACAAGATGAAAAAAGCCTAGATAAGATTAGCTATTGTATAATTTTATAACTATAACTGTATAACTAATGATCAAGTACTAAATACTGTCAAAGAAATTTGATCTGAGATCGAATATTCTTATTCTGCTGAGATTGACATGACTTTCAAAAGATTCTTTTGGAACATTCAGAAAGTATACCAAAGCTATCACAGGCCAAACTGAGCTGAAAAACAGAAAAAGTGACAAAGAAAACATGTCATAAAAAACTAATGAAAACAAGATCATGAGAAAATTGATAAAAATGAATTAAAGGTGAAAGAAAGATGTTTCCCAATCATTTGTTTCAACCTACAGTCCCTGTAACTTTAAAGCACTTCTAAAGAAGGTCCCATCAACTTAAATTATCATGGAAGATCTTCAGCAAAAGCATGTCTCTTCTGAGTAATAGCTGAGAAGCCAGCATAAGGGGAGAGTGAGAAAACTAGAAGGAGGTTCTTAGCCACAGCACAGCTCAGGTCCCAGTTCAGCAAATCCAGCATGGCAGCAGGTCAGTAGTGAGGGTTTCAACTCCAGATCAGAAGACAAAGTCTGAGCCTTGGGAATGATGGTGCAACAGAAGGAAATGGGATGGGAACAAACCACTGCATAGACAAAGCCCTGGCATAAAGGATAGGCAACAATTGTGGCAAGTGATAAGCCAGGGATCAGTTCTTGGTCCCAGCAAAAAAGTTGGGCCTTGACCCCTTATACTCTAGGAGGAGAGCTCAACTATCAAAATAAACAAAAAATTAAAATATACTACTAACCACAGAAACTTTCTGTTCTGACAGGAACAATAAAAATCTCAGCTCAGAAGAAGAAAGCAGTGACAAATTTCCTAGATATGAAGCCTCAAAGGCCTTTATAAATTGACCTCAAATCCAAAATCTTTTTAGAAGAGCTCAAAAGGGATTTAATAACCAAAGAGAGGAAGAAGATGGAGAAAATGAGAGCCATTTAGGAGAATTATAAAAATTGACTGATAAATCAACTCCTTTAAAATTAAAAATAGACAACTGGAAAAAGAATCTAACTCATCAAAAAAATGAAACTGACCAACTGAAACAGGTATACAACTCATCAAAAAGTAAAATTAACCAACTAGAAAAAAGAAAACAATTCTTTTAAGGAAAATTTAACCAACTGAAAAGGAAATACAAAGGCTAACTGAAGAAAATATAATCCTAAATATTTAAATTGAAAAAAATGGAAACAAAGGACTCTGAGACACCAAGATTTCATCAAACAAAATCAAAAGGCTGAAAAAAATAGAAGAAAATATACACTAATTTTTAGGGGGGGAAAAACCTATTTTATGAATTACAAAAAGAAAAAAGGGTCTAGAAAATAACTTTTAAGAAATTATCATGGGGGGGGGGGTGGCTAGGTGGCACAGTGGATAAAGCACCGGCCCTGGAGTCAGGAGTACCTGAGTTCTGGTCTCAGACACTTAATAATTACCTAGCTGTTTGGCCTTGGGCAAGCTACTTAACCCCATTTGCCTTGCAAAAACCTAAAAAAAAAAATTATCATGGAAAAGTGGCCTAATATCCTAGAAGAAGAAAACAAAATAGTCCTTGAAAGAATCCATCTATCACCTCCAGAAACAGGTCCCAGAATTAAAAACTCCATGGAATATTATAGCCAAATTTCAGAATTCTCAGCTAAAGTAGAAAATAATCCAAGCAGCCAAAAAAAGAAGCAATTCAAATATTAAGAAACCATAATCAGAACTGCTCAGAACTTATCAGCTTCAGCATCAAAGGATCAGAAGACCTGGAACAGAGCAAAGGACCAACCAACAATCAACTACCCTGCAAAATTCAGCATATTCTTTCAGGTAAAAAAAAAAAAAAAGATTTTTTTATACACTGTTTCTTTTATTTTTTTCATTCATATGCATGTGTATATTTTTAAGTTACAAAATTTCCTTCCATGCTTCCTTCCCACCCCCACCCCCAATGGTGAACAATCAGGTTAGCATTGTACCTACATACTTTGGATAAATATGTTTACATATTAGTCATTTTCGGTTAAGGATTAAGGGGAAAAGATTCATACAAGATCATTTTTATACAGTGTTCAACAGATTCTGAAGGGCTGGTTTTTCTTTTCTTTTTTTGTTTGGTTTTGTTTTGGTTTTCTTCCACTGGATAGGGATAACTTTGTCCATATGCAGTCTAATATGGTTGTCCTAGCTCTCTGAACTGCTGAGAGGAGATGCTTCCATTAAGGTTGAAAGACAGATTTTCAATGAAATAGAGGACTTGTAAAATTTTCTGATAAAAAGACCAGAACTAAATTGAAGTCTCTATCTTCAAATATAAGACTCAAGAGATGCACTAAAAAAGGTAAATGGAAAGGAGAAAAATGTTAGTTTTTTTGAAACTAGAAGGCACACTTAGAATAAATTAGTTTTAAAACTTATCTAAGATCACTGGGTGACTGAAAGATTCAATACAACCATATTAGCTTTCTCCCTGTTTGCCCCTTATATAGTCCCTAGCCACTCCACCATCTGGGCTATTTAGTCACAGAGCTCAGATGAGATGGAAGTTATCAACTGTATTCCTACCTATGACAAGCCTTCCCATCTTTCTGGACACTGCCTCCAAAGGTCCATTAGATTTTATCATATGTATTGGCTCTGTAATGTGATCTGCTGATATAATATCTAAGGATCTCTGGTGCTTTCTGTCTGTCATACTTGCATGACTTGCAGGTCTTTCAAGGTATCTTATAACTGAACTTTATGTTGAATCGACCCACCCAATTTAAAGACTGAGCTCCCTGAAAGCCAGTACTATTGATTTTTCTATTTATATGTCCAAGTGCTTAGCATATAATTAATAAATATATTTTATATATTTAATATATTTATAAACATATTTATATTATATTTATAAATATATTTATTCATTTGGAGAGAGGATTACAAATATTGAATTAAAGGATACCTCAGAGATTAATCTAAACTGATTCTCTGATTTTACAAATGAAGAAATTGGAAGACTAGCAAGGGGTGGGGGTGGGGGAAAAGAATGTTGTGTCTTGTCTAAAATCACACAACTATTAAGCATTGATCCAGAATTTGAACTCAAGTCTCTCTTGACTCCAAGTTTAGTGCTTATTTCAATTTACCATACAATTTCGAAAGAATAAATGATTTTTCTAGTCACAGAGGTGATCAGTGAAAGACCCTAGACACAAATGCAGGCATCTCAGTTCCTATGCTGGTGCTCTTTCCACTGTACATCTTGCTAGTTTCCTATAAATAGTTATTGAATTCAGGAGCTCTTAAATATTTCATGATAAAAATAATTGATAGACCATAGCATCATTTCCTCAGTTAACAGTTTACAGTCTAAAAAAGGCAAGATGCAGAAAATATTACAAGATTCTTTGATGGACCAGTGAAAATTCAGTTGTAAAGTAGCAAATGAAATAACCTATTAAATTCTTATATATCTCATTAGAATGAAGTCACAAGTCACTGTTTGTTTTTAAATATATGTGTATGTGTATGTGTATATGTATATGCATATGTATACAAATTTCCTAAATATATTTAAGTTCAACTTTTTGATACAAATCAACTTCTGTTTTTGAAATAACAAAATGGTAATAGTTTGAATTTTATGAATTCACAAGAGGCTACTGCGTTTTTCCTCTAGAAATAAAATCAGATTTTGAAGCTTTATATTTGTATAAAAACAAAGCGTATGGTTTTGAAATACAATTTAGATATTAGGAGATATTCCTAATGATAATAAATCAGCAACAAAAAATGTCATAAATATTTAAATCAGATATTTTTCACATTCAATAGTTACAAATTTATCTATTACCTTATAATATAGTTAAAGAAACAAAACTAATGTAGCAATTATGGAACAATTCATTGCTTTACATTTCTTATTATAAGTCTAAGAGAAATTCATTAAAAATACTGGAGCTATGATTTCAGTGCTATCTTCCAGGTGAAGAAACTACCAAACAGGTGAGCAACTTCTCTGCCATTTATAGTCTTAAAGAGTTTCCTTTTCTTGAGTAACACAGCCAATTTATGTAAGAGGTTAGAATTAAGTCCAGGTCCTCCAGGTGTGCAGACCATCTCTCAATCCATACTATCTCTCATAGTAGACATTAAATATAAAATAATTATAGATTCTGTACCTCTCTTAAAGGAACTTGGTAAGCCAATCGATAAATCAATGAATAAGTAGGTAAACAGATAAAATAGGTAGAATAGGTAGAAAGTGGTAGTAAGATAGGCAGGCAGACAAAATACAGATAAACAGGCAGAATGACAGATCAAATAATACACAATAAAAACAACACTACAATACTGAAAACATTGCTAGAAAGCTCTCCTTGTTCTCATTACATGAAACTTGACAGACAAGGATATTGATTTGTTGGTCCTATTATTATCTCTTTCATCTCTCATTCAAATTGTACAAAATACAACACAGCTGAAATGGAATTAATGAACAGTCTCACAAACTTTCTTTGGATTTTGCTGTTTTATCATATGAGAGAAAAGAATAAATACATAAAAGTAGTGTTTAAATAATGAAGAATGAATTGTACAGCTCTAAAAAAGGACAGAAAAAAATTTCCCTAAATGGTTCATTCATATACAGCAATGATTTTTCTTCTAACCACTCATCTTTCTATTAAGTAACTCTAAATCTATGAAATTCAAAATACATCAATTAGATTTATGTAATGCAATAAATGCAGATCAGCATTTTAAATGGAGACTTTCTTAGCAACTAGGTCAAAGTTCTGATTATTCTAGTTTTCAAAAAATAGGTAACTAATGAGCATCTATTAGAAGCAGTATAACATATAAAGACATCTCTTCATAGAGGAAAAAAAAATATTCCTCTCCCAAGAACTATTTGCGTGACCCAGATCACATATAAGAACAATTCTCTGCCAATGATCTTGCTACTTTCTTCCTTCCTGTGTTCCTTCCAAACACAGAGCAATGTTCAGACTAGAACTAGAGGATTAGTGGAAGTTAACTATATAGATAAAGTATGGATCATGAAAGAACTGTAATGAAATATAAACTGAAGGGAAAGAAAAGAAAATTAAAAGAGAAGGACAAATAATAGTCAAATGTAAGGGAAATAAGGGAAAGAATTGAAATAAAGATCAAAGAACATGGAGTGGCAGAGAAGAAACTGCAGGATGAGAGAGAGAGAGAGAGAAGCTATTGAGATGTAATCATAGAATCCTAGAAAGTCAGTGCTAGAAATAATCATCTGGCTCTGCTTCTTCATTTTACAGAGAAGGAATCTGAGACTTGAAGAAATAAAGTGACTTGTCCAAACCAAATGAGGATTCAAACACAAATTTTTGAATGCCAAGTCCAAAAGACTTACAACTCTTTAGACCCTATGATCTTTCCAGCAAGCCAAACTGACTTTCCCTAGTGTAATATAAAAAAGACTAGAATATAAACTGGGGGTAAAGGTTATTAAGGTCTCATACCATACAAAAGAAATCTTAAAGTATGAGGGAAAGATCATTTCAGATGAGAACAAGGAAAATATAAAAGAGAAAAATCCATTTCTTTGTAAGCCACAGTCCAAAAACACATTAGATTAAGTTAAAATCCAATTGCTAGGAAACAAACCATGGAAAGAGGCTCCAAATTGGTAAGTGACATTCTGAAAAAAAATATAGTAAATTACAGTGGGCTCATAAAGCATGAGTAATTAGCACTACACAAATTTCAATATCTTGGCTTTTCTTATAATTAGTAGACAAGCAATTTAAAAAGCAAAGGCTTGTATGGAATCATTATCATTATTTTCCAAGGGGAAGATATAAGACTAACAGGGAATGGATGACATTTACTCTGTGTACATTCTAAGAATTGGTCAAAAACTGTCAGGGAAAGAAAACCCACAAGGGAAAAAATGCAGTTTCTTTCACATTCTAATTTCCATACTTAAGAAGTGGAAAGGTATATTCTCTCTCAATGACCTTTCAAATATTAAGTTTATATAGAAAATTAATAGTATTTTATATAGTTTGTTAAATTATATTTTCTTCAGAACATTATATTAAACATTTATTGTTAGAAATATCAGAAGGCATATTAATTATCAAATTCTGGATAGTTTTTTTATTTTGTTCAATTGGTGATTCAATTGTGTACAATTCTTTGTGGTTTTCTTGGCAAATATAATGGAGTGGTTTCCCATTTTGTTTCCAGTTCATTTTACAGATGAGGAAACTGAGGCAAACAGAGTGAAATGACTTGCCCAAGGTCATAATGCTAATAAGTGTCTGAGGTCAGTTTTGAACTTGGGAAGATAGGTCTTTCTGACTCCAGCCCTGGCACCCTAGATACCTTGAATGGTTTCTTAAAGTCTGATATATATTAAAAACTGAATTTGTTGATAATAATTTAATTTTCATTCAAAATTCAGTATTTTATTTAACAAAGTAAAGAACCAATAAATGGAGAAATTATTACAATTTTGTATTGTTGATACAGGGAAGATGTGACATGTCTGGGGAATTCTATTGTTCAAAGTGACTCCACTGCAGGATGGGAGTGGCCTTCGATTGTTTACCTTTTCTACAGCTTTCCCCTTCCCCCAGCTTCCAGTTTCCAGATACCTAACCTTGCCAGTTTATGAGTCAAGCTTACAAAGGTGTGACAGGAAGAACCAGTGCATAGCTAGCCTACTGGAGAATACCTGAGCCAGGTCCTATATGTTCCTGACTTAGGTCCTGCTGGAGCATCATTGGCCCCTATGCCATGTGGCCAGACTAAGCCAGCCTTAAGACTGTCCATTCTCATTCTTTCTCTCTCTTTCTCTTTCTCTTTCTCTTTCTCTCTCTCTTTCTCTCTCTCTCTCTCTCTCTCTCCCACACACACTCTCACTCTCAACTCACCATGCCTGTCCTCAAAGTGCTGTTTTTCTAGGAGAAAAGTTTTTAATCTGTGTACTTTGTAAGCCTTCTATAATGAATCCTGAGCAGTTTAAGATCCCAGGGCTTATGTGAATTCATTCACTTTCACTAACTCTCAACTCTCAATCTCTATTTGGAGACACTAAATCTCCTACTACACTGTTTTAAAAAAAATATTCTTTTGGTATTTCCTGGTCAGATAAAGGAATTTTCTTAATATATCAAGAATAACATATCTGGAAAAGCTCTGGAATTGGCAAAAAGGGATGTATTATATGTAAAAAAAGATTTTTTTCAGATGAAAAATTTGCGAAGTTACCTTGGGTTCAGAATAAAGCCATCTAAACAGAAAAATAAATATGCTCAAAGAAATAGAATAGTGGGAAAAGATATTTCTGAAGACTAAGATCATCAGACTTGGAAGACTGAGGGAGACAAAGATGTTAACATCTTAAATGCTATAATCTAAAGAGAAAATAAAACTAATTTGTCCTTTAATTCATTCTATTACCCTTATCCTGAAAATAATTTGATCCTATCCTCAATCTAAAGTGCCACTTCAAAATTTCTAATCTAGTTCATATTTTCTTAATTCTCTACTTTTTTTTCCCTAATTCCCAATTCTGTAAGTTTTCTTTCATATTTCCTGAAAATGAAACATAATTCCAACTAGCTGTCACACATAGTACTTTATGATATGCTCCAATATGGAAGTTTCTAAAGTTTTAGGCTTTAGGTTCTGTAAATTGAAGTAATAATGCTTTATCAATGCCCTAATCTTAAATTCTTTAAAATAAAATAATAATAAAGATATTTCAAATTTACCAACAGCTTTAAAGCTTGTAAAGTGATTGCTTAATAGATCTTTGTGAGATAAGGTAAACATTTTACATTTAAAGTAATGAAGTTAAAAAGTTACCCCAGTCACATAACTAGGAAAATAGAATTCCAGCCCATGTATTCTTTCTTATTGACACAGTGAAAAGGGCCTGGGGCCTGGAGTCAGGAATATCTGAGTTTAAATTTTACTTCAGACATTTAACACTAATTAGCTGTGTAACCCTGGGCAAGTTACTTAACCCTGATTTCCTTGCTTCTAGGACCATTTTTAATTTTCCTGATTTTTTTCTGGCCAATGGACCCAGATAGCTCTGGAGGGAAAAGTGAGGCTGATGACCTTACATGGCACCCCTCATTCAAATCCATATCCTGATCTTCTTCAACAATAAAGGATAGGTGTGGCTAGGTGGCTCATTGGATAGAGCACTAGCCTTGGAGTCAGGAGGACCTGAGTTCAAATATGACCTCAGACACTTAATAATTACCTAACCCTGTGGCCTTGAGCAAGCCACTTAAACCCATTGCCTTGCAAAAACAAACAAACAAACAAACAAAAAAGAATAAAGGATAACCACCAAGTTTAACTGCAAGGGAAGAAAAGTGAAATTAATATATTAATATATTGATTTCATTCAGAAATGGAATTTACATAATCTCCAAGTGGTATTTCTATTAATCTGAGAGTATCATGTCATATGCTATATTCCCTTATAGATAAATGTCAAAAATTTGGTGGACTACAGAGACTTTTATCTATGAGCTACATTATTTACATTGACCTAATTTAAAATTTAAATATCTCTTTGTGAGGGTTCCTTAATATTATCTAAAGTATTATCTAGCTAAGAGAATACAACATTCAGAGATATATCATAAAAAGATATTCCTTGGGAGAAAGGGAAGCATAAATGTAACACAGAATAGCTCCAGAATTTACAAAATTTCTTGTCCGTTCTTTTAGATACTAAATACATAAGCGAGTATAAATATGCCTGGCTAACTTATTTGTATTTCCTAATAAATGAATAGGAAAGTAAAAAGGTTGAGATATGAAGAGATAACATATATTCTTTTTAAAATAATTTGTAGATGTTGAGAAATGAGGTTGTTTTGACCACGTTGACTTTACGAAAATGAAACATTTATAAACCAAATAACAATTCCATTTCAATAAATATCATCCTCCACAACAAAGTCTAAACTTAACATTATACAGCAATCGTGAATGTGTGGTAAGTTCCAAGTCTAAATACAAAGTAACCTTTTTAGTTATACTCTGATTCTAATGTGCTGTGAAAACAATGCAAACCAGAAATAAAATTAACTGAAACATATCTTATGTTTATCCTATAAGGCTAGGGACACAACAGAAAAATCAATAATATCATTTCACAACTGATTATACCATATAAAATTCTCTCCCCCCCCCCCCCCGCCAAATGTCACAGCACTAAAAGATCATTTATCTCCTATGGAAAGTAGATATGATTTTGTACTATAATATTGGTTCCACAAAAGAGCAAAGTTTTAGGATTTTCTAGAGTGAAACAACTTGCAGAAAGAGATATGTCACCTTTTAACCATCTTGACTAGGTCATATAACAATTAACATTTAAAATTCCATGGCTTAAAAAGTAATTTCCACTCCAATAATAAAAAAAAAAGTAGGCATATGATTTGCTGTTTTCTTCAAAGGACAAAATATCATCACATCTTTATGGCGAAACATAAGCAATTCTCATTCTATATTTTCACCCAGCTTGAGATCCAAATCACATGAAAGCACTCTGAACTATTTTGTTTGCCACTCAAGTCTGCAATTTAAGAGACCCTAATTGTTCTCCAAACATATTTGAATTTATTCAAGTTGAAAAACAATTCTAAATTATGCAATCATATAAAGGATTGAAGAAAATTGGTGCTTTCCCTTTAAGTGATAGCAACAAGAAAGGATATTTTTACCATGTTAAAATCTTTTTTTTAAAACCAAACCAAATTTCTTTCAAAATTAAAATCACAAGACACCTATCTATCATACCTTCAAGCTCAAGCATTAGAATTGACCCTTTAGATATTTTAAATAAAAGTAGAACCACTTAGTAATAAATCTTGATTATCATATCAATTTTTTTTATTTTGTGAAGTGTTCTGAGACCAAATGTTACAAACAGTACTATAGAAATGGAAAGTATTGCTATTAAATCAAACTTTTGATACTCAAAAGACATATCACACAATGTTTCAATGTACTCTCTGCCTTGACTCTGCAATGACATGCATAATCAACTTGAGAAATATTACTGTACTGCTATGAAAGGACTAATGTAAAATCTCACTAGGATGGATGCTGTTACAGCAGCTGGTTACTTGAGTTTGGTTCTGCCTATGAGGAATCATTATTTAGACTCGGGAGAGAGAGAGAGATAAAAGAACAGCCAAGCAGCATAGGCTGGGCCACAGGTTGGTATAGAAGTCTGTGGCCCTGAACTGGAGTCAAGCTCTGGTTTTTATGTCTTGCCTCTCATCCAGAGGGCAAAAGGTGAATTCCCGTACTGTTACTAGACTAGGAATTAGGTAAAGCCTAAGGAGATCAGGTTTCAAATTTTACATTAAACAATATCCACCCAACTGGAACAGCTTTTAAGATTACAAATTGTTTCCATTACAATCATAATTCTCTACTTCAAGTCAATTTGCATCTCAAGAGTAGGTGGTAGTCAACCTCACCCAATTTCTACATTCACAATTCTCTTCATCTTTCCCCTGCATCACAGTTATTTTTTAAGATAAGCTAGAAGATTTTTTTTATGATTTACCTTGTTAAAATACAGCAATTACTGTAAGTTTTTATAACAATTTCCTGGTCAAAGGTTGATGATTCTTAGCTATTGTGAGGAATGGAATGTATCCTACTTAGACCTTGAAAGGAAGACTTGTCTTGCTCTCTTTAATCCCTTAATAATTTGAAAGGAAAATCTTGTCCTGTTTTCCTTAAATCAAGAAAGAATTTGGTCCTCCTTTAGACTTCAAAAACAAGTACTTACCCTGCCCTCCAAGTACTTAAACTCAAAAAATGTTATCTCCCTCAAGGAAAATAGCTTTGTAGAAGGATGGTTCTCTTAGATCAAATAATAGAATGGCCTCCAGACAAGTTTAAGGTTTGGCCTAGTCTTGTTGTGTATTCTGTTTTCCTCCCCTTATTATTACAAAAAGTTTCTGCTCTCCCTCAGGTAGGGGCATGGTGGGTAAAAACCAAGAAATAAAATTTCTAATGTCTAATCTATTTTTATTGTATGTTATTTTAAAACTATGTTTTAAGTTTCTTAATTTTTAGGTTAACAATCTTTAGAGATATGTTATGATCTCATTTAGTACTGGTAGGCCTTCTTTGTTCATCATTATTAGGTTTCTCAGCATCAGGTGATTTTTATGCTCTGTATACACCAGCAACCTAGACTAGAAAGGATCCCTGAATCTTATTTTTATCCTAAAGACGCCGAAAGGTCTACAACTTTACAGGATTATCTTTGGAATTGGATCCCTAAGGAACTGAAATATACATGAGACTTTTTTAGATAGGAAGTATCACAACATCCTGGTAAATCACACTTTTTGCCCCAGAGAACCAGACAAACATTCACTCATCTAACACTAAGTTCTACCACCCAGAGAAACCAAACTTTTTGGATGCTACAGAGAAAACTCTCACTGGATTAGAATGGTCTGAAAAATTCACAGCAGGAAGTTAAGGATTCTTGTTCCATTACAAGATAGTTTAAGTCTCCTGTTACTGCTTCATTCTGGTACCATATATGCTATTCTTTTGTCACCAAATGTCCTTTACGTCTTACTAACTCCTCTCCACATCTCACTAAAAGGCTGCATCTCTAAACTCTTGAATTTAGGAATAATCACAGAGGCACAAGCAAAGGGCTGGCTTTGTCTAGGAAATGTCTCTAAAAGAATACATTCAAGTGCTTGCTTGAGGCCTCAAATTCCAAAAGTTTACTTTTGGACTGAAGTTTACATTTTGTGACTGAAAAATAAATTACATAGGGGAAAAAAAATTTTGCATGATCAAAGAGTAAATAGTATTTGCTCGAATATTTAATCATTTTTGGTGTTTGACATAAAAAGAAAGTATGTCACTGAATTTGGTAATATGCAAATAGAAGTTTAATTGCTTTGGTATTTAAGAAGACAATCAGACATTGTCTAGGCTATCTTGAGAGTAACAAGAAAGAAAAATAATTTTTCTTTTTTTTCCCCAGTCATGATGTTTAAGTTTTGTGAATTTTGCTTCATTAAATGAAATAATTCAAAAGGGAAACTGAATAAACATTCTAAGGAGGAAGAATAGAACTAAAATCCACATCAAGTGACTGATAAGTTGATAATGTATGATTTAAAGAGAAAATAAAAAGGAAAAAAACTCAAAGTTTATACCATAGAAGATGAGTAAATATTTTCTAAAAAGAATTATCAGATGTGCTCCAAGCAGAATTAGCATTAAATTAATAACAAATTAATATTTTCAAGAAACCTTTTACCAGGCCAAAGAGACAAAAAGATGCCTTCTGGTGGGTTTTGCTGCAAATGGGAACATTATAAATACAGACTGGTTAATTGAAAGAAGTAACTTCTTTGTGAAGTGTGTATGAGAGATGCATTTGAAAGCATGCCAAGATTCTGTCACTGATAACCACTTCTACTGGTTCACATAACAATAAATTATACAACCAGAAGAAATATGAACTGTAGCTCTGGTGATGCAGAAGCTTTGAGTAGGAAACTGAAAGATTCAGAAAGTACAGTTAGAATGTTTTCATCTCTTTGAGTGGGACTATAACTCAGTGAAGCCTACCCATGGTTTTGATGAGTCTTCCTTTTCCCCAGGCCACATCAGCAAGAGCTGAAAACTCTGCATTTCTCCAAGGTCATATGGTAACAAAGGCTATACAGCATTGTGATGATTGAATCCCCCTCCCCATCCCCATGTATAGAAGGATACAGAATTATCTCTCTCTGAAAGGGTGAAACTGAATCTGAATAATTATGCAAATAGGACTTGAAACTGCTTTGCTTCAATTGGCTAGATACTGAAATAAAGATTGTGAGACCAGCTATCTAGCCAGTGGGTAGGGGACCAGGGGGTTGGGATTGCTTTAGGAACTAGGATAAAAGGGGCTTGCATGCTTCCTTACTTTGCACACCTCCTAGAGCTGTAATTTGTGTTAGTTAGGTTGTGTCCTTTTCTGGAGAAAAGCCAATAAACTTCTTTTTGTTCTCTAGACCTGGTCTTCTATTTTAGTCAAGGAGAACCAATGCTGTAACACACAGTTTTGAAACCACACATCTTTTTTAAGTTGAAGGTCATGGCTTTGGAAGAGAAAGATTTCAGAAATGTATAGCTTTCCACATAGAGAGAATCAACTCTTGAGTATAAATTGTTTCATTTATTGTATTTGTATTTCTAGTAGCTAGCACTTTGTAAATCACTTGTTGTAAAGCACTTGTTGATCATTTGAGTAACTGATGAAGAATAAAATTTACTTTTCTAAATGATAACATGCAAAAAAAATGTATCTCATGAGAATTGAGAAGAAACTACTTGATTAGGGACTTAGACTTCATAAGAAGAGACCAAAACTGAAGTCTTGGGGAGCCAGCTATCAAATTAAACGTCCAGGGGGGGGAAAGCAACTAAGAAACTAAAATACCACTAAAATACTGTAGAGGATAAAGGCATGGTTCTTTTATCAAGAATAGCAGTGAACAAAATGGCTAGTAATTCAGAGGAGAACATACCAGGAAAATGGGTCAGGAACAATGGTGATAGCCTCAGGTAACAATATACAAATAAACAGTATGAGCAATTAAAAAAAATGTAACATTTTAACACAAAATAAAAATGGATTCACAGGTAACATAAGTATTTAACAGAACAGAATTTATGACTATAATACTGAAACAGAAATAGGATGTGGAAGACAAATTAGAGCTAATGAAATCATAATTTCCGTAAAAAAAGAAAAACTCTTAAGAGTATGTTTGACTAGAAGACAAAAATGACAACAATGTAGCACTGCTATCAAAAAGGCTAATATAAATATATACTTCATTTACAAATATAGATACATATACGCATATATGAATGTATGTATAGATGTGTAAGTGTGTATAATTATATGTACACACAAGAAGATGTAATTGTATACATTTAGGCTGGTCAAACTATACATGAAATATTATATTTAGTACCATATGCTACTGGATCAGAGCCCTGGACCAGATACTAGGAAGACTGAATTCTAAAAATAACATCTGTCATTAATAAGGTGCTAAAAAACATTTACAAAGTCTTTTGCATAAAGTGCCTCAATTCATTTACCAGTTAGTTATATGCATATACACAAGTCACTTAATCTGTATAGCTCTCAATTTTCTTATTTTTAAAAGGCAAAGGTTGAGTTTTAATCAGTTGTTCCTACCCTTTTCAAGTATAAGGTCACTATTTAAACATTTTTTAAAAATACGGTCCTATAATAGTAGTTACACCATTTTCTAGATCAATTGAGACGTTTACTCTCAAAATACTTTTAAAATGTATCTGACTTTTCAGCATTAGATGTTCTTTTCAATGATTCAAGTTTGCTGCCCATACTTTGAGACTATTATCCATGTTCTCTAATAAATTCACTATAAAGGGAGTTGGGGGAGGAGTTCCACTGTGCTAGGAACCTTCCTGTATTTCAACATTAAGCAGATAACAGTAATACATTTGGACTGTTTATGATCATCACTTAACCTCCCAAAATGATCAGCCCATCTTTCCTAATTCACATTTCTCTGATGACATCTTTTATTCTTATACTTCTTCAAAGTTGTTCATTGGTGATGGCAACCTGCTCATACTCACTTTACATCCCTCTATTGCCTTCTTTATAATGTTCATTTATAATTCTTTAAAGATAGTTGTTTCCATGTTTCACAGTAACACTTTACAAATATAAAACTTTATTTCAGAGAGATTAGAATCATTAAAGGAGTCCTTCAATTCCCAAAAGACAATCTAACTTTATCTTTTCTTCCTATCTATTTGCAGGCCCAATATGCTGACCATGTAATAATATCTATGCTATACATACTGATGGACAAGATCTATAGGTTACTTGCCCATTTGTCCAATCGTTCACCCAGAATCAAGACAACAGATATTCTACTATTTTGCTTTCCCTTGTGTGGAAAACCAAACCAAGTTTATTCAAGTGGTTAGAGGGAGAAAACATATGATGGCAAAAACCTGCTATGAATTTAGTAATGCTTTTAAATAAAACTGTGTTTTATTGATCAAAATAGTAAGAACATAATTTTTAAAAATGTAAGCAAAACATTATTCAGTCAACAGAAGGCATATTTGTTTATTATAGTAAGTCACATTATAGATTTACTTGGCACAAAATAAAGATCAAAATGGTACTACTTGTGAATGGTCTACATGTGAATTCAAGTACTCCTTATAATAATTTCCTAGCCCACAAGCTGAGAACCATGAAACTAGATGACCTCTAATATCCTTTTCCCCATCCTTACTATTCTATGATTTTTTTTAAAAAAAACTTAGCATAGAAAGGTTCATTTTTATCTAGTCCAATGCAAAACCGAAATAAACAAAGGAATAAATAAATAAATAACAATCAACAAACAACCAAAACAAAATAAAAACGCTTAAAGAAACATATCTGATACATGACAATCTCATTTCTTTTTCAAAATCTCAGTATAAGAGGGGTCCATCACCCCTAAGTAGATTATATTCTATCCTTGGACAATTACAATTATTAGACTTTTTATTTTTTTACATTATGTTCAAATTTCTCCCCTTTTCAGTTTCTACCAATCACTTCTAGGGTTGTTTTCCCCTGACTCAAACAGAAGAAGTTCAATGTTTCTTCAAATACTCGAACCCTATTAAATTCTTTTTCTCTTAATCCTCTGCAAGACTGAGTAACTTTGGGAACCTCTACTCATCTTCACATATAGCACTGGTTCAAGTTCTTTGACATTCTATATCATCACAAAACCAAGTATTAAGATGGAAAATTGATAACCCTTTCAGTAACAAAGCCTATATTTGAATAAGCTTTATAGACTTTATCAAATAATTTAAACTTTCTAAGTCTGAATTTCCTCACGTATGAAATTGACTAAACAAAGTTTGCATTTTCTAACTCACAAGACTGGATAATGGAGGATAAAGCAAGGCAATTTTTGGAAAAGGCTTTGTACCTGTAAAGTATTAAGTGTATATTCAATTTCAATATTTTTTTAGAATACTGAAACAGAACAAGCAGAGGCAGTCGCATTTTTTCCTTCTTTTTTTTAAAGTAAAAAAAACATGATTCAATTTATATTCAGACATCATCAGCTCTGTCTTCTGGGATGGACAGTATTCTTTATCCTAAGTCCTTCAGAGTTGTCTTGGCTCACAACACTGCCAAGAAAAGCTAAGTCATTCACAACTGATCCTATAATATTGCTATCACTTTGTCTATAGTACATTTTACATTATTCATGTAAGTCTTTCTAGGTCTTATTGAGAATATTGTGCTTATCACTTCTTATAGCAGAACAGCATTCCATCATGATCACATACCACAATTTGTTCAACCATTTAACTAAATAATGAACAGTCCCTAAATTTCCACTTTCTTTCCACCAGAAAAGAGCTCTATAAATATCCGTATACATATTGGTCCTTTTCTAGTTGATTTTTCATCTCTTCAGGGATACAGACCTAGTGGTGGTAATGCCAGGTCAGTGGGTAGGCATGGTTTTCTATGTCCTTTGGATATAGTTCCAAATTGCTCTACAGGATTGCTGAATCATTTTACAATATGAACTCCTCCTCTAAAAATACATTAATGACTCATTTTTCCTGCATCATCTCCAATATTTGTCATTTCTCTTTTTTATCCTATTAGACAATCTAAAATGTATAAGGTAGTATCTCAGAATTCTTCTAATTTGCATTTCTTCAATAAACATTTTTTAAAAATATGGCCATAGATGGCAATGATAATTGCATCTGAAAACCGTTAATACCCTTTGATCATTTATCAACTGGGGAATGGCCCTTATTTTTTATAAATTTGACTCAGTTCTCTGTGCTTGAAAAATGAGGTCTTTATCAGAGAAATTAATTTCACTATTCTTTCCCACAGTTATTGCTAACTGTATTCCCTTCCATCCTATTCTCCCACCTCCATTTATTCTCTCCTTTCACTAGTCCTTCTGAAGTACAATATCAATGTTTGTGAAATTCCTCCTTCTGGGCCCTGAGAAATTCTTTAGAAATATAACTTTGGCTAGGCACCTTTAGGTCTGATGATAGTCTGATAGGACCCTAGGGGTAATGGATATACCATAAAATTGTCTAAAGATTTACAAAGCACCCTTGTTATCCTAATTATCTTGCTGTATCTGTTAAATTCCAGGACTGCCTCCCCCTTCCCCAGATGTGACTGGAACCAAAAGACAGTAAATTCCTGATTCCCCCATCTCAGAAAATATGTTCAATCATTACACAAAGACCCTGACCCCTTCTCACCCCTATTTATATGGAACCCTATGTTTACATATGTATATGTCAAAATAATATATCTAACTGCTGTCTTTGTTTTTCTGTATTTTGCTTGCTCTCAGTACTGCCCCCCCCCCAATACTATAAAAACCCTATGATTTGGGTACTCAGTCCCCAGATAGTCCCCGGGAATATTAAATATCTCCAACCTTATCAAACTCTGGTCTACGTATTGCTCTTTGGGTACAACACTTCCTCATAAATATCTTACATTTGACTACTAGCTCCCATAATGTTCCCTCCCTTTTCCCCATCCCCTTTCCCTCCTACTTTCCTCTAGGATAAGATTTGTATACCTAATTGAGTATATATGTTATTCTCTTTCTGAACCAATTTCAATGAGAATAAGGCTCACTCACTTCCCCTCAAGTCCCCCCCCCTTCTATTCCACTGCAAAAGCTTTTGCCTCTTTTATGTAAAACAACTTACTCCATTCCAAATCCCACCTTTCCCCTTTCTCCCAGTACCTACCTCTCTCACCCCTTAATCCCATTTTTTAATATGTAATCTCATCATATTCAACTCCTACCTTTGTCTATATATGCTCATTCTAAAAATGCTCTAAAAATGAGAAAAGTTCATATGAGTCATTAGAATCATCTTCCCATAAAAGGATAAAAACATTACTTGTACAAAAATATTTATAGCAGCCCTGTTTGTGGTGGCAAAGAATTGGAAATACAGTAAATGTCCTTCAATTGGGGAATGGCTTAGCAAACTGTGGTATATGTATGTCATGGAACACTATTGTTCTATTAGAAAACAGGAGGGACGGGATTTCAGGGAAACCTGGAGGGATTTGCATGAACTGATGCTGAGTGAGATGAGCAGAACCAGAAAAACACTGTACACCCTAACAGCAACATGGGAGTGATGTTCAACCTTGAAGGACTTGCTCATTCCATCAGTGCAACAATCAGGAACAATTTTTGGCTGTATGCAAAGGAGAGTACCATCTGTATCCAGATAAGGAGCAATGGAGTTTTAACAAAGGGCAAGGACTATTCCCCTTAATTTAGAAAAAAAAAACAAATATCTTATTGTCTGATCTTGTTATGTCTTAGACTTTTAGTCTCTTCCTTAAGGATATGATTTCTCTCTCCCAATTTGGATCAAGGTACAACATGGAAACAAAGTAAAGACTGACAGAGTGCTTTCTGTGGGGGGCTGGGGAGAGGGAAGTAAGACTGGGGGAAAATTGTAAAACTCAAATAATATCTTTAATAAAAATAAATTTTAAAAAATAGAATCATCTTCCCATGCAGGAATATATGTAATTAAATGTCATTAAGACACTTGTGATTTGCCCTTTCTGTTTACCTTTTTATGCTTCATTTGAGTCACATATTGGAAGATAACATTTTCTTTTTAGTTCTGATCTATTTTTACTTTATTTTTTCAAGACAATGGGGAAGGATTTGAATTCAAGTCCTCCTGACTCCAGGGCTAGTACTCTATCCACTGTGCCACCTAGCCACCCACTATTCCTCTTTCTGTGACCCATATCTGGGCAAAGCAATAGAATTCCTCAGGAATAGCAAAGAAAGCTCTGTAATTTCCTTCCAACCCCCTTATCATCCATAGGCTGAGAGTTCTGGAAATCAGTTGCCTTTGCTGATTAAGTGGCTCCAGAGGCCTGGTCTTGGTCTACTGGGGTCTCGTTGAGGCCTGCCCTGGACTGTGTTCCATTTTCATCCCAGTGCAGTAGAGTTTTCCTTCTGTCCTTCCAAGTAGTCCTTGGCAATCCCTGGGCCATCACTGCTATCGCTGACCCAGTCGCCCTTGGTCTGTTCCTGGATAGCTGGGGCTGGTTCATTCTGACACTGCCACCCTCTCTCACCCAGATACAACTGATCCTTCTGGCCCATCTTCCAAGTGGTCTTGGGCTGGAAAATTATTTCACTCAGTCTAACAATGTAGAATTTGTTTAGAGTCATTATTTAAAGGTACTTAGAGTGGTTTGGGGAAGAACTTGGGGAGTCATTGCCTTTACCATCTTGGCTCTGCCCAATCTATTCTAAGAGTTTATCATTCAAATTAAAGTGTGCCCATATGAAGATGATTAGGATAGTAAAGTGATCTCAAAAATCATATCATTTGAGGATTATCCCAAGGAACTAGAAAATTTTAGCTTGGATAAGACTTAAAGGAAGGTAAAATGTCTGAAAAAATATCATGCTTTGAAAGCAATTATACATTTTCTGAATCTTCAGAGAGCAAAAAGGATTAATGGATAGAAATTTTATCTGGGGTTTTATTAAATTTATTTAAAGCAATAGGGTGAAGTGACTTGCCCAAGGTCACACAGTTAGGCAATTATTAAGTGTCTGAAGCCAGGTTTGAAATCAGGTCCTCCTGACTCTAAGACCAGTGCTCTATCCATTGCACCATAGCTTCCCCTTAATGGATAGAAATTTAAGGAAGACAGATTTCTGCATAAGAAAGAAGAATTTCATGGCAAAGAGAGAGAACAGTCCAAAAACTGAATGAATTATATGGTGAGACAGTGAATCTGTTATTACAAAAAAATTCTTACAAAGTCTGGATAAGCTGCTATGTATATAGCAGTTTGGGTTTTTTTAGGTTTTTTGTAAGGCAAATGGGGTTAAGTGGGTTGCCCAAGGCCACAGAGCTAGGTAATTATTAAGTGTCTGAGACAGGATTTGAACCCAGGTACTCCTGACTGCAGAGCCAGTGCTTTATCCACTGCGCCACCTAGCTGCCCCTGGATAATCTGCTATGAAGTGTTGCCTGTATAAGATGAAAGACTAGACTAAATGCCTTCTAAAGTTTCTTCTACCTCTTAAGACTTTATGGATCCTAGTTACAGCAAACACCAGCAAATGCTGTTATAGCATAACAATGTTATTCCAAGTAACAAATGAATATATTTGCAAAAAGAAAAATTGCAGACATATTTTGTTGCTTAACAGTTCAAATACAAGTCATCCATTTCTACAGGGATGATAAAAACAAACATTTTCAATTTGGAAACATTCTTGGTTTGAAACAGAAACAAGTTTTCATAGCAGAGCTAGGAAAAACATTGCCTTTGCAAAAGATATTTAAATTTAGGAAATATTTGTCACTGTAAAAACTGAGTAAAAGTAATTTGAAATTCATCAGGAAATGCTTCTTACTTTTTCAGTTTATAATTATGCACTCTGAAAGCTTGAAGGAACCTTAGTTCAGAAGGAATCTAGTCCAGACCCTTCACTGTACAAGTAAGAAAGATGATTTTAAATGATCAAATCTGCCCACATTACACTCTTCTTGACTCGCAGACCAGTGTTCTTTCCAAATATTACTTCTTTCCTTTTCTTCTCCACTACTCAAAATTATACTTTTTGTTGTACTTCTAATTCTCTAGTCCAATCTGGAGAAGGTCCTTGCCTCTTTAAAATGAGAAATAATATCATTAGACTGTGTCTATATATTATCTAATAAGGAACAGGAAGTAGTTGACAGTACATTTTTAACCTGTTTTATATTTCTATATATGCTGTATTTCAACTATTGCTCCATTACTGGAAACTAGAATATTCTATGCTTCTTTGTGATCCTAGCTGCTTAATGAACAGTGCTAGGATCAAAGTGAAGAGAATTCTCAGAAGTAAGCTTTCCAGAAAAATAGGATTAGTAAGTTCAAAATTGGTGGTTGGGAAAGAGTGAAGATCCACACAAAGGAAGGTCAAGAAAATAAAATGTAAAGTCCAAGGAAATCATTTGACTCATATAAAGTTTAGGGAATTATCATTTTATGGCCCCTCATCATATAACTGCTTCATTTAACTGTGTCAGTCCTCCTCTGAACCTGAATATGCCCTACATGCAAAAGGTTGGTCTGAGTTAGTGTTTATTTCAACATAAGATGAATGAATTCACACACATATCCCAATATGTATACCTAAAGCTATATTAACTTTCCTTTCATTGCTAAAAAGTTTCTGCCTCCACTTTGTTACCACTTGCTTCTCAGTTCAGTTTTAGACTCCTACTACTCTACTGAGGTCACCAAGGATCCTTTAACCTCTAAATATGATGGTCTTTTTTTCATTTAATTCTCCTTGAACTCTTTTAAGCTTTTAACACTGTTAACAGCTCTTTTCCTCCATGCTTCACTGATAATACCTCTCTTTGTTCATACTTATCTATCTACTTCTCAATCTTCTTGGATGGATTATAAACCATGGGTGAACTAAATATAGTTTCTGAGAAATGGTACTGGGGCCATTTTTTTACTCCCTGTCTCTTTTGATGATCTCAGTGGTCAAAAAAATCCCATTATCTTAGTTATAAGATAAGATATAGTTACAGATCATCAACTGCCTACATCTCAAATGGATAACTGATTGGAATATCAAAATCAAGATATCCTAAGGAAGACTGAAGATCTCCTGCCTAACATAATCTCCCCTAAAATTCACTATTTCTATTGACTCACACATAATACCCTCTTAATCACTCAAGTATATAATTTTGAAGGTATTATTGATTCTTCTCATTTTTCTCAACCATGGCTAATCTATTGACAAGTATTATTTCTACTCCATATCTCTCTTGTTTATTCCCTTATCTTCTTTCATATAGCCACCACCTTCATCATTTCTTGATTAGCCTACTTTAGACACTTTCTTTTTCAAACCAGCTTCTTTACAACTGTCAAAATAAATTTCTCAAGCACTAGATCACAAACACTTTTAGTAGTTACCATATTGTCACTAGAATAAAATATAAACTCTTAAGCTTTGAATTTTAGGTCAGTCAAAATCAGGCTCTAGTTTATGTTACCATCTGTATTATATATTATTCTTTTTCAAGTATTCTATTTTGAACCTAACTGGGCTTCTATCCATTGTCTGAATTCATCATTGAATTTTTAATATGAGTATGCATTCACACATACCTGCAATGGAAGTCTTCCTCATTTTTGCCACAGAATAATTTTCAGGAACAATTTAAGTTCTTTGACAGTATAGACTTTAACTCCAACATTTAAATATTTTATATATATATATATATATATATATATATATATATATATATATATATATATAAAATTATATGGATAATACAAAAGTTTCATGTCTCCACATCATAAACACTTTGTTTAAAAAATAATAATTTTTGGCATTGAACAGGACAAAGATCAAATAAGATCACAAAGAACAAAAGTAATTTTAATTTAATGGATAAGAAATTATTATTATTATTATTATTATTATGTAAGAGTATCCCTGAGCTGGCTTAACTATGCACACATCCTCAATTCAAGAATAATAATAAGGAAAAAATAAGACCTTCAATTAACAATATTTAACAATGAATTATTTAAGCAAGTTATCATTAAAAATAAAAAAACAAGAAATGTGACTGCTATCACCACCAACTCCATCTATGATGGAGGTTATACAATTGTAAGGGCTTTGAGGGGCTAATATACAAGGGAGGTCTATTAAGGAAGGTAACATACCAAAGATAAATAAAATATCTTGAAGCTTATTAATATTTTTAAAAGGTGATCAAAAGACTATCAATTAACTAACTAACCAATCTATTGCCCATCTTCCTTCTATGTGAACTTTGTAAGGGGCATCAAGGGGCATAAATAAATAAATTGAGAGCAACTATAACGGCTATTAGAGATCAATAGGGAGCACTATTGATAAACAATTATAAGAGTATGAATAGGGTACAAGTTGACTTTCATAATGGACACTAAAATGGGCAATATTTTTGTAACTGCACAATTAACTAAGAGAAATAAAAGATATGAGGTCATATTGAGTTTCTTATTTTGTTGAAATCAGCAGACAGATTATTGCATTATGGGCATTATTTACATCAGTGAATTATTATTATTATTAATAATATAATAAATAAATTTTAGTATATACTGCTTTGATATAATTATGATAATTCAGAATTCATTGGAAAATGTAATAAAAGGAATAACCCTGACTAATGACTGATAATAAACACTAGACAGGACATAAAACAGTAATATATAATCTTATCAAAAGCATATGTCACAGTGATGGAAAAGTTCAGATATGAATCTAGGTTGGGGAGGGAATCCCAATGAATGGTAGGGTCAGGTCCTCCAAATGTTTTTGTTGCAGATGACATTATGCTATTTGCATAAAACTCCAAGATATCAGAGAGCTTTTTAAGAATAGGTCTGTAGGGGAGGCTAGGTGGCACAGTGCATAAAGCACTGGCCCTGGAGTCAGGAGTACCTGGGTTCAAATCTGGTCTCAGACACTTAATAATTACCTAGCTGTGTGGTCTTGGGCAAGCCACTTAACCCCATTTGCCTTGCAAAAAAAAAAAAACCTAAAAAAATGGGTTTGTGATCACTTAAGGAATTTGGTTAGTTTATCTATAGAAGATGATGAAATAAAGGATATATATTGCCTGGATTTGAACATGCAAAAGAATGAACAACCTAGAGATTTGTCCACAAGTATGTATACTATGAATCAAATAGATTTTATGGATGAAAAATGAAGAGAGTTCAGAGCTGAAAAAAAGCGGTTAAGGAATGAGATGAATTTCCTTTGAAATATTGCAGAGTAGTTAAATACAACTGAAAGTTTGCTCTCAGGGCTGGCCTCCTCATTCTTTAATATTCATTCATTCTCTCAACACATATTCGCTGAATACTATGGGATAGTCTCATTCTTAATATTTGTTTGCCTAGAGCTTAGCACAGTGACTAGCTCAAAGGAAGCACTTATGGAATGCTTGTTGATTGATTATGACTCCCTTCTAAAACAATCACCTCTAACCTCAGAGAAATGAAGAGAAAAAGAGATTAGGGGATGAGAACTGGGAGTTCATATTAAATAGTTTCCTTTTTCGGGCAAAAATAAGCATCAAGAACCAATTCATTCCTCTCTGAACTCCACTGCTGCCATGCCAGACTTTCTCTACCATCCTACTGTAACCTCATTAACCCATGCAGCTCTTTCTGTCTCTGGACTTCTCACACAGGAAATACATACCTTCCCCAGATCCTCTTTCTCTGTTGCCTAGTTTATTTCAGGTCTTCATGGTAAAAAAGGCAGCCCAGCCACCATGTTTTCATCCCTCTCCAGGTTTACTTCAGAGTATCCTGATTGTCTTGACCATGCAGAAAACTGGTAACTTCTGCTCCCTTCCACTACCCAGTTCCACCCCAACTTTCTTTCGTGTGCTTTTTATGCCATTAGAATGTAGGTCCATTGAAGGCAAAGACTGTTTTTCTCCTTGCTTCATGCTTGGTCAACTGGGACAATGCTAATCAAAAGAAGAGCCAGATATTGGTGAGGGAAGCTAAGTGGCATGGTAGATAGAGTACAAAGCCTAGAAGTCAAGAAGACCTAAATTGAAATCTAGCCCCAGACACTTACTAGCAATGCAACCCTGGTCAACCCTTTGATTTCCTCACTTTCCTCACTGGTAAAAACAATAATAATAGCACCTATCTCCCAAGGTTGTTGTGAGGTATAAGGGATATTTAAATGTTAGTTGTTGCTGTTGTTATATATATATATATGTATATATATATATATATATATATATATATATATATATATATATCTGTATATGTATGTACAGAGAGAGAGAGTAAGCAAAACATAATTCAGTATTATCTATGAAACTTTTCATCTCAAATAATCTGAAAGAATATTACAGAAAATAAGTAAAAAAAAATTTTCATTAGACAACGTGGACTTCCTTATGATGGCATCACCTTACCGTGATGTCATGTTCTTCTTTGAGAATAAAGGACAAACGTCATCACCCAAAATAGGGCTCCCTCATATATCTAAAACTATCTTAGACAAAAGCTTTCAACCTACTTTTAGTGAATAAAGGATTAAAATGAAAATGTAAATACCTTAGTGGGGGTAACAAATTGTCTGCAACTCATTTACAGTAGATTTAATGAGGCATTAAATCAATAAGGAGGGAATGGGATCTTTCAAATTTGGAAAAGTTTTGTTACTAAAAGGGAAAATGACTAGAAAGAGGAAGTAAGGATGTAAAATACAAACTACCATCTTCACAGTTTTGCCTAGAGTCATCTCTGTTGACCTTCATTTGTCTTCAGATGGGCATAAATAGATGAAAATTTACTTGGAGGAATTATTGTCTTTTGAGGTTGTACATACAGTCAAGGTTATATGAAATGAGCTACAGAATAAACACAAATACAGTATTCCCAATTTATTCATTAAAAAAAAAGCCAACCCATCATGCTTCTTCCTCAGAGAAATGGTGAATTGTGATATCTCTGTAATTACTGCTTTTGTCAACAGGTGTTCTTTCATGAAAACATTTTAAAAGTAAAAATGCTATTAGTCAAAAAGTTTCCATTAGTTACAAGCTTGCTCAAGTAAAGAATACTAATCAGCATAAGGAGAGCCAGATTTTAGATGTGACCCATAGTATAATTTAAATATAGTCAGCATGAGATAATTCAGTATTCTCTATGAAATGTTTCTTCCCAATGTTGCCTTGTTTTATATATTAAAATAGTAAACATTGAAAGAACTTAAAAATTAGTGATTATGAAAAAAATCACATGTGATATACAGAGTAATCTCTCCCTGTGGCTAACTTTTTATTTTTATTTTTGAAGATTCATTCATTCATTTATTTTTATTTTTGAATATTCATTCATTCATTCATTCATTCATTTATTTTTATTTTTGTACAAATGCTGGTTTTTTATACTTTACTAAAATATTCTTGTTCAAGAGTAAACATAATACACCAGCTCCCTCTTGGGTGGATCACATTCTTTATCATAAATCCATCACAAAAGTTACTTCCATATTTTTCCACTGTTGTTACCTGCCAATCACAACTCCCTCCATCCATAACTCCCCACGAACATATAGTATATTTTCTCTCTCCTTTCACTCTTCCCCTCCTCCAAAACATTCTATAGGGCAGCTGAGTGGCCCAGTGGACTGATCACTGGCTCTGGGGCCAAGAGGCCCAGAGCCCACATACCATTCCTGAGGTCTAGCAACCACCCAGTCCCGTGGTCCCAAACAGGCCACCCAATCCCAGTCCCTTGAAAGAAGTAAAAAAGAAAATGTGTTATATCTGACCATTCTCACCCATGATCCACCCTCTCCTCCATCACCCACATTCCCCCCTTCCCCATCCCCCTTCTCTTCCCTTTACCCTAAATGTCTATACCCAATTGAGTGTGTATGCTGTTTCTTCTCCAAGCCACCACTGATGAGAACAAAGCCCCTCATCTTCTCCCCTCCCATATCATTGCAATAAAAAATATCTTATTATATGAAATATCTTAGCCTATTGTACCTCTTCGTTCTCTTACTCCTTGTACCCTTGTAACCATTGACTCTATTTTTATAATATATTTTATTTTCAAATTCAGCTCTCTCCTGTGCTTCATCTATATAAGCTCCTTCTACCTGCTTTATTAAATGAGAAGTTTTATATGAGTATCATCAGTATCATTTTTCTATGCAGGAATACATGCAGTTCATCATCATTAAGTCCCTCATATGTTACCCTTTTCCTCTGCTCTCTATGCTTCACCTGAGTCCTGTATTTGAAGGTCAAACTTTCTGTTCAGCTCTGGTTGTTGCAACAGGACCAATTGAAATTCCCCTGGTTCACTGAAAGTCCATCTTTTCCCCTGGAAGAGGATGTTCAGTTTTGCTGGGAAGTTGATTCTCGGCTACATTCTAAGCTCTTTTTGTCTTCCAGAATATTATATTCCAAGCCCTACGAGCCCTAAATGTAGTTGCTGCTATGTCCTGTGTGATCCTGACTGCAGCTCTATGACACTTGAATTGTGTTCTTCTGGCTGATTGTGATATTTTCTCTTTGAATTGGGGGTTCTGAAACTTAGCTATAATATTCCTGGGGGTTGTATTTTTTTATCTCTTTCCAGGGGAGAGCAGTGGATTCTCTCCACTTCTATTTTGCCCTCTGCTTCTAGGATAGCTGGGCAATTTTCCTGTAAGAATTCTTTAAAAATGAGGTCAAGGCTCTTTTCCTGAAAATGACTTACAGGTATCCCAATAATTTTTAAATTATTTTTCCTGAATCTGTTTTCCAAAGTTCCAAAGTTCTTTTCAATAAGATGTTTCACATTTTCTTTAATTTTTCATTCTTTTGGTGTTGAAGTATTGTGTCTTGATTTTTCATAAAGTCATCAGATTCCTTTAGCTCCATTCTAAATCTGAAGGATTTGTTTTCCTCAGAGAGCTTTATTTTCTTTTCCATCTGGCCAATTTTGCTTTATAAAGCATTCTTCTCCTCAATAACTTTATGAACTGTTTTATCCATTTGACCTATGCTGATTTTTTTTAAATTTTGATTAAAGATATTATTTGAGTTTTACAGTTTTCCCCCAATCTTGCTTCCCTCCCCCCACCCCCACCCCACAGATAACACTCCTTCAGTCTTTACTTTGTTTCCATGTTGTACCTCGATCCAAATTGGGTGTGATGAGAGAAATCATATCCTTAAAGAGAACAGAATTCTCAGAGGTAACCAGATCAAACCATAAGACATCTGGGTTTTTTTTTTCCAAATTAAAGGGAATAGTCCTTATACTTTGTTCAAGCTCCATAGCTCCTTATCTGGATACAGATGGTACTCTTCTTTGCAGACAGCCAAAAATTGTTCCCAATTGTTGTGCTGATGGAATGAGCAAGTCCTTCAAGGTTGAACATCACTCCCATGTTGCTGTTAGGGTGTACAGTGTTTTTCTGGTTCTGCTCATCTCACTCAGCATCAGTTCATGCAAATCCCTCCAGGTTTCCCTGAAATCCCATCCCTCCTGGTTTCTAATAGAACAATAGTGTTCCATGACATACATATACCACAGTTTGCTAAACCATTCCCCAATTGAAGGACATTTACTGTATTTCCAATTCTTTGCCACCACAAACAGGGCTGCTATAAATATTTTTGTACAAGTAATGTTTTTACCCTTTTTCCTCATCTCTTCAGGGTATAGACCCAGTAGTGGTATTGCTGGGTCAAAGGGCATGCACATTTTTGTTGCCCTTTGGGCATAGTTCCAAATAGCTCTTCAGAAGAGTTCACAGCTCCACCAACAGTATAATAGTGTCCCAGATTTCCCACATCCCTTCCAACAATGATCATTATCCTTCCTGGTCATACTGGCCAATCTGAGAGGTGTGAGGTGGTACCTCAGAGAAGCTTTAATTTGCATTTCTCTAATAATTAATGATTTAGACCATTTTTTTCATATGGCTATAGACTGCTTTGATCTCCTCATCTGTAAATTGCCTTTGCACATCCTTTGACCATTTGTCAATTGGGGAATGGCTTTTTGTTTTAAAAATATGACTCAGTTCTCTGTATATTTTAGAAATGAGTCCTTTGTTAGAATCATTAGTTGTAAAGATTGTTTCCCAATTTACTACTTTTCTTTTGATCTTGATTACATTGGTTTTATCTGTGCAAAAACTTTTTAATTTAATGTAATCGAAATCATCTAATTGGTTTTTGGTGATATTCTCCAAATCTTCCTTAGTCATAAACTGCTCCCCTTTCCATAGATCTGATAGGTAAACTAGTCCTTGATATTCTAATTTGCTTATAGTATTGTTTTTTATGTCTATGTCCTGTAACCATTTGGATCTTATCTTGGTAAAGGGTGTGAGGTGTTGGTCTAATCTAAGTTTCTTCCATACTAACTTCCAATTATCCCAGCAGTTTTTATCAAAGAGGGAGTTTTTATCCAGGTGGCCTGACTCTTTGGGTTTATCAAACAGCAGATTACTATAATCCTCTCCTGCTTTTACACCTAGTCTATTCCACTGGTCCACCACTCTATTTCTTAGCCAATACCAAACAGTTTTGATGACTGATGCTTTATAATATAATTTTAGATCGGATAGTGCTAAGTCGCCTTTGTTTGCATTTTTTTTTCATTAAGCTCCTGGCAATTCTTGACTTTTTATTTCTCCATATGAATTTACTTACAATTTTTTCTAGCTCATTAAAGTAATTTTTTGGAATTTTGATTGGTAGGGCACTAAACAGATAGTTTAGTTTTGGTAGAATTGTCATTTTTATTATATTAGCTCTACCTATCCATGAGCAGTTGATATTTGCCCAGTTATTTAAATCTGATTTAATTTGTGTGAGAAGTGTTTTATAATTGTTTTCAATAAGATTCTGAGTCTGTCTTGGCAAATAGACTCCCAAGTATTTTACACTGTCTGAGGTTACTTTGAATGGAATTTCTCTTTCTAGCTCTTCCTGCTGTTTCTTGCTAGTCATATATAGGAAAGTTGAGGTTTTATGGGGGTTTATTTTATAACCTGCAACTTTGCTGAAATTGCTAATTGTTTCCAGTAGTTTTTTAGATGATTTCTTGGGATTCTCTAGGTAGACCATCATGTCATGTGAGAACAGTGAGAGTTTTGTCTCTTCCTTCCCAATTCTAATTCCTTTAATTTCTTTTTCTTCTCTAATTGCTGATGCTAACATTCTAATACAATATTGAATAGTAGTGGTGATAATGGGCACCCTTGTTTAACCCCTGATCTTATTGGGAATGCCTCTAGCCTCTCCCCATTGAGTATAATGCTTGTTGATGGTTTCAGATAGATACTACTAATTATTTTAAGGAACAGTCCATTTATTCCTACACTCTCTAGTGTTTGTAATAGGAATGGATGCTGTATTTTGTCAAAAGCCTTTTCAGCATCTATTGATATGATCATATGGTTTCTGATAGGTTTGTTATTGATATAATTGAGTATACTAACAGTTTTCCTAATATTGAACCAACCCTGCATTCCTGGAATAAATCCTACTTGATCATAATGTATTATCCTAGTGATGACTTGTTGTAGTTATTTTGCTAAGATTTTATTTAGGATTTTTGCATCTATATTCATGAGGGAAATAGGTCTATAATTTTCTTTCTCTGTTTTAACTCTTCCTGGTTTAGGTAGCAATACCATATTGGTTTCATGGAAAGAGTTAGGCAGAGTTCCATCTTTCCCTATTTTTCCAAAGAGTTTATATAGGATTGGAACCAATTGTTCTTTAAATGTTTGGTAAAATTCACTTGTGAATCCATCAGGCCCTGGAGATTTTTTTTAGGGAGTTCACTAATGGCTTGTTGAATTTCTTTTTCTGAGATAGGGTTGTTTAGGTATTTAATCTCTTCTTCATTTAACCTGGGCAACTTATATTTTTGTAAATATTCATCCATTTCACTTAGATTATCAAATTTATTGGCATAGAGTTGGGCAAAATAATTTCGAATTATTACTTTAATTTCCTCCTCATTGGTGGTGAGTTCACCTTTTTCATTTATAATACTAGCAATTTAGTTTTCTTCTTTCTTTTTTTTAATCAAATTGACCAGAGGTTTATCAATTTTATTGGTTTTTTCATAATACCAACTTTTGGTTTTATTTATTAATTCAATAGTTTTTTTGCTTTCAATTTTATTAATTTCTCCTTTGATTTTTAAAATTTCTAATTTGGTATTTGATTGGGGATTTTTGATTTGTTCTTTCTCTAAGTTTTTTAGTTGCATGTTTAGTTCATTGATTTCCTCTTTCTCCAATTTATTCATATAAGCATTTAGAGCTATAATATATCCCCTGAGAGTTGCTTTGAATGAATCCCATAGGTTTTGGTATATTGTTTCATTATTATCATTATCTAGGATAAAATGGTTAATTCTTTCTATAATTTGCTTTTTGGTCCACTCATTTTTTAAGATGAGGTTATTCAGTTTCCAATTTGCTCTGGGTCTATATCTCCTTGGCCCAGTATTGCATATGACTTTTATTGCATTGTGATCTGAGAAAGATGTATTCACTATTTATGCCTTTCTGCAGTTGATCATTAGGTTTTTATGTCCTAGTACATGGTCAATTTTTGTATAAGTTCCATGTACTGCAGAGAAAAAGGTACATTCCTTCCTATCCCCATTCAGTTTCCTCCATAAGTCTACCATATCTAATTTTTCTAACAATCTATTTACCTCCCTAATTTCTTTCTTGTTTGTTTTATGATTTGATTTATCTAGATCTGATAGCGGGAGGTTGAGGTCTCCTACTAGAAGAGTTTTGCTGTCTATGTCTTCCTGTAATTCTTTCAGCTTCTCCTCTTAGAATTTGGGTGCTCTCCCACTGGGTGCATATATATTCAATATTGAAATGACTTTATTGTCTATGGTACCTTTTAGGAGGATATAGTTTCCTTCCTTATCTCTTTTAACGCTATCTATTTTAGCTGCTGCTTTGTCTGAGATAAGGATTGCTACCCCTGTTTTTTTTACTTCAGCTGAAGCAAAATATATTTTGCTCTAACCTTTTACCTTTACTCTATATGCATCTCTCTGCTTCAAATGAGTTTCTTGTAAGCAGCATATTGTAGGTTTCTGGTTTTTAATCCACTCTGCTATTTGCTTACATTTTAAGGGAGAGTTCATCCCATTCACATTTAAGGTTATGATTACTAATTCTTTATTGCCCTGTGTTATCTTCCCTCTGTTTGTATTTTTCCCCCTTTCCCCCACTTTTATCCATATTTCCCAGTATTTTGTTTTTGAATAACACCCCCTTCAGTGTGTTTGCCCTCCTATATCACTCCCTCCCTTTTTCTTTCCCCTTTACCTGTTCCCTTCCCTTCCTTTTGTTATTTCCTCTTATTTCCTCCACTCCCCTTCCCTTTCTCTGTCCCCCCTCCCCTTTTCCCCTTTTACTTCTTGAAAGGTTAGATGTTTTATAAGTTAACTGAGTATGTGTAGGTTGACTTTAAGCCAAGTCTGATGAGAAGAAGATTCAGGTGTTTCTCCTCTACTCCCTTCTTCCCCTCTATTACTATATGTTTTTTGTACCTCTTAGTGTAATGAGATTTGTCCCATTCAATCCTCTCCCTCCTCCCATCTCTTTCCTGTCCCCCTTTTTAGGGAGGTAGTGTATTTTTTTTTTTAGATCATTCTAAGTCATAGAAAATTCTGAGTGTCTGTCCCTTCTAGTTCAGTATATTCTGTTGAATAGAGTCCAAATTTCTGAGAGTTATTAGAGTCTTTCTCCCCAGTGGAGTTAAAGCCAGTTACATAACATTAGATATCAGTCTCATGGATAGGTCATGGATGTCCAGCATTTCTGGCTAGGTATATTCTCTCTGTTAGAGTTACATTTCTCAGGATTCTCAGGATTTATGAGAGTCTCTACCCCCCTCCCCCCATGCTGGGTTATAGCCAGTTTCAACTTGCTGGATTGCATTTTTTTCCTTTTACCTCCCCCCCCCCCTTTTTTTACCTTTTCATGTGTCTCTTGAATCTCCTGTTTGATATCCAAATTTTCTGTTAACTCTGGTCTTTTCATCAGAAATTTTTGGAATTCTTCCATTTCGTTAAATGTCCATCTTTTTCGCTTTGCAGGAAAGTAGATTCCTGGCTGCATTCCAAGCTCCCGTGCTCTTCGAAATATCTCGTTCTACGCCCTTCGATCCCTTAAAGTTGATGCAGCCAGGTCCTGCGTGATCCTTACTGTGGCTCCTTGATATTTAAATTGTTTCTTTCTGGCTGCTTGCAGGATTTTTCTCTTTTATCTGATAGTTCTGGAATTTGGCCACAACATTCCTTGGTGTTTTCATTTTAGGATCTTTTTCTGGTGGGGATCGATGTACTCTTTCAATAACTACTTTGCCCTCCGATTCCATGATGTCAGGGCAGTTTTCCATCACTAGATCCTGTAATATTAAGTCCAGGCTTTTTTTTCTCTTCAATGTTTTCAGGAAGTCCTATAATTTTCAGGTTTCCCCTCCTCGATCTATTCTCGAGGTCAGTGGTTTTGTTGATGAGGTATTTCACATTTGCTTCTATTTTTTCTATTTTTTGGTTTTGTTTAACTGACTCTTGCTGTCTCATGGAGTCATTAGTTTCTGTAGACTCCATTATTTTTTGGGCGGAGGAGTTTTCTTCATTAACCTTTTCCAATTGGTCAATTCTACTTTTGAAAGAGCTGTCCATTTGACCAATTGAGGTTTTGAAAGAATTAATTTCTTTTTGCATTTGCTCATTTGAGGGTCTGAGAGAATTATTCTCATTTTGTAATTGTCCAATTGATGATCTGAGAGATTTATTCTCCTTTTGTGTTTGTCCAATTGTATTTTCTAAGGTTTTGTTTTCTTGTTGCAAGGTATTAATTGTCTCCCCCAAATTTTCCATTTGATTTTTAAACTCCTTCCTTATTTCTTCAAGGAAGTCTTTCTGTGCTGGAGACCAGATTGTATTCTCCTCAGTGGTTCCAGGTCTCTCTGGGTTGGGGTCTTTACCCTCCAGGAATTTTTCTATGGATCCACCTTTCCACTGACCCTTCTTCATTATGCTATGACCTTGAGTTGGGTGGGGCTGGTTCACCTGGGCTTGGGATCTCTAAAGGCTTTACTAAGTGCAGTTTCTCTGGCTGGCCAGTAGGAGGTACTGGTTGCCCTCTCTGGGGTGTCTGTGACCTTGGTTGCCAGGCCTTCTCCCTTTGCTTGAGGGAGGGAATTGGAGCTATTGAATTCTTTTGCCTTCGATCAATGGTGGGCTTTACCCTGGCCTGAGGTGATTCCTCAGCTGGGCTGGTTCTTTTGCTCACACACCTGGGCCTGGGGCAGAAATAATTTGCATTTGTTTGGGAGGAGGCCTCAGTGCAATGGAGGCGTGGGCTCATAGTTTCTCAGACCTGAGGAGCCCAGGGATGGTGTCTGCAGCTGTCCTACACCAGACCTCTCCCCACAGCACCTTCCCCAAGCTCCAGGGGGACAGCCCCAACACCAGCGCCTCTGCTTCCCCACGGACCCAAGCCCCCTTCGTCCAGCCCCACCACTGATCCAGCAGGTCTGGCTCTTGGGCCCTCAGACTCCCGGTTCTGATTCAGCTGTTGGTCTGGCTGATCTTCCCTGGGAGCTCAGACTCACCTGCTGGTACTCAGCCAAGGCTGCTGCAGGAGACAAATCCTGAGGTAGATTTTCCTCTCCTGGCTTTTCTTTCTGGGTTTCCTGGTTTGGATTTCTTTTTTTTTGTTTCATGTGATAGATGGGGAAGAGATCAGGAGACTTTAGATCTGTGCCTGTCTTCTCTCCGCCATCTTGGCCGGAACTATGCTGATTTTTAACATGTTATTTCCTTCAGAATTTTTTTGAATCTCCTTGACCAAGCTGCTTACTTCTTTTTTTTATGCTTTTCCTGAATTTCTCTCATCTCTTTTCCCAATTTTTCTTCTATCTCCCTTACTTGATTTTCAAAATTTTTTTGAGCTCTGTCATAGCCTGAGCCCAATTTCTGTTTTTATTGGAGTCTTTAGATGCAGGAGTTTGTTCTTCTTCATTTTCAGATTGAGTATTTTGATCCTTCTTGGGATCATAGACAATGTATTTCTCAATGGTATTGTTCTTTTTTCTCTGTTTACCCATTTCTTCAGCCTTTGCCTGATTTGGGGGTTCTTCCTGAGCTTTTGAGTATTATTGGGCTACCCCCCCACAAGGATTTCAGTGTGTGAAGCTCTGTCTCCCCTCCTGGTCTGTGAATGACCACAAGTGCACCCGTCTGCCACGGGGCTGAGGGGGGAGGCCCTGTTCTAGACTACGATCAGGATCTGAATGTGGTCAGAGCCCCAGAGTCCTGTTCCAGGTGCAGAGGACAAACCCTGCGAGTCTCTCTCCACTCCTCTACCTGAGCAGTCACGGTTCAGTTGCCTGGGGGCTCCTGCTTGCCTTGCTTCTGTTTCCTAGATTTGGGCTGCCTCAGCTACCGCTACTTGCTGAGTACCCTGAGGGGGGAGCTTCACACTCTCGCTCTGGCAGAGGTCCCCTCCACTGATCCTCCAATTTGTGCCCCAGGCTCCCTGGAGTGTAGGTTAGGAAACTGCCCCCACTGCCATGAGCCTCGGCTCCCAGCCTCCTTGGAGCTGCCTCCAGGAGGCTAAGGTTTCTTCTCTCTTGTGGGCCACCCTTCTAACCCCATGAAGCGGAGCCTTTCCACTATTTTCCAGGTTACCTTGGTCTGGAGAATTGCCTCACTGGATCTTTCTCTGAGTTCTGTCTCTTGAAAATTTAGAGTCATAATTTTAAGATTTTTGAAATATTATGGAGAGAACACCTAGGAGGGGGTCTTCTCCTGTCACCATCTTGACTCCACCCCCTGTTGCTACCTTTTAAAATCTCTCTGAAACATTCATTTATTCTCCATGAAAAATCCCTTTCTGCAAGTTTCTATGAATAAAAATTGATTTATTCTTATAGAAAGACTAAATAGTAATGATTCAAGTAAATGAAGTTTGGAAACATCAACAATGGTCTGAAAATTAGGAAAAGAGGTATTATATCATTGTATTAGGATATAATTCACAAATAAATTAATCATTTTATTTTTTCCTCCCTCAGAGCAGTTATTGTCTATCATATAATTAAGTGAATATTCTAGCAGCTGAATACACAAGGCAGCAGGGAGTATAGAAAAGAATATAAGTTTCATGTTGACTATAAACCTTTTGCCTTTCCATGGTAGGAAAATACCATCTAATGAATTAGAGACAGAGTTTTGCATTGTTTTTTAAGTTAGAGAGGGAAGAATAACAAAATTATGAACGTGCCTCCAATTGGATATAGAATCAATCTGTATGGTATCTGGTCAATATTGCATAGGCACTTTGCCTATAGTTCAAGTCACATATTTGAGTGTTTACTAAAAATGATTACAAGTACTTTAAGATCATGATGTGAACTGAAGGATAACTGTAAATGGATGACACATAAAAAGAAAATAAATATAATTTATATTATCTAAGGGCTATAAAGCCAATGAACAATAATGTTGCTCACAAATTATTCCTTAAGGTCCCTTTTAAGACCTTATCTAGGTTCTTTTTTTCTAAAGATATAGTCAATTTCCTGTGCTTGAATTGCAGATAAACAACAATATTCTTAATTTACAAATGCATTTTCCTAAAGACAAATAGTATACTATGAAAGGTCCAAAGGTTCACATATAGAATTGGAAGCAACCTAAGAGTACATCAAACCCAGGAGTGTGCTGGAGCCAGCTCTAACTGGGTTGCCAGAGACCAGTGTTAATTTTAAATATGAGCATTTACACCCCCAGAAAACAACAGTCCAACAAATCAAAGCTTCATTTATTGCTTTATTGATTGTCTAGACTCTAGACTTCAAAAAGTGCTAATAATGCAGACAGAACTTAAAAGTGTATGTGCATACATTTTTCTTTTAGAAAGCATATACCAGCATATCCTTGAATTGTTGTATAAATATTACGTGAGATCAATAGCAGTTCAATAGAAGGCTCAGGGAATTATCAGACCAGAGTATTGGCGACTATAGGATAATAACAAGAAGTACTTGCAAAGCACTTGAAAGTTATCAAAGATTTTTATATTTCTTATTGCATTTGAGATTAACAATATCCCTGATCTAATCTAACCCCTTAATTTTAAAGGAGAGTAAACTGAGACCCAGAGATATCAAAGTGACTTGCCCCAAAGACATAGGGTTAGTATTTGTAACAAATGTTCAATCTAAATTATTTGACTCCACAGCCAGTGTGCTTTCCATCGTATCATAGACTATCTGTTTTACCACCAAGAACCAATAATAGATACTATACAGAGATATGAGAATAAAGATGTATATTTTCCAAATTTGAATAGAGACAAGGTTAATGTTGAAGAAATGTCTCTATATCCTTAGAGGAAGAATGTTAAGATGTACAATAGCTAAATAATGTCCACCAATTTAATAAAGGTTAAAAAAAAAACAGGGACACATTTCTCATTTTTGTTTTCTTCCTCCAATCAAACTAAACAAATCTTAACAGCAAGTATCTATTTCCTTTATCCCTAATGTAAGGGGAAAATTCAAGTTGTAAGGAGTTGAAAGGAGTCTAAAGGAATCTTAAGTCAGTCTCTGGGCTCCATTTACTGAAAGAAGAACCGTAAGAACATGTGTTTCCTATCAAATATAAGGTTTTTTTGAGTGTAGAAACAGATAAAAAAATCTACCAAAAACAACTTTGTATCCCCAGTGCCTAGCACAATGTCTGGTTAACTTTAGGTGCTTAATAAATACTTGGTAATTGAAACAGGATAGTCATGAAAAGACATGAGCAAGAACATTAAAGTAAAGCAGCCAAGACAGGAAGAAGCCAGGGTGAGTGGCAATAAGGCAAATGCACAACTGGGGCTTCAAAAACAATAGCAGCAGCAGTCTCCAAATAACCAAGAAATTCCAAGACCAAGCTAAAAGGCTAATGGGGAACAGACAGGAGAAAGGGGAGGAACAGAAACTGTTACATCAAATTGGGAGATTTTGAATTAGCAGTCTAGGAGACAATGACCAAAAATGGGAACTAGATTGAAAGCATCAAGTATAAGAGCATGATTGGGCACAGACTCTAGAGGGACAAAGAACAGCAGATTCTAGAGCGGCCCTGAATCTTCTGGAGCAGTGTGCAAAGCAGGGACTTGACTGGTTGGTCCTAGGAGTCCTTTGGGACTATGATTGACTTTCAGGGCTTGGAGGACAATGAGAAATGGAAAGGTCTTCATTGTAAATTGATTTATTGCTATTACTTTGTTAGACAAAATCACATGAGAGTACCTTTTCTGTTCTTTGAGTAAATATCAGGAAAACTCATAGTAGAGAAGCAAAAATAATTCAAATGTCGCAATAGTTCTCCTGCATTTGAATTAGAAGGATGCCAAAACTAAACCTGGCCCATAGGAGCCCAGAGTTATACTTCTAAGACATGGGTATGCTAGATTATTTATTATGGTTACAGTTGCATGATAGAAATTTTGAGATTTCAAAAGAACAGAAGCTCACAAAACATTGTTCAATTAGAAATAGTTATTCCAGGGCAGAATTTTACATTTTGATTGAAATGTCTCGAAAATTTATAATTGAACTATTCAACATCTTGCCTTCATAAATCATTTCAATCTGGCTTTCTGATATAGTCTCAAAAGACAATAAATTTCTTTCTTCTCAAATGAAAACATATTTTTTTTGGAGGAAACTTACATTACTCTGCTGATTCACTTCACATGTAACATTATATTTAACCTTTTGTCTTTACTCTATGGAAGAGTGCCTGATCTGTAGTCAGATGACCTAGGTACATTAAAATTTCAATTGTGTTACTATCTGTGTGACTTTGGCTAAATACTTTATCATTTAGGGCTTCAACCCACCTATAAAATGAGAGGGTTGTACTAGATAAACTCAGTTCACTTCCAACTTTAAATTTATGATTCTATGATTTCTTCTTCTCAATTACTGAAATAATCTGCATATAATAACTATCCTATTTCATGTAGATGCTTATTTCTTCCATTTTAAAATTTATATTAAACCAATGGAGGAAATGGTTCAGTTTGTTTTTCATGTGAACTTTCTGCAATTCAAGCATTATTTTTTTCCTGAATCAAAACTTTACTTGGTCCACTGATCTAACTTGCATGAAAGAAATAACTTCTTTCAATGTTTTGCTAATGGTTTTTAGCAGCAGTCAAGTCAGATTCTGTATTCCACATCCTTTATCTTTATCAAGGTGAATAGGTATGAGGCTTGTGCACATAAATTCAGTTCAAGACATATTTACAAGCTAACTTGCATAAGAGTCTGTGAATGCACAACAACAAACTCATCTCTGCCACTGAAAAGCTACATTTTACAAGATTAGAGAGAGAAGGGAAAATGGTGGGCACGAAGTATATAACTACTATAGAATTCACCACAGGATCCTGTTTTGATGCTCCTCTAGATGCTGAGATCCCTCCTTTCCAGATGACTTTTGCATGGGAATTCTGATACTTTTACCCCTTGCCTCCCAAATATCACAGAACTTATTTTAATGGTTCTCATCTCTTCCTATCCCTTAGCTCGTGCCATAAAAAAAATGTAGTTTAAAAAAAAATTCAAGCAATTTCCTCTCACTATCAAAAAGCCTCTTACATCCCTCATGGGAACACCATGAGGATCAATTAAGTGTTTTTAAGTCTTTGAAGTCACATTTTATGATAAATATAAGATATTATTTTTATTATATTTTCCCTGAGTGTCATAATTTTAATTTCCTGCTCACAATTCCTTTTTAATTTCATTGTAGAATGGAATGAAAACCTGACGCTTTTCCTTAGACCATCACTTCGATGTAAGCATTATTTTTTTTTCTGAAATAAAACTCTATTTGATTCACTTATCTAACCTGCATAATGAAATAATGAAATAAAAATAACCAACTACTCCTTGGAGAATGATAACTTTCTTTTAAACAAATCAGTGTTACTTTTTAATGTTCACTCAGTCTTAAGCTTCTTAGACCCTACATGACACTAGTTTTTAACTAGAATATCATCTATAAAAGAAGTGAACAACCTGCAAAGATAGACATTTAACAAAAATAAGTGTAATTTTGAGATAGTCAAGGAAAAAAAAGTTTTCAATTGGATTTCTGTTATTTTGATTTTGAATATGGAAATATTTGCAAAGTTTACCTTACCAAACAAAATGTTCAAAATATATTTGTAAAGTATTTTTCAATGCAAATGATGGACAAAACTAAAGGACTCAAAATGGTGTAATGATAACCTTTACTATAGAGCTTAATCTATTATAAAGATTACCCTACAGTAAATAGCAAAGTATAGTAAAGATATAGGCTGGTACCACATTCAAACTTTTTCAGTCATAGACTTCCCTGGAAGAATGTTGTTCTAAGACAGTAATTAGTATACAGTCAAATAAATTGCACACAATAAAATTATCCTCTATTTTTACTCACCCATCTCAAAATAAACTCTCATCAAAGTCAAACAATAGGAAACAGTTTAAGCTAAAATATTTGTCATTTCTCATGAAAATGTTAGTCAATCAAATAACAAGTTTAGTCATGACTAATAGGTAGAGCTCAAAATGAATAAGAGTAACAAATGTGAATGTGAAAAAACAAGTGTTGTAGGTTGTGAAGAATAAAACTCTGCACCTATAAACACTGGAAGCACTCCCAAACTAGACCATTTGTGCTCAGCTGCAAAAATTGGAAAAGGAATGCTTTTGAAGTTACCAACTTTTAGGTTTAATTATGTTTGATTTCTGGAGACTGGGAATGAAGACCTCTGATTATCTGTGGGGTTACTGGCATATGTCCATTGCAACTTTTTTGATCATGCCATTGGGGTGGGGAGAGAGAGAAAATTTTCATATACTGCTAATTTATATGCTTAATTCTATTATTTAAACTTCAAGAACAATCCATACCTATTTTTCCCATGGTTCTTCTTTTGTGTGCCCTTTCATCTTACCTTGATATTTTCAATCAAAATGGAATTTCTCTTCACTTTAGCTCAAGGTTGAACCACTTAGTGATTATATCTGTGTTATTTATATTGGGAATAAAACTTTTTTGAATCTTACATAGTGATTAGTTCTTTACAAAAAAAATAACAATCATATATTGATAAATATAGCTGTTCTATGTGTGTTATAGGCAACAAAGGCCAACAGCAATTCCAAAGTAAATAGACATTTTTCAGGAGGCATGTGAAGAAAAGAGAGCAAAGTAGCAAGGGTACTGGGTTCTACACTAAGCTCTTTCATTAATTCACTGAGTGATACTGGGCAGGTTTCAACTTCTGTGGATCATCTATAAAATTAGGGTGTTATGTGTGTTTTACTAGCCTGATAGCCCTGAACAAATTACTTAAGGTCTTCTTATTTCACATGATTATTGTAAGAACCAAATAAAATTATATACAAGAGTTTTAATGCAGTTTTAATCTATTAAAGTTATATTAATATTTTTGAAACAACTTGTATATAAAAGTGTTTTTCAAAACAGAAATAATTATGTAATTGAATAGTATTGCTATAATTGGTGTTTTATCATTTGAGGTTTTAAGAGGAACTCAAGTGTCCTGTCTCAAAGCTCTTTCCATTATATACATTGCTTTGTCACGTGATATATCATATGAAAGGTATTTATTAAGTCATAACCATGTTAGGTACTGTGTTAAGTGCTAGGGATGCAAGCACAAGTAAGCAAGATAGTCCATGTGCTCTAGACATTTACATTCTAATTAGGGAATACAACACATTAAGGGGATCTAGGGAGAGTCAAGGAATTTATACTGGGTAGCATGGCTTAGAAATGTCTAAGAAGTGATGTCAAGGTCTGGTTTCAGGAATGATAAAGCAAAAGCTCCCCCATCAGAGTCTTGGGTCCCAATGGATTAATCTAAGGTTCTAATGTGAGGGGAATGAGTAAGGCTTCTAGAAAATGGATTAATAGCAATTTCCAATCTCATCCTGCCTTGATCTGACTGAATTTACTCTCATGCATGGATCTCTCCACTGACCTTGTTATAGAAATGTTTGAAGGGGACAGAAGGGGAGCTGGTCACAGAAAGGAGCAATAAAAATAGGTGGCTAACATGTGCACTGCTACCTATATAATGTTGTGACTTGTTGAAAAGTCCCCAGAACACTGGAGCAAAGACCTATGAGAATGCATGAGAAGACAAGCTTAAGGGACACACAGAATAGTAGGCTTGTCATCTGCAACACTAGAGTAAAGAGCCATATTGAGACCATAGACCCAATATAATAAGTTAATCAGTGAGCAAGTTTGTATCAAGCTCTTATTTGTTTGGCACTCTGAGAAGCACCAGGGACCCAAAGAAAGAGTAATTCCCTTTTTTTTTTGACAAGTTCCTGCTCTCTCAAGGAATTTACATTCTAATGGTCAAGGTTATAGACACAGCTATGTACATTTATGTACTGAGTGTAAAACAATGTTAATATCAGATAAAAGACAATAATATTAAAAGGACTACATCAGAAGGCAAAATTTTAGCTGAGATTTGAAGAAAACCAGAGATGCCAAAAGGCATCTTTTGAGATGAGGAGAAAGTAAAATCCAAGCTGGGGTAATAGCCAATAAAAAATGAAACATCACATATTTAAAAGCTGGAAGTGTTATGTACAGAGTCAAGAGGGTTGGCCAGTGTCAGTGAGCCAGCGAACACATGCAGGGTGTAAAATGTAAGAGGCCTGGGAAGTAGGAAGGGCAGACTTCTCTTGCTTATGTCTATATGCCTAATATGTGCCATAATACTTAGGTCATACAGTGGATGAAGTACCAGGTTTAGGATCTGTAAGACTTGCTTTTAAATCCATCTTTAGATACTAGTCATATGATCCTAAGAAAGTCATTAGTCCTCTGTCTGCCACAACTTGGATGAGTTCTAAAATGAGGATCATGAGAACAAGGGGGCCTTCCACTATTGTTGTCTCATGAGATATTTGTAAAGTGCTGAATGCATAATGCCTGGCACATAGTAGGTAGTTAATTGATGCAGTTCCTTTCCTTCCTTCCATTAGAAATCTAATATTTTGTAAAGTCAAGGACTGTTTATTTGATTCTGGAGGGAATAAAGAGTTGATGGGGGGGTCCCAGCCAGAAGAGCAAAGCCAGGAGTAGCTATGGCTTTAGGAAAATTTGGTGGATGGGTGGAATGTTTGTTGGAGAGCAAAAATTTCTAAGGCAGGGCTACTACCTATTAGAAGGCTGTGGAAAGAGCCCAGGAGGAAAGTGATGAGAAACTGTAGTGGAGTGGTGGATGGGTGATGGGAGAGAAGGGAGCACATTTAAAAAGGGTTATGAAGGTAGAAAAGACAATCTAGCAATCTGACAAGAAGAGGCAGTGGATTAGATAGGACATATCAGTGCCAGTAAAGAAGCTGGATAACATGAATGTTGAGAATGTGGGTAACTGAGAGGATAGTGGTATTCTCAACAATAATGAGAATGTTTGAAAAAGGGGTGATTTTGTTTTGATATTGAACTTGAGATGTCTAAAGGACTTCCAGTTCAAGAGAAGAGAGGAGACTAGAGCTGCATAAATAGATCTGAAAGTCATCTGCACAGAGATGATTATTAAATCCTTTGAGAGTTATTCAAATTGTCAAAATAGTAAAGAGGGAAAAGAGAAAAAGGTCCAGGACAGACTCTTATAGCACCCACAAAGTTACTGGTCTTTATCTGGAAGATCCAGGAAAGAAGATGGAGAAGGAGAAATCAGAAGGTAATCAGAGAAGGAAATCAGAGGAGGGTAATTAGGTAAATAATGTCAGGAAAATATAGAGAGGATAGTGACAGGAGGAGAGTGATTGCCCATGTCTAGGGCTATAGAAAAAAGTCAAAAAGGATGAAGATTGAAAGCCTTTGAGATTTGACAGTTAAAAAATTAAGATAACTATGGAGAGATAAATTATTTGAATAAGGAAGTTAGAAGCTAGAGGGTTTGGAAGTAATTGAAAGGAGGTCACTTGGATTTCTCACACTTTCTATCCACTTACAGGAGGAGAGATAGGAAATTGGTCAGATCAAGTGAGGCTTTTTTTGTAAAGGAAGGTGGAGAAATGGGAGTATTTGCAGGCAAGAGTACAGCAGAGAATAGATATGGAGATAATGAAAGTGAGAAAATGAGAATGACAATACAGACAATCTGTTTAAGGTGATAGGGAAGCAATGAGATTAAATAAATATATAGAGAATACCTTAACAAGAAGAATGAAAACCTCTCCAGGTGAAAGAGGGGTAAAGGAAATTCTGGGGAATGATAAATGATAAGTCAAGACAGTATAGATAAAGAGGGACTCTAAACAAATGTTTCTTTTTTTTTAGAGAAATAGGAGACAATAACTTCAATTGAGAATGTTTCTGGATGCTTTGACCATCTTTATATATAGTTGAAATGGAGGGGACAGTAAGGCATGGGAAATGAGTAGATTGTGGAATTAGTAAATTAGGATATTTGAGGATATTTCAACATATGTGCTAATATCCTCTAATATGAAGGCATTGATTGAAGTAGAGAGAAAAATTGGACAGTGAGGAAGAAAAAAGAACATCTTATGAATTAATAGATAACAGTTACCAGAAACTAGACTGAGTAATGAATTTGTATGGTATACATCTCAAGGGAGGAAAAGTTGTTGAATAATGGTAGTAGAGGGAGAGTCTGAAAGTGGAAATGAGAATCAATGAAAATAATCAAGTTTTCCCAGCACACACACACACACACACACACACACACACACACACACCATATTATACCATATCACCACCACCAATGATGATTTGGAAGGTACGAATAAAAATATGACCCTAAGCAGAAAGAGTAACTAGTCATGCAATGTCAAAAAAAGGGACAAAATCTCAGTGAAAGCTAGAAGATGACAGAATAGAAAAGGGAAAGGTTGAAAACGAAAGCAAGTTTATTATAGAGCAAGCATGCAATTCAGAGAGCACAGTGGAAGGAGTAAATAAATTTAGAGTGGAATATTTGGAGAGAATAGAAGTATGATTGAGATGGATGGAAATAATAGGGGGAAAATGGAGAAATGGAAGTTGTACAATGATGAAGGTTAATAATAATCACAGAGATAGGGAGATGAAGAAGAGAAGGGAGTAACCACTGAATAATGAGTCCAGGAAACTTACAACTATCTGAAGACAGTTCCCTCTATTGAGGGAAATAAGTGATTAGCCTGTTTATATCACTCCCAACCTCAGTGCAGATGATGATGTTATTCACTTTGAAACCAAGGAGGTCCATTTCAAAGCAGGAAGGAGCAAGTCAAGATATGTCCTGGGGGATTTTGGACCAGAGACAGGATATGGTCATTTGATTTGGTTCAGATATTGAGAGTTAATTCAAAGTTTGTTGAGAAGTCCCAGGAACCAAGATCCATTAATGATATATAAGGAGAAAAAATGGTTGCAGGGAGAAGAAAATGAATTTGGATTTGGATATACTGCAATTGAGTTAAATGCAGTTCATCCCATTGGAAACATTCATTACACAACTAAAAATAAGGTAGTAGGACTCAAAGGAGAGGTCAGGACCAGAAACATAAATTTTACATCATCCAAATGGAGGCAATACTGAAACTTGGGAAGTGAATAAGAGCCCCAAATATCTCAAGTTCTAGTTTTTAATTACAATGTATTTTCTGTACAATGTATTTAATGTATTATCTAATTTAATTTTACATATTTTTTTCTTAATTAGCTTGGGACAATATTCTATAAAAGAAATACCCAAAACCATTTTGTCTATTTGATGATTCATAAGTAAGACCTCATTTCACAGAACCTTTATTTTTTAAATGAATGAAATTATCACGATTGTAAAGAAATTATTAAGTGTTATAAATATTATTAAATATTATTTACCTGAGTCACAACATCCAAAGATATTATTTTCCTATTAAAATACTGGTAGCATTTTAAGTTGTCTCTACAAATAATTTGATAATCAACAAATGAGGGATTCACTATTTAAAGATATTATCCTCAAATTTCTAAAAATAGATTTTTAAAAATCATTTTACTATCACCTTGTTTTCCACATTACTCTTAAAAGAAGAAAATGTATGCTTTATACCCACAATCTTAATAACAAAATAAATAAATGACAAAATTCTATAGATTCTCAAAGATTTTTGTTGGCATTAAAATAAATTTGAATATCACAAAATTATACTTCACATAATATATGTAATTGTAATAAAACATTCTTAAACATAATATGTGAGCATTTATTTACCCAATAAGAATTTTAAAAGGTGAAGTCTATTAATATAGTAAATGATACGAAGAACAGGTTTAACACTTGAGAGTCATTTTTTTTTCTTTAGAGACAATCAGGGTTAAGTGACTTGCCCAGGGTTACACAGTTAGTAGACTGTCTGAGGTCACATTTGAATTCAGGCTCTTCTGACCTCAGGGTTGGTGTTCTATCCACTGGACCACTTAACTGTCCTGGGGGTATAGCAATTAAATAACAATAGCTTATGTTACAAAGCATTTTACATTTATGAAATGTATTTTATACATAATCTTATTTAATCATCATAATAACCTTATGAGTTATGTGAAACAAATGATGCTTCCTATTTTGTGAGATTAAGTGTCTTAACCAGGGTACCCTAGGTAAGCAATATAAAGTCTACAATCTAGATCATCCACCTCCAAATCTATTCTTTCTTTATGCCTTGTTTACATCACACTAATATAAGTGAGTATTCTTGTACTTATTTGCTGTCACTAGGCTCTACTAGCCTTTGAAGGTGGGGGGGGCTTTTCCATTGTTGTTCCTATTTCAATAGTAAAAAAAAGAACAGCTAAAATATACTCAAAAACAAAAGTGAATGAAAAATCTATTACAATTTAGAATTCTATATCTTAAGGTCCACAGTATCTGTGATTATAATAGTTCTGGATAGGAGTCAATTGAGGGCTCTTCTCCCTAATTTCCATTTTGCTACTGCTGGAGTCAAAACAGAATAAACTAGTTTATCTTTTCACTGATCTAAAATCTTTAAAGTAGTGGCAGATAGAAAGACTGTGACATGCCTTTCAAACATTCATCCCATGGTGCATTTTATTATTCTTTATGACACATATGACAGAACCACATATCTATATGTCACATGTTTATAATTAACATCCTTGACCAACTGTTCTCAAGTAACTCAAAAATATAGATCAGAAACAAGCATGTTAACAAGTTTTAATAGTCAAAAATGCAAATAGACGCAGCCCAGTCATTTCTATCTCAGAGACTTGAGGCTCATCATCATTAATCTGTTTCTTTAGTTTATAAGCACTGACTTCAAGGGGGGAAAAAATGACAATTTCTACATCCTTTAAAGGAATCTACAGAAATTTTATAAACATTTCAATCAATATGCTTTAGGTGTTGATCACTCTCCCCCTTCCCAAAAAAAGACATGCATTTACTATAAATAATTCATAGAAGCTTTAAATAAATAGTACATCTCAAAAGTAATATTGTTAAACCAACATATTCAGTTTTCAACGAGTTAATATTTCTTTAAGGGTACAATCGTGATGCTTAATGGTCAAAATTCAAGGTATTAAAATTTTTGAAAATGTCATATGGAGCTAGTACTGAGCTATAAATGCAGATTTTCCAGAAACAAGGAAAACTAAGCATATATAAAGCTTCTATAATTAGTGTTTCCAGTTTTAGAATGAGAATACAATAGAGATAGATGAGAAATATAAAAAATGCATGCATGTTTTTCTGGATTATACATTATTTTTGCACTATGGATTGTGGAAATACTACAACATTTTGGCTGCAACTAATGTTTACCCCTGACCTCAGTGTGTAATGGGGGATGGGGAGTGGCATTCCCTCAGTCCTCTCTCCCCTATCTAACAGCTTAATGCTATTAACTGAAACATGCTATGGTACAAAATGGTGGTATAAAGTAGCTCTTGAGCATTCATCTTATAAACTTAGACGTTCTCCTAGACCTATGATCTTGCTGTGAATGCCAAAAGAAGAAAATAAAGTGTTTTCATCAGGTTAACTACAAAATATTCATTTAAAAAGGAGTAGGTCCGATGGGAACAAAGGACAAATAGAGCAAACACTCATCAAAAGGAAGCAACATGTATATATTTGCATATCTATACATATGTGTATATAAACATATATGCATGTGTGGATATGTATATGTGTTTGTATGGTTTTATGTATATATATTTATATAGAAAATGGGACTCACCAGGGCCAGGAGTATGCTTTTCCTACTGTATAGTACCTAGAACATGATAGAACCCTAAAATATATAGTAATGGTGGCAATGATATCATTACAAAAAAAGTTTCTCAAAACAAATTCTGTACATAAATACTTCAGATTCGGGGACTGGAGAGGGAGGAGTAGTAATCTCTAGAAATATTTAATAGGACAATTAGCCATTCTGTCTTGTTTTCCTATATTTCATACTTTCTTACTGATGTCAAAAGTTTGTAATTAACTATAAATCAGACCATAATGAAAAGAAGGCAAGCATAAGTCTCTGTGATTACAAGCATTCTGCCATTTCTTTAGGATTTGGTCGACACAAGATCAAGGCGGTTTTCTCAAAAACACTAAAAACCCCTGCTCTCCCCTACCATATACCTATATCTCTGCTTAATAAACATCCCCTGCCACAATATAAATACAAGTTTTTCAAAGTCCTAGGAGAGAAGAAGAGTTGGTTAGCAGTGGTTAAAGTAACAAAATCCAAATCATTAAAATTGTGTTTATCACATATATGAACACTAAATGGGAATTATGAAAAGTGGAGTCCCTTCTAAATGTTAACTGAACTGTTTTGTTTTCTAGTCGATCCAAACAAGAAAATGTTGTCTGTAAAATCCTTTGCATTTGGTAAGTAATCAACTCTGAAATAATCATTATATTATATTCATTATATTTATCAAAATTCTTTCCTTGTTACTGTCAAAAAGATAAGGATAGCGGAAAGTGTACTAAGTTAGCCTATTAATGCCCTTTTACCCTAGGACTGGGAATGACACTTCCAAAATTGGACTAGAAAAAAATAAAGAAGAGATTCAACCAAGGATGCTGCCAGAGTTTCTGGTACAGTGATGGGCAGTTTGGTGGAGAAATGGATAGAGTACTGGACTGAAATCAGAAAGACCTGAGTTTAAATTCAGTCTCAGACACTTACCAGCTGCATGACCCTGGGCAAATCCCTAAACCTCTGTTTGCCTCTATTTCATTATCTGCAAAATGGGGATAATAATATTATCTATTTCCCAGGGTTTTTGTGTGGATCAAATGAAGTAAAAACTGTAAAGGGTTAAGTAGAGGGCCTGGTATATTTTAAGTGCTATGTAAATTTAACTATCATCATCATCATCATCTGCAAGCCAAAGGAAGGAGGAAAAAGTGTTTACAATATTCTTCAGGAGTTCACTCCAGTATGTGGCATGTGCAAAATCTCACCAGTTCAATGAGGGTGTCCTGGGCCCACATTAATTACTTTAAGGGTATAACCCTGATGCTTAATGGTAAAAACTCAAGGTATTAAAATTTTTTCATCAGGGATCAGGAAACTCCAGTAAACAAATACAAAAGAACCTGGAGTCCTACAGGGAGTATTTGCATACTGTTCAGTTCTTTGGTTTCTCACCCTCAGTGTTACAGGTAGAAAGGATGCCAATTAGCTAGGAAAATGGGACTTTCTTGTTCAATAGGTTTCCACCACAGAAGAGATCAGATATAGAGAGTGGAGACTTTCCAGGGCAGATGCAAACTAGGAAAGAATTAGGAAGAGAGTGTATATGGTAAATAGGAAGATGCAGACAGACCCTCACAGAAGTTCTCTGGCCTAGAGTTCACAGTGAACACTTTCTTCCCTTTAATATTTGTTTATTTTCAACCCCACAGCATCTCTCCTTTTCTGCATGATTCTTCAAATAACACTGACAGTGGTTCAGCAATCATATTCCACTTGAATCTGGCAATATGAATCAATCAAGGTCAGCTAGGTACTCTCTTATTATTTTGCTATTTATTTCAGCTCCCTATTAGCCATTGTTGTTCAGCCTTTTGCATCCAAAGATCATTCACCCTGGCACAGAAGATAGAAGTAAATTAATATTAAGTTCCAAAATGTCATTCAGACAGTGCTTCCTTTACCTTTTGAAGGATATCATTAAGACAGGACAAAAATATTATTATGCTTTTGGTAGAAACGGAGCTTTCTCAAGATGTGTGGATAATATATGTTACTTGTCACCATTACATTATGTCTTTATGCCACTAAACTCATCTATTTCCTCTTTTTATCTAGGTAGCATGGTATAAATGTCAAAGAAACAATTTCTTCTTTTCTACCTATATTGATTGCTCCCCAAATGTTCTTTTACATAATAGTTAACATTTATATAGCATGTTAAATTCTACAGATTGCTTTACATATATTAGCTCCTTTAATTTACCTCACAGGGTTACTTGGGAGACTCAAATGAGATAGCATATGTATAGTACTTTTTAAAACTTTAAAGAGTGATATAAATACTGTATAAGCCCCTTTTCTCCCCTCTGATACTGCCCCACTATTGCACATATCATTCTCACCTCATACCTAAATTATTTCAATTGCTTTCTGAGGAGTCTGCCTATGTCAAGGGTCTCCCTATCCCATCCTCCCCTCAGGTGCCAAACCAATCTTTCTATTTGTTTTGATTGACTCCACATATTCCTACTTTGTGTGTGTGTGTGTGTGTGTGTGTGTGTGTGTGTGTGTGTATTCTCAATATGGGGGAGATGGAGAAGGAGGAAGATCTTGGATTATTAACACAAAATATTTATTAAAATTAAACAAACTTTGCTGGTGTCTAAAACCATATTTTAAAGCAACAATCAACAAAACTATTTGGTATTGCCTAAGAAATGGAGTAGTAAATCAGTGGAATAGATTAAGTACAAAAGAAATAGTAGTAAATGATTATAGTAATCTATTGTTTGATAAACTCAAAGACTCCAGTTTCTGGGATAATAACTCACTATTTGACAAAACTGCTGAGAAAAGTAAAAAAAGTAGTATTGTAGAATCTAGGCATAGACCAATATCTCACTTTCTATACCAGGATAAGATCAAAATGGGCACATGAGTGATATTGTAAGCCAGTTAGGAGCGCATCTGTGAGATTCATGGAGAGGAGAAGTATTTATGACCAAAAAGGGACAAAGAATACCATAAAATATGAAATGAATAATCTTGATTCCATTATATTAAAAAGTTTTTGCACAAAAAAAACCCCAATGCACCTAAGATTAGAAGGAAAGTCGAAATCTGGGAAATAATTTTTACAGTCAATATTTCTGACAACAGTCTCATTTTTAAAATATATAGAGAACTGAGTTGAATTTATAAGAATACAAGTCATTCCCCAATTGCAAATGGTCAAAGGATATGAGCAGGCAATTTTCAGATACAGTCTGATTAAAGTCATCAAGAGTCCTATGAAAAAATGTTCTAAATCATTATTGATCAGATAAATGCTAATTAAACAAACTCTGAGGTACAACCTTACTGCTCTCAGATTGGCTAATAAGACAGAAAAGGAAAAGGAAAACTGTTGAAGAGGATACAGGAAAACTGTCACAAATGCACTGCTGGTGGAGTTGTGAACTAATCCAACTATTCTAGAGAACAAACAGGAATTGCAAACTCAAAGGACTACAAAACAGTGCAAACCCTTTGGTCCAGTAATACTGCTACTAGGTCTTTGTATCCAAAGAGATCATAAAAAATGGAAAAGGCCCCACATGAACAAAAATATTTATAGCAGCTCTTACTTCCCAATTTGACTCCACTTATTAATTCCAGTTTCAGAATTGATCCATCCTTCAGTGCCCTCTCTTTAGGTTTATTTGCATTATTTCATGGAATTAGATGGTTTCTCTTAGCACCCTTCAGGTTTTACCTCCCTACATTTTTTATATTGTCCATATTAGTCCCTTAGATCACTTCACTGGCAATTGCTTCTTCCCTAGGTGGCATTTTCTCCTCTGTTCCCAAATTTCTACATGAAAAGCTTTTATTAATATCAATTTTCCAAATCAGACCAAAAAATATTTATGTAATACCTATGTATGAGTCACTGTCAAGGATAAAAATGAAACAAACTCTGCCCCCCCCCCCCATGAGTTTACAATTTACCGGAGAACGCAACAAGTATATACTGACCCTATATATATTTAACATAATGTTAAACCCATTGAGAGACCTTAAATGTTAACCATAATTCAGTAATATACAAAAATATGTAAAATTATGAATACATTTTCAGGAGGTATTTGAAAGCGGTCTTTTTTCTGAATTTTAATCAGGAGATTCTATTCAAAAGTTTCATCATAGCCAAGGTTCATTATTTCTTCTATAGATCCAATAAATGACTAACATCTCATCCAAGACATTTAAAATTTATTCAAATTCATTTTGAATGTGTTACATGAAGGCCAGGCACAAAACAGCTAGAGATTCCATGCACAACTAAGGATCAGAGATAAGCCAGAGGCAGGTTGCCAACTGCTCCTTACTCTCCAACTTTAATTAACACAAGCACTGTTTCACATTCAGTTCCATGAACAAAATTTATCTAGAATTTAATTCAGTAAATTTAACCCAATATATATCAGCTCTGCTATCCACAATAATTTTCTTCATATATATATATATGTGTGTGTGTGTGTGTGTGTGTGTGTGTGTGTGTGTGTGTGTGTGTGTTTTATTATAAGGAAAAGATAATTATAAATAGTATAATAGGGGCTTCATTTAAAATGCTTTAATTCAGATTTTCATTAAAAAGACTTAATTTTATAAAAAAATTAAGAAAAGTTCATATAGGTATTTGTACTATAAGTTAAATCATTTGTTAATGAATTTACAGAGAAGAAATGTTTCAAGGTATTCAGTAAAATTTAATACTAAAGTATTCTTTTTGTAATGATTCTAAATAATCCAATATAACTAATTTTTTAAAAAATGAGCACCCTAACCTACAGGTGCTTTTATAAAAACAAATGATTCACACTAAACCTATGACCTAAGGTAATAATTTACCACTCAGATATAATAATTTATCTCATCTCATAATGATGGAGACAAGTCTGGAAAATGAAGGAAAACTTCATGCTTCTGGAAAGAATGTGCTCTAAGTATATATGTCCATTCACAACTTTGGTTGACCGTAATAAAAACTAAATGAAGTAGTTAAATTGTCCTAGGTGAAACAAGGCATGTTTGTTTTCTGCTGACCTTCCTTATTATAAACCCTTTGACCAAATTATATTGATGAAATACAATTTAAGCTCCTAGATACAGGAAATAATCCCTTTTGCACTGCTGAATTTTTGACATACTTGCAAAAAAAAATAAAAACGAAGTATATACATCTTTATTACCAAGAGGAGACCTAAAGCTTAATACACACACACACACACACATACACACACACACACACACACACACACACACACAGTGAAAACTAGAGGTAAAAAGCATTAAAATTTACCAAAATGTCATAGAAAAATCAGTAACTTGGGAATCATGTGATTAATGTTTGAATCACTCTGGGCCTCAGGTCAATAAAAAGGAGTTAGAATTAATTAAATATTTCTAAATCTAAAATCCTATGAAAAAAATGATTTCACTGTTGGCAAAATATGTCTCCAGTTTTGGTTAACCTTTGATGATTCAAAGAGATCTGGAAGGATTGTATATTAAACTAGAATAATTTTTTGTATTTGAATTGCCTAAGTATCAAATACCCATGTTCAAGTTTAAGCAACTGTAGAGATAAAGAAGTGTGGAGACAGAGTCCTTATATGTAGCTCATGAGTAAATATAGGTTATGATTTACACTGTAGCAATTTTTTTTTTTTAGGTTTTTGCAAGGCAAACGGGGTCAAGTGGCTTGCCCAAGGCCACACAGCTAGGTAATTATTAAGTGTTTGAGACCGGATTTGAACTCAGGTACTCCTGACTCCAGGGCCAGTGCTTTATACACTACGCCACCTAGCCACCCCTGTGGCAAATTTTGACTCCATGATATACACACATATGCCTATATGTATATTCATGTATATACTACATACTATGTATGCACATATGCATTTTAATGTGCAATACAGACTCATTTACTCATACTATCCATAAGGTGAACAAATTTCTTCTTTAATCAGCTATTCAAATATACTAGCTTTCACCCTTTCTGCTAATCCTTCTGTGCTGACACCATCTGACATAATTTATTATTTTATATAGTGTATATAATGTTTTTATATACATACATCATAAATATTACATTTACTTAATATTATTACCTACCCCATATATTTTAAAAGTTAGGTATTATAATAGATTCATGGATTTATAAAATATTAGAAGAAATCTCCTAACTAGATTTCTAATCATTTTACAGATGAAGGAACTGAGCATAAATATGATTTGTCCAAGGTTACAAAATTCATAAGTGATGGAGCTCATATTTTGTCTAGTCTTACTCTCAGTTCTGTGTTTTTTTTTCAATAAAGATGATTGGACTGGGAATCAAGGTATTTATATTCTAAGGCAGGAATTCCTACCCCTTTGTTAGCAGAATTCAATACAATTAATAGCAGGATTATGTAATTATTAAGCAAAGACAGAAATTGGCAAAAAAAATACATTTTCTCAATCCTCATTTTTCTTGGCCTATCCACAGTTTTTAACATTGTTGATTTCCCTCAGCCTTCTCTTCTCTCTAGGTTTCAGGGTGCCATTCTCTCTTTGTACTCCTCTTACCTATGTGATATCTCCTCTGTCTCCTTTCATAATCCTTTTCACATCTTATAACTATTGGTATCTCTCACAGTTCCATCCTCAGCCCTTTTCGCTTCCCTCTCTACATTCACCAGTCCCCTCAGATTTAATTACTGTCTCTTTTCCGATGATTCTCAAATTTACCCGTCCTGCCCCAACCTCTTTGGTGACCTCCGATCTCACATCATCAACTGCCTTTCAGACATCTCGAACTGGATATTCAGTAGATATCTTAAACTCAACATGTTCAAAACCAAATTCATCTTTCCCCTTAAACTACATATCCCCCACCCCCACTTTCCCACAGACAGTAACACCATCTGCCTGCCCTAGCTCTCAAGTCTAGGAATAATCCTAGATTCTTCACTGTCTCTCACCCTTCCAGTTCACCCCCCAATAGCCATTCTGTTGTCATAGTTTGTCCATTTTACCTTTGCAACATCTCTAGAATATACCTCTTTTTTTCTCTGATAGTCCCACTGCTCTAGTACAAGTTTTAACACTTCATGCCTAAGACGACTGCAATAGCCTGCTGTGGAGTTGGCTTGCCTCAATCCCTCCCCACATCAACCCATTCTCCATTCAGTCATCAAAGTAATATTGCTAAAGTGCAAACCGACCAAATTCCCAACATCCCTCCACCACCAAATTCAGTGGTTCCCTGCCATCTCTGGGATCAGATAAAAACTGTTTGGTTTGATATTTAATACCCTTTAAGTGGGGCAGCTGGGTGGTGCAGTGGATAGAGCACTGGCCCTGGAGTCAGGTGCTCAAATCCGGCCTCAGATACCTAATAATTACCTAGCTGCATGACCTTGGGAAAGTCACTTAACTCCCATTGCCTTAAATAAAAAATAAAAATTTTAAAAAACCCTTCAAAACCTCTCCTCCTCTTAAGTTTCCTTTCTTGTTACACCTTGCACCCACTATGTACTCTCTGATCTAGTGACACTGTTGCATGAACAAGACACTCTCAGCTCTGGAAGTTGAGGTTGGCTATTTAAGTTAGCTGGAATGCTCTCCTTCCTCAATGTAGCCTATTAACTTCCATTAGGTCCCAATTAAATCTTATCATTTAATAAAAACCTTTCCCAATACCTCTTAATTCTATTGCTTTTCTTTTGCTAATTATTCCTTGTATATAACTTATCTGTATATATTTGTTTGCATTTTAATATTCTCATTAGATTGCAAGTTCCTTGAGCACAGGGGTTGTTATTTGCCTCTTTTTGTAACTCAGATGCTTAGGTACAGTGTATGGCTCATAGTAGGCACTTAATAAATGTTTGATGATTAATTATTCATGACTAAAGAGTTTATTAAATAATAAAGAAAACTATAACAATTCACAAATAAATATGAGGTCAAATGTGATAAAGAATTATAGATTTCTAGAATTGTAAGAAATAAAAAAGGAAAGACTTAAACAAAATGCTCTGAGAAAATTGGAAGTCATTTTCAACTGGGAGCATCAGGGAAAGCTTCAAGAAGGAAATGATACTCAATATAGGTCTTAAAAAAATAGGATTTCAACAGACAGAGATTCTACATTGTATACATATCTGACAAAAAGACCTTACAGATGAGCTCTCTAATTTTTAAAAACAAAAACTGAAGCCCAGAAATGTTAAATAATTTTCCTTAAGTCAAAGGTGAAGGGTAACAAAATTAGGATTTAAATTCATTTCTTCTGATTTCAAATTTTTCTTTCTACTATGCAAAATGGAGGAAAGTGGAAAAGAAGTAATGTGACATAAAACTGAAAGCAGAAAAGAAAGCTATATATGTTTGTATATGCATGTATATGCATTTTTGGATTAACAAATGAAGGAAAGAAGGATGGAAATCTGTCAGATAAAAACTGATAAAGAATAATCTACAATTCATATAATTTGCTGAAAGATACTAAAGTGTTGGCATATATTTTTATATATTCATAAATAAGTATGGCCTCTTGACATGCAATCCACATGGACATGACATTTAATATTCAGTCAGTAAACATTTATTAAACATCTACAACGTATCAGAAACTGTTCTAAACTTTGGGAATACAAAGAAAGATAAAAAGACTGTCCTTACTCTAAAGGAACTCAGTCAAATGGAGTAGACTACATGTAAAATTATGTAGAGAAAAGGTATACCAAGGATAAATTTTAAATAATCAATAGAGGAAAGGCACTAGAATTAAAAGGGAAAGAAAAAGACTTCCTGTAGAAGGCAGGATTTTAGTTGAACCCTAAGGGAAGTGAGAGAAGTCAAGAGGCAGAGATGAGGAGGGAGAGCAATTCTACCATTTGGGACTGCCAGGTAAAATAACCTGAGTCAGGAGATAGATAGTTTAAAAAAAGAGTTACTGAGCATCAGCTGTGCGGGCTGAATTAAGTGATATGAGAGATAGCTGGAATGAAGAAGAGAGAAATGCCTCCATATGGCCTCTGCCCTCATGGAGTTTACAATCTAATAGGTGTTCTTAAAAAAAAATGCCTCTTGCTGTTAATGGATGAAATTTCAAAACATAATGCCAATATGAATTGAGATGCTAAATAAAGGAAAAGTTTTATTCATCTAGCACATTACAGTCTTGGCACCTCCAAATTTATTGTTCATTAAAACTGTATGTTAATTGTCCTAGTTTTAATTAAAGTATTATGTTGAGTGCTGAAATACAATTATGATCAACTGACTTAAGATTTATAATAGGCTAATATTTGTAAAGAAATGCTCTATTGTCACTAGATCTAACCATGTAAAATAAAGTGGTATTTTGTTTTCAAATGAAAAATTAGTATGTAGGATATTGAACTTCTGTCATTAAAGTTAAACACTACATTGCCAACTCAAATGGAACCAAGTAATTCTAGGATGCTTTCCCTCAAGTGATTCAATTTGTGTGGGGATTGTTCTGTCTTTATTCTTTTCCCCTCATCTCATAGTACCTAGTATAATGTTGGACAAATTGTATATATCAAATATATAACAAAAGATGTGATGGTTTTATGTTATTCATTAAGAGAAACACAAATATATGAGGACTGCTTATGCTATGCTATTAATTAGTCCAAAATCCATCATGAATCAGCCTAACATTCTCTAACAGTTACTGCCAGACAATGTGAAGGTGAATACAGCTCCTCCAACAATGTATCAAGGATTTTAGTATTCATCTCACCATGTGCTATTACGTTCTTGTAGAAGGAGTGATAGATAGCACATAGGAAACATTGGTTGATATTCTGTAGCTTGAGAAAACTCTTAGAATCCTTTTGTCATCTACCTTTGTGAAACTCATTTGCCTAAAGATAACGTCCAATACTTGTGCTCCTCTCTTTTCCTTTCTTCTGTGTTACAAATGAGAAAAAAAGGTTTTCTTCTTTCTAGAAAATACATAAAGGGATTTTCTGCAAATTCAATAGTACTCTGGTTAAAAACTACTAAATTTCATTGGTCACAGCCACACATTCCCTGACTTTGCCCATTCTCCAGATTAGGTCACTCTAGTCAAAAGGGTTAGGTACCCAAGCAACTACCCAAAACTCTCATGTCCTAAACAGGTTTATGATAGCCTCTCCTAAAGCAATTTAATGTATATATTTGTCCTGTAAATATAAGCATCTGATAGCAAACTCACATAGAGACACACAAACACACACACATATGTGTATATATATATGTATGTGCATATATACATATGCATGCATAAATTCATATACATATATACCTACATACACATATAAAATGTAAACCATATTTATACCTGTGGAAACCAGATCTTTTTACTGAATAATTTTAAATACTTTAGAATCATAATCTTCACTAAAGCACTACCCCAATGCCTTGAATGAGCACTGAATGAACTTGAATGTACACCTGTGTTCAAATCCTAACTCTGAAACTAACTCCAAAGCCAAGGGGAAATCCCAAGCTGTAGGGGTTCTACTTTTTTTCATTGAACAAAACAAAACAAAAAACCCAATGAATTTAAGCTATATGATCATTAATGTCCCTTGAAACTCTAGCCAGCTGTAGCCTCTCACTTCATCCTATCTGTACCAGTAAAACACAGTCAGACTTGGTAAGTCCTACCAAACTGGAAATATTTTGTTTCTATTATCAACCCAGCAACAGACTGTCCTTAGAAAAGCAGCCTCACTAAATTAAGAGAAGCTCATCACTAAAATATTAGATACAAGATAATGAGTTCTTTTGACCAGGACAACCATCTATTAAATCATAAGGAAGTTGTAATCTTCATTGGTGAAGAGGATAGCTACACTGATGAAATCACATATCTTTCTAAGTATTGCAGTAAGAGTTCAGAGGTAAATAGTCAAAATAGGAAAAAATGTCAATAGTACCTAAATTAATTAACTTATTCATGACTGCATCTATTAAACTCCCGTTTGATTTTATAGAATTAGAAAAACAATAACAAAATTCATTTGAAGAAACAAAAGTCAAGAATATTAAGGAATCATTGAGGGGGGTAAAAGTAAGGGAGCAGATAAGTACCAGTTCTTAAAATTTAAATGAAACTGTAATCATCAAAACAATTTGGAACTGGATAAGAAATAGAATGGTTAATAAATGGAGTGGATTGGGTAAACAATTTAATGAAGAAAATGAACATAATAGCCTAGGTTTTAATAATGACAAAAATCCCAGATATGGGGGCAAAAATACACCATTTGACAAAACAGTTGGGAAAACTAGAAAGTAGTCTGGAAGAAACTATGCACAAGCTAATAATTCATACCAAAATCAAGATAAACTCAAAATAGGTACAAGATTTAGACATAAAGATTGATATCATATAAGCAAATTAATGAATAATAGGAAAAATTCCTTGTTATATTTGTAAAAGGGGCAAAATTTGTAACTAAACAATAGGTTCAAAAGAGGGAAAATAGATAATATGGATTCTATGAAATTGAAAAGTTTTTTTCACAAGCAAAACCAATGTAGAAAGAAAAAGAGGAAATGATGTGGGAGAGGTTTCTGCAGGAAGTTTCTTTGTTAAAGATCTTATTTCTCAAATATTATAGGGAATTGAATTAAATTTCTAAGAATAAAAGCCATTCCCCAATTAATAAATGGTTAAAGGATATGGACAGGTTGTTTCAGAGGAAGAAATCAAAGTTATCAAGCATATCAATGCTCCCATTCACTAAAAATTAGACAAATGAAAAGTAAAACTCTCATATAACCTATCAGATTGACTAAGATGACCAAAAAAAAGAGAAAATGACAGATGTTGGAGGGAATGTGTGAAAATAAGTACAATTATACTCTTGGTTGAGCTAGAAATTATCCAATCATTCTCCAAAACAATTTGAAACACTATTCAGAAATTCATTAAACTGTACATCTTTGTCAACTGAGAGGATGTCCATCAATTACAGAATGGCTGAACAAGTTATGGAATATGAATGTAAAGAAAGATTATTGTGCTACAAGAAAATAAGGTAAGGGATGGTTTCAGAAAGACCTGGAAGGACATATGAACTGATACAAAGTGAAGGAGTAGAACCAGGAGAACAATTTACAAAATAACAGCCATATTATAAAGATAATCAGTTGTCAAACAGTGATTCTGATCAGCAAAATGATCCAACACAATTCCAAAGGACTCATCATGAAAAATATTATCTACTTCTACATAGTGAACTGATAGACTAAGATTCAAATTAAAGCATTTTTTCCTCTCTCTTTTGCTTTTTAAAATAACTAATGCATGCAATTGTTTTGCATTACTATGTAATTGCATTGGGCTTTCTATGTCTTGACTTCTCAGTCAGGATGAATGTAAGAGGAGAAAGAATCTGGAACCGAAAATAAAATAAGATTTAAAAAAAATTTTAAATTTATTTATTTTCATCCATATGCACATGTATATTTTTAAGTAACAAATTTTCCTTCCACTCTCCCTTCCCACCCCCCTCAGCAGTGAAGTCAGGTTGTCACTGTTCATACATATTTTTGATAAACATGTTTATATATTAGTCATTTTCAGTGTGAAGAATTCGGATTAAGGGAAAGAGATACATAAGAGATAGTTTCTATAAAGTGTTCATCAGATTCTGAAGGATTGGTTTTTCTTTTTTGTTTCGTTTTGTTTTATTTTTCTTTCTCTAGATGGAGATAACATTGTCCATAGCTTGTCCAATATGATTGTCCTAGTTCTCTGAATGACTGAGAGGAGTGGCTTCCATCAAGGTTAATCATCTCACAAAGTTGTCGTTAATGTGTACTTTGTTCTCTTGGTTCTGTTCCCTTCACTCAGCATCAGATCCTGTAACTCATTCCATGCTTCTCTAGAGTCCAACTATTTATGGTTTCTTATAGAACAATAATATTACATAGTATTCTTGTACCATAACTTGTTTAGCCATCCCCCAATTGTTGGGCATCCCTTCAATTTCCAGTTCTTTTCTACAACAAGAAGAGCTACTACAAATATTTTTGAACATGTAGAACTTTTCCTATTTTTTATAATTTCTTCTGGATATAGACCAGGAATTGGAATGGCTGGGTCAAAGGGTATGAATATTTTTATTGCTCTTTGGGAATAGTTCCATATTGCTCTTCTGAAAGGCTGGATCACTTCACAACTCCACCAGCAATTCATCAATGTCCCCTTCTTCCCACAACCTCTCCAACATTGATTATTTCCCCTTTTTCTCATCTTGGCCAATCTGATAGGTCTGAGGTGACACCTCAGAGTTGTTTTAATTTGCATTTCTCTAATCAACAATAATTTGGAGCCTTTTTTCATATGGTTATATATGTATAGCTTTTCTTCATTTGAAAACTGTCTATTCATATCCTTTTACCATTTATCAATTGGGAAATGACTTGCATGTAACCTTATACATTTGATGCAATCTCTTTATATTTTAGAAATGAGACCTTTATCAGAATTCCTAGTGGTAAAGATTGTTTCCCAGATTTCTGCTTTCCTTCTAATCTTGGCAGCATTGAATTTATTAGTGCAAAACCTTTTTAATTTACTACAGTTAAAATCATTTATTCTGCAGTTTATAATGTACTCTAATTCTTGTTTGGTCAAGAAATATAATAAAATTGAATTTAAAAAATTAAATATATTAACAAGGGCTCAGGTAAGCAAGTGAAAAATTCCTATTTTGGCAGGTTCAAGAAATTACAATTAGGCAGAATCATAATATCTAGCGTTCTATTTCAAATCCTACCGATTAGCATTCTCCCTACAAATAAATACACAAACATTGTATAGATATTAAGAAATAAATTCCCTCCCTTCCATCTTTTAGAATATTAAGAAAACATTTCAGGGGTGGCTAAGTGGCACAGTGGATAAAGCACCAGCCCTGGAGTTAGGAGTACCTGGGTTCAAATCTGGCCTCAGACACTTAATAATTATGAAGCTGTGTGGCCTTGGGCAAGCCACTTAACTTCATTTGCCTTGCAAAAAAAAAAAAACCAAAAAAGAAAACATTTCAAAATTATCCTAGTCTAAAATCTCTGACCTAATCTGAAAAAGCAACATATTGTTACTCTTTCTTTAACTATCAGTTCCAAAATATAGGCCCTCAAATGATTTTCTTTGATAGGATTTGGGTAATGAACACAGTAACGTTAAAAAAAAATAGTCGTTTCGATTGCTTCAGCTAATGGAAATATCTCTTGAGTTTACCTCTGACCAATTAGAAAAACGAAATCTTTAAAGTCAAAGCAAAACTGAATGATTTAGGAAAACTATTTCACCAGGCTGTGACTACTGTTCTGTTTGATAAAGCAAAATGATAACTGAACTTTACCTTGAGTTGTATAACTGCTTTATTTCATTGGGGAATTTTGTCTATTTCCATAAATGCTTTAAAACTATACCACTGAAATGGACTATGAAAGGAGTTTTTAAGAGTCTTAGGGTGAGGAGTGACTAGGTGACATAGTGGATAAATCACCAGCCCTGGAGTCAGTAGTACCTGGGTTCTAATCCGGTCTCAGACACTTAATAATTATCTAGTTGTGTGGCCTTGGGCAAGCCACTTAACCCTGTTTGCCTTACAAAAAAAAAAGTCATAGGGTATCAATGTCAATTTCTGGTCCTCTCAATAAAAATACTCAGATCTGAAAAATCAACATCATTAAACATTATTTCCAGCATTTGTGCCTAAATACAACATTATTTGAACCTAAAAATTTAATTTAATTAAAAAAAAATTCAGGACTAGAAAAGAAAGTTAGAAATCATATAATTGAATCCTTTAATTTCATAATTAAACTGAGGTTAGTAAAGTTGGGACTTTCCAAAGTATATATATAGTGAAGATTAGAACCCATAATTCCCGACTCCTACTACTATGTTCTTCCCGTGACACAGTACAATAGCTCTTAAATTAAAAAAAAAGTATTGATAGTTTCTCTCATAAGAATTCCCAAATTTATAATAAGATATAGTTAAAAAATTTTATATTACATTGCAGTCATCATCATCATGAACACTAGATGGGAAACCTTATCATTTACAAAATGTTTTATGCACATTACTTTCTTTAACTCTCACAATTCTATAAGAAGAGTTGCTATTACATTTTAAAGATGAAAAAAGGAGTCAAAGGTAAAAGACTTGATCAAGTCAGTGATATTAAGTAGATATTAAGTAGTTTGTCATTCCTACCTGCTGACATGAAAAACTTTTTATGACCCTACTTCCTTTTTACCTCCTATTTGTACTTTTCTTTCTCCTTTCCCTTTATCCCTGTTAACTGCTGTTTTACTTCTGATTGCCACTAGCTGCACATTATCCTTTTCCCTTTTTTCTTTTACTTCCTTGTAGGTTAGGATAAATTTATAAACCAAAATGGGAATGTAAATCACTGAGCCAAATCTATTGAGAGTAAGATACTCAATGGTTACACTCTCTCTTCTTTCTCCCTATCATAACAGATATTTTGTACCTCTTCATGTGATTTTAATTATTCTCTTATGCCTCCATCTCCTCCTTTTTTTCATGTTTTAATTGTTTTATAACTGTCTTCTACCTCCAACCTTGGTCAAAATATATACTCCTTTCAGCTATCCTGATGCAATTTTCAAAAGTCATAAAGCATTATCACCATCATGATCAATTTATACCCATACCCTCTGTCTAATTATGTTCCTTTCAAACTATCCTAAGAGAAATGCAATTCTGAAGAGTTACAGGTATTGTCTCCTTGTTTAGTCTTATTATTGACTTTTTCTCTTAGTCTTACTGACTAACATGTTTTTCTTTCTATTTACCTTTTTTATATATCTCATGAATCTTGTATTTGAAGAATAAATTTTCTGTTCAGTTCTGGTCTTTTTTTCAGTTAAGTTTGCAGTCCTCTATTTTATTGAAAATCCATCTTTTCCCCTGAAAGAAAATACTGAATTTTGCAGAATAATTGATTTTTGGTGCTCCTTTGCCTTCTGGAATACCATATTCCAAGCCCTCCAGTCCTTTAGGGTTGAAGTTGATAAGTCTTGTGTAATCCTGACTGTGATTCCCTGGTATCTAAATTGCTTCTTTTTGGCAGCTTGCAGTATTTTCTCCTTTAGCAGAGAATTCTGAAATTTGACTTCTAGAAAATATTATCTCTGTGTATTTTTACTATGAGTTCTTTTTTACATCTTTCTTCATTGCCATTTCTAATTTCTCTAAAAGCACAACTGGGAATTTGACATTGAGTTTAAATAGATAGTATCCACTGTTCTAGGATGGTGAAAGAGTTCATTATAAATAACTTTCCAGATCTTTACTATTTTCATATGTTTGTTGTTCTTCAAATTTCATCCTCAAATAGCCTTAGTATTTCTTTATATAGTTATCTTTCCTATAACTTTCTTTAAACTGGCTTTGATATACACTGCTTTTTCACAATAAATATTAGTGTGTAAAATTTTTCAGCCATGCTATTTTTCAAGAATGAATTATTGAAACAAAGCATCTTTTAAGTTCTTACTATGTACAAAGAGCTATACTAAGGGATAGGGACCCAAATATAAAAGTAAAATGGCTCTCAAGAAGATCACAGTCTCAAGAAATTTGTCAAAAGCTAAAGTAATTGTTTTCCTAAAAGATGTTGAAACTGTGATTCTCAACACCCTCGTCATTTTCTTCTACTCGACCAGTGTCACTATAGAAACAAAAGGGACAATGCAAGAATGATGGCCATGACATATTTTCTTTGTTTTATTGGTTGCCATAGATAAAAATTTAGTCCTCAAAAATAGTCTGCTCTGGAAACCCATACCTGAAATCTTCCAGAATAAAAGAACCTCCAAGAACTTGTATTATAAATTTTAGAAATCCAGGGCTACTGCTAGACTATGATTATCAGCCTAGGACTTTGAGGGAGAGAATAGTGGTTAAAAGAAATATGGAAATTTAAGAAAAGGGGATGCCAGTTTTGAAGAAATGATAAATTTTTTTTTTTTGGTGTTGAGGGTAGAATCCATGTTGTGTTTCCATTTAAAATGCCTAAGAGAAAGCTAATACTACAAGATTGACTTTTTAGATAGAATTCAAGGATAAAAGTATAGATTTATTCTACACAGGAATGAAAGCTAAAGCCCTGAACATACAATAATGGTATTTACAAAGTATGGTATTTACATGGGAGATGGTTTATCTCCAGGCAAAAAAAAAAATCATTATTTATGCTACTACATGTATAGTTCACTCCTGGTCAATATAACACATTTGCCAATTATGTGAAATCCTTTCTCTGATTGCAGCATACCTTGTTAAATCTCTGTTGCTGCTGCTTTTCATTACTCAATAACTGTTCTGAAGAGCTTTATGGTGGATTTTCAGTATATTTTTCAAATTTAAGACTAATAAACTGTATAGGGATTATATATTTGTGCTAAACCTATTCGTTTAATAAGTTCATTTGTTTTATAAAGTACAGGTTTTTCAAAGGCCAATAGCTGGACATAATGACAACTAGGCATTTAGAGCACTTAATGTTATGATGTTTAAAAGCAATGTGAAGTCCTTCAGATAGAAAACTGAAGCTACTGACTCATCAAATGATTTTTAAGCCCCTTTTCCCAAAACAAGTATGGAATTTATATTGTTTTTCTATGCTTGTTTGGGCCCTTAGCACTATTATTGTTCTAGGACCTAAGAATAATAATCATCATCCTTTACTACACCTATATAAATGCGCTGTTGAACAGTTAAATGATCCTTATACAGAAAAGTTTTTTCCTCCCTAGATCCTGCTGGTTCTCAACCATATTATTATGGGATCACATTATTGAAGACTAGAAGAATCCTTGGAAATCATCTCACCCAATCCTTTCATTTTACAGATAAATAAACTTAAAACCATAGAGATTAAGTTGAAGGTCAAAAGGTTTTAAAAAGCAGAACCATGATTCAAATTCTAAATTCAAATGAAAAGTTCTTTACATAACATCACAGGAAATATTACATAGAATCACTTATTTTTTCTCTTTCCTTACTTCTCTCGAGTTCTATAAGGCAACAATAAAATTATAAGAATGAGTAAATTGTGTGCATGTGTTAAGGGGGTTGAAGGTAATAGTTTTAAAAAGAAGACTGAATTAGCCTAATATGTAAGAAATTAATAACAACATGTTCTAAGCAAATACAAATTGAATAATACAAGCAAGGAACTGGAGAAATAAGATAATAAATGTTGTAACCATTCCTCAAGAAGTTTATATTCTACTCCAGAGAATATATGTATAGATAGATAAGCATATATTGAAGAAATGATGGAATGGAGGCAAGGATTGAATATCAGGGTGAAGAAGAAGAATCAAAGACCATTCTTAGAACTTAAGTTCAAGAGACTGAGGAGAAGGTACTGATAAAAACAAAAAAAGGGACAATGGAAAGAAAATCAAATATGAAGGGGGGGGGAAGAGCTTCAGGTTGGATATTCAGGAGGAAATGACAGTAGGGAATAATGAGCTAAGGGACTACATCAATACATGGAAAGAAAATGTTAAATAGAAATGATAACAGATTTTTTGTTTTGTTTTGTTTTGCTTGTTTTACTTTGGTTTTCTGTAGCCCTCTTTCCTGCTATTAGGATGCTCTGGTTTACTGGTTCCTACAAATTTTCTGTAGGTGCATTTTTCTTTCCTTTGGTTTTTGAAGTTTTATGAAGCAAATATTGGTTATTGCTTAAAAACGGCCCAACAAAATCCTCTTCTACAACATTTTATAAATGTATTTATGTCATAAGCTAGTATTGCTGTTAGTCATCCTTTGTTCTTGAAGAGGACCTACTTACTAATCCTTCAGTATTGAAAAGAACCACACTAACCGACCAAGTGAAGGGTGGTATCAGTTGAACAATTATATTTATTATAGTGAGGGTTATGCTAAGCAAGTCATCCCCTCTCTTGTTTTTACTAGAATTTTCCATCCTAGGACTTAACTGATAGAGGAAACAGGATTATTGGAGATGGTTTTGGCTGCTGTAGGAGTTTCCTGGTCTTATATTGGTTTTGCTTCATCCTGTATCAGTGAGGCACCAGAGGACCAATAACATCATGTCATTGATGATTTGACTTGTATATGGATTGGATTTAAGTGAGGCAGAGTTATGCAAAGTTATCAGCTTCACTCTCTCCCTACAGAGTCATCTAAGTTCAGTAGCAAGATAAAGGATAAGAAGACTGGAGTGATCCAGTTGTAGTAGGTGACCTTGGTCTTTCTAAATTAAGGTTTTTTCCAGGTCTCAGTTTATATGAGGTCATACCCACTCAATAATTAAGGACTAGATAAGAATTGAGATAAAAGAAACCCAATTTACCACCACAAAGATATCAGTCTGGGCAGGAAAAGATCTGCTTCTGTTCTGGCTAGAACAGAAAACAAATGCTATTTACACTAACCCAACAAATCCTAAAAAATTAGCCATTGAGGCTAGGGTTGGGGCTATTATAGACTATTCAAAGAAAGCCAGAGTGATTTGAGTTTAATCAGGTAGCTCAATTTAAAACACAATGGATTTTTTAAGCCTATTTTTCAGGGCTATATTCAAAGAAATAAAAAGTGAAGATTGAGCAGAATCAGTGTGACCACATATGAGGCCTTTTTTAGCTTTATACAACTTATTAGAATTTGTGATTCTCCTGATAAAATCTTTGAAAATCCCTAGAGATCACCTCCATGTCATGATGAGGCAAAAGTACCATGTTTATGAAGGCTATAAACAAGACCTATACTCTGAACAAAAGCAAATTCTGGTGACTTTACTATGTTTCAGCAAAGACAAAATACTTGGAAATACAAATGTTCATTTAGACTTTCAAAATAAACATATGGTCATGTAATTTTTGACCTCATTCAAAAGAATACACTAAAAAAGCCAACTAAGTGATACAATGAAGTCAAAGTCTAAGTAAAAAGCTTCTCACTTTTAGAGGTAGAAAGTAATACAGCTTTAGACAAACAGACAAATTGTAAAGAAGATAAAAGACTTACACATATTTTGATTTTTTATATAATACCTTTCTCAGAAGGCACATAATAAATGTTAGTTGATGATGAAATTAAAAAAGTGATAGTAAAAGGCTTTATATGTGCATATAACTATGATCCATCTTCTCTCTTTTTAAACAAAGGTGTTGTGGCACACGTTTCTATTTGGACTGGAAACTTATCAATACCTCCAAGATTGTGAGTAGGCCATTTGTTTGATGTGACACCAAAGTAGACTTTTACTGGCAATTGTACATTACTCAATTATCTGTGACTCTGTGCTACAAGAATTAAACATTTTTTTGAATGGATTTGTAAGTAAAAGACCTATAAAATTAAGACTCATTAATTTATATCCTGTGTCTTTTATATTATTTGAACAACTTTTATCTCATCCATGAAGCAAGACTAGGCTAGTAAATGAATTAATGCATAGTCATATCATGCAAAATTGACCAATCCAATTAAAATCTTCTCTTCAAATTTTTCTAAATAGGAAAAAGAAAAGTTCTTTTCTTGGTAAAAATCAAATCTTTGCACACATATCATTTGTTTAACATTTGATTTTTTGTTATTGTAGTAACTTCCTAGTACACTTGTGAATAAAAAATCTTAACTCACTTAATGAAATTATAATTGTTCCTAGATTGAATTTAACAGGAAAATGCCTCAAGAAAAGGGGAGTTAAGAATTGATGTGGGATCATTTGGTGAAGAATTCACCATACTCTTTGACTCAGGGAGATGAGGAAAAGCATACATTTTAATTCACAGGTTGCACAAAAGCTTACATGTCACTATAAAAAAATCCATAAGTTACTAAGGGAAAGAAAAACTAAAGGAAAGCAGGAAACCACTATTCCCTCAGAAGCTGTGAGTTAAAGTGAAAGAGAAACTTAAGAGGCAGGAAAATACTGATCCCTAAACAACCTAAACATCCAAAGCCACTATGAAAGGTTGAGCAATAAGGAAGCAAGCAGGGGAATAAATATAAGTAGTAGAGAAAAGAAGTGTGGATCATGCTCCTCCAAAGTGTAATGTCCTTCAAAAGCAATGATGTAACTCAACTGAGGAGTGTGCAACTTTTAAAGAAGGGATTTTTGTACCTGGTGCAGAGATTTACTGAGAGTCCTTGCCAGAGAAAACTAAGGTACTTTACTAAAGTTCATTAACCTCATCTCATGGCTTGATGGGGAAAGGAAAGAGTACATGGTCAGTACAGAGGACATTGATTAATACTATAAAACATATTTCTCTGTTTAATAAAAATAAATCTTTTATTTTTATTATTTATAAGTTAAAGAAGATCTATTTTAAGAGACCACATAAAGGCATATAACCAAGCAACTTTAATATCTAATATCTTCTAAAATAAATTAGTAACAATAGCATTTTCAAACACTACCATTACATATATGCAATTGCTTCCATTATTTTAAAGACTAAAACCAGAAATATTCTTAACAGGCTCAGAAATAATAGTCATCAGAAAAGACAGGGGCCATTATACAATTTGGCTGTTGGATTTGGAGAGGTATCAGTATAGTACACAAGAGGAGAGATAGAGGGATAGGTACACATGGTTCCTACATTGGCTCTGAAAATTGCACTTGAAACCTATTTAACAGAATGTCATACATATGAAAAGAAAAGAGGAAAAAGAACTTTTCCCATTATGAATTTTATCAGAGTAGAAACAATGACATAGCTATAAAACTTTAAACCTGAACACATATGGTTTCACAATTCTTTCAGAAATGTTTATCTCTGAGCATTGTATTGAAATGAATGACAAAATATCTGTATTTTAAGTACATTCTCAACCTTCTTTTAGCTTCTACATGAAGAAACTGTAGATGGCATTAGTCAATTATCCTGTTTGCAGATGGAGAGGCAGGGAGACAGGGGTCTAAGCAAGAACACCTTGAAAAAATGCTTAACTAATCACAAAGCAAGTATTTTGTAATGAACCAGTGAACCACTAATTAGACCAAAGGAAGCAAAGTGGTCAGGATAGGATAAAAGGATAAAGAGAAATAAAATAATCTTTTATTGTTAAAGGTCCTATAAAACATAGCTCAATTTTTTTAAAATGGCACTTATAAGTAAATACAAGAACTTGTTAAATTAGTAGCTAGAGCTAAAGGCAAGTAAGGGTGAAGACTCACTTTTTTTTTAAGTTTTTTTGCAAAGGAAATGGGGTTAAGTGGTTTGCCCAAGGCCACACGGCTAGGTAATTAGTAAGTGTCTGAGGTTGGATTTGAACCCAGGTACTCCTGACTCCAAGGCCAGTGCTCTATCCACTGCACCACCTAGCCGCCCCCAAGACTCACTTTTTAAGAGTATATCACAAAGAGCAAGAATGGGAGCAAGTAGATATTCTATTATAAAATGGCCATTACGGTCACAACAATTATTTTTTTTAATATTTATAGAATTTCAGAACCAGCAAAAAGAAACTATTTATCTGAAGTTGTTAGAGTGCATTATTCTTATCAAAGTTCAATTAATATATTTAATAGGTAAAACATATATTGAATATAATTAACCATGTTTCAAATCTTTAATCTAGTTCGATTTTGAATCAACTTACATTCTGCTGCTTGGAATAATCTTGTGCCCATCTCTAAACCAAGTCACTTGTGGTCTGGGATAGCTTATGATCTGAGGCAAGTTTAGAACTGCAGCATGTCCTTGAAATACAACTTTTCTCTGGTCTGCATCCATGAAATTTCCCATATCTGCAGGAAAAAATTACACCTTTAAAATTAAGAAATTTTTAATTGGTCAGAGAAGAAAATAATTATATTTTATGGCAAAAACATTGGCAATTATACCATAAGATTGCCCAGAACAGATAATTAATGTAAATTTTAGTTGTGAAGTAAAAAGCAAAGTCAAGTGCCTCCAATGTACTCAAAAAATAATCAGCAGAACTACATAGTCTTTGTCTTACTAGAATGATAAAATGAAATATTCTCAAGCTGTAAACACATCATTGATGACATTCAAATGAATTTGAGAAACATCATTTTCTACAAAGATATTACACAGTTAAACCTAAAACTATAAAATTAATTTACACATTTTATCTTTTTTTATTTAGATGATTTTCTAGTATCCAAATCTTTATAGTCATTCTTCTTCTTACTCTTGCCTAAATTATTCAATTTTTCATTTTCATTTTTGACATGGTGGATAGAATGCTAAATTTAAAATCAGTAAGATCTGCATTTAAACCCTGCCTTAACACACTCACTAACTGTGTTACCTGGACAATTCATTCAACTTTTATGATGCTTAATTACTTCATTTGTAAAATAAGGATATCAGTATCCATCTCACAAAGGTGGTCTTAGAATTAAATTCGTATATATAAATTTATATATATATATATATATGTGTGTGTGTGTGTGTGTGTGTGTGTACATATAAATGTGCATAAATAAATATATATAGTTTATAAATTATATATAACTACTTTATATTTAAATGAAATTTATATAGAATATATGTGTCTATGTACAGTGCCTTATAAACCTGAAATTAATTCTTAATGTGAGCTATTATCATTATTATTATCATCATTACTTTTTAAATAAATAAATCTTAAGTGAGGAAACCACTCTATTTTCATGAAGACAACTTTCAATAGAAGCAATGTTGCTTCAATTTAGTCATAGCACCAATGTATTCTGTTTTGATCAGATCCCATCTAGAGTTTGGGGACCACCAAGAACATTCTGGACATGAAACCACATCATATTCCATTCAGTATAATCCCAATTTAATATAATTAGAAATTATTAAGAGGTTACTGGATACAAAAGATATAAGACATTGTGCTCAGGGTGGGGACACAAATTCCAAAAATCTTTGACCTCAAGCATCTTTTACTCTACCAGCCTAGGCTCCAGGCATGATCTTAAGCTATCCCCCATGCCTGGAATACTCTTTCTCCTCCATCCCACTCCCTCCCACTCAGATTCCTTCAGAACTTATCTATAAATCCCATCTTCTACAAGATGGCTTTCCCAATCTCTCTTAATTCTAGTGCCTTCTCTCAATTATTTCCTGTTTGGTATGTGTCTAATTTTTTTGTATTTATCTATTTGTGATTGTGGCTCCAAGAAAGGAAAGCTCTTTTTATCTCTTGTATCCTCAGAGATTAGCAGAGTGCATGGTATATCATAAGTATTCAATAAATGTTTTTGACTGAATGTATTATTAATGCAAATTCAAGTCATATGATTATTTAAATGCCTCTTGAAGTAAAGGAGATAGTATATTTATCTTGAACAACAGAAGGCTTAGGGAGGTCATTAAAGCTGACCATATTGAAGGATCAGAACTTAGAAGCAACAGGTACAAGCTTCAGAGAAACTAATTCCCACTGGAGGCAAAAACAATAATTAAAACAATTCAAAAATGGAATGGGTTTTCTCGGAAGGAAATGTGCTCCCCATTCACTAGATGTCTCAAACAATGGTCAACTGACCACTTGTAGAATATCTGCTACAACATTCTCAGCATTGGATATCAATGGAAAAAACTAGTCTGGACACCTCTTTACGCTTAAGATTCTGTACATAATCTCCTTCCTAGTTTTTTTTTTTAAAGAAAAACTTCTAGAACTTTCTTAAACATTATTCTTTCGGATATTTCTCCTTTTGTCTTCACCCTCTCCTAAGTATTATAACCATAATTAGAAATAATTTTATTCTGTTCTGATCTACTACTTTGTTGGGGGAAATAATTAAGTAGCTAGGGTCATAGGAGAACACAGAACTAGGAGAGCATAATACATTAATTTTTGTCATTTTTTATGAAATTTAAAGGTATTTTTCACTTTTCATTGCATATATAGATATATCTATATAGCTACAGATATATCTTTATACTCGCATATACATTCATATATATATATATAATATATAAATTTTAGAATTAGGTAACATTTCAATTAGTTAAATTATTTTTGACTCAGATAAAAAATTTCCTATGACCAGAAGCTATAAAATAAAAACAACATGATGAAGATTTTTTTAAGTTACTAATCTGTATATAACACTTACCACAGTGCTTTACACATAGTAGCACTAAAATCAATACTTGTTGAATTGAAATAAATCGGGAAAACAAGTCCTTTCTAATGTTTATTTCAAACTATTGTGAAATCTAGAAGCAAAGACTGGGAGACAAAGAATCAAATGAAAATATAATGGCTAGAGATCAAAAAGTAAAAAAGTGATATAAATAATTAAGCAAGAGAAAGACCAAAGCATAATTTTATAAAATAGGATTTCATACATACAAATGAATTTTTTAGCCAGTTAACTTGTTCAGATATGTTTAGTTGTATTCAACTGCCTTTTTTTTAATAATTACATTTTTAAATTACTTAACTACTCATTAACAACAGCTGAATGACTCAAATGACCTTCATAATTCAGAAAATTTTAAGCCTTCTTTGTGATTATAAAATTTGACATTTTAAAATCAACACCTGATTCAGTAGTTTACTATCATAGTAGATTTTGTTTTTTTCCCCTCCCCAAACAGATTTTTCTTTTTTGAGTGAGGAAGAAAAGGATTTGGGGAGTGGGAAGGAAAAGGATATATTTTACATAAGTAATATGAAAATCACACACCTGACATCTGGGGTTCGAACATTTGATAAGTGATAATATCATTGATTAGAATAACTTCATTTGATAAGGTCCTTTATACCTCAAGAATTCAAGAAAGTTTCATCATGATTTTAATTTTATTTTCTTGCATTTTGGTGGTAATTATTATTTTAATAATGACAATAACAAACATTTATGGGCAGATAGATGGTGCAATGAATAGAGCACACTTTTCCTGGAGTCAGGAAATCCTGAGTTAAAATTCAAACTCAGATATTCAATGCATCCTGGCTGTGTGACCTGGGGAAGCCAGTTAACCCTTAACCCCACTGTCTTGCCAAAAAATAAAAAATAAAAAAAAATAATATATGTATGTATGTATGTATGTTTATATGTGTGTGCATGTATGTGCATGTGTGTGTATGTGTGGTATTTACTATGTCAAGGGACTGCATTAAGTGCTCTACACACGTTATCCAATTTTATCCTCACAACAAATACCGGAAAGTAGGTACTATTATTGACCCCATTGTACTGCTGAGGAAACTGAGCCAAATATATTATAAATGAATTAGTAAAACAAGTGAGAAAATCAGTCTACTTTAAGTAATTTCTGCATATATCCTTATTTGCAAAAATGTATTAAATTTTTTGCATAATATATCATTTTTTGTCCTATTTCAAGTACATTAAAAATAAAGCTTCTCTATTTTGATTCATGTGGCAATTCCTGGGGAAATTATTCTTCTTCCAAATGGATTTACCTAATAAAGAATTAGCTGAGTTTCTGCCATATTAATACTATTTGTAACACAACATTTAATAAACATGTTTAATAGGAACATAGATTTTAGAGATTATCTTCATAAAATTCTTTGTCATAGAATGGAGGAAAATGAGGTTCAAAAAGGTTCAATGATGTACTAGGGTCACAAAGATAGTAAGTAGCAGAGATGAAATTTAAAGCCCCAACTTTTAACTCTGGAATCAGTGTTTTGCTCATTGTGCAATAAGGCTCATAAGCTTGTTCTTTTTGTTTTCTTTCTGGTTTTCGCAAGGCAGTGGACTTAAGTGACTTGCCCAAGGTCACACAACTAGGTAATTATTAAGTGACTGAAGTTGAATTTGAACTCAGGTCCTCTTGACTCCAGGGCTGGTGCTCTATCCACTGCACCACCTAGCTAGCCCCAGCTCATAAGCTTGTAATGTCAGATATTATTACATTAATGTTTAATTATTCCATTAATAATTACATAAATAATGTCAAATATTACTGACAGATTATCTATTCCAAAAGTTTAGCTGAACAAACTGTAAACTGAGATCCAAAGAAGGAAAGAAATCTGTCCAAGTCCTTCATGGAGATAAGATAATCTGATGTTCAGACTTGAGTTTATATAGTCAAAGATCAAGTAAGAAAAGATTCAGTCTAGTGTAATAATTACAAATTGGTATTATTATATAAAAATATTTTAAAATTATTTCTAAATAATTTTGTTTGAAGTGAAAATGAAATATTCTCTAGTAATATAGGAATGGATATATCTTATTAATATCATACTCTAAACAACTAAGTGGATCATTGGTTGAAACAATTAGTGTTTATTTTGAAGTCCAAAAAATTCATTTACCATCAAAGTATTTAATTACATGAATCAATGATAAAAATCTCAGTTTATAAAATTAGTAAAAATTAGTTTTGATTTGGCTTTAATAGTTCATTTCCTTATGTTAGTCAACATTAGAGGACCTTTTAAATATACACATACATGCAACTTGAACTTCAGATTTTCTTTGCAAGAGAGCTCCCATCCTGTTGCGTACCACACATCGGTAAAATCCAGCATCAGACCTCTCTAAAGATGGAATAATGTACCTGTGGAATACAAAAAAGAACAGTTAATAGCTGGAAGATTGATGACACAGAAAATATTCAATATAGATTTCTTATTGGTATAATTCTTAATTGATATCTATAATTAGTAGAAATTGACGGCTATCCAACAGAAAAGAATTCTCACTTATGAATTTGTGACAATCAGGATGTGTCTAATATTTTCTTGGACATCAATACATTTAGAAAAAATTCTCAAAACCACTAAATTATTTACAGGCAGGTTAAGAAAAAAATTCACAAAAAATATCCACTAGAAAGTATTAGAGATATTCTAGAACATGACTATAAATCACAATCCCAAATTTGTCTGGGGTGAAATTTTTCACATTTAAAATACAAAATTCCCCTTCTGCTTCTCCAACATACTTTCTTAAGTATTTTCCCAATAAAATGAATTTTATGATTATTTTAAATATATTTTACCTATTTTATCAATTTCATCTTATAAATATTTTAATGCAAAATCTCTTATATTCTGATTACATTTTTATATAAAAATACATATTTTCTCTTAAAGTCTGGATTTAGTTCAGTGGCTGTTTTTCAGTTTGAGCTTATTCTTACTCTCATTCACTCCAGATTATCAAAAGTAGTAAATTTTCTCAGTTCACACTTAGCTAAGACCAATAATGAAGATTATCAAGTAGCAGTGTGAAGTTCCTGTAAGGATCCCCTAGTCTGATGGACTCAGGCAGAGTCAGAAAGTGCAGACTCTGTCCCTTATTATCCTGTTTCTTTAAGAGATCTGGACAGGGAAGATCACAAGAAAAGGCATCAACACAAAAAAGGACTGGAACATTGAGGAGAGATTGAGTCAAACAAATGCTTAGCTTTTTGGTACCCTAATACATTATACCTAATACAATAGTGACTTCCAGGAGTGAATCTCTATTCCAACAATTAATTTTACCTGGGCAAACTCTACGAATCCCAGAGAAGTTCCATTTCCCTGACTATATCTGCCTAATCCATCTCTGAAGTGGCTTCTCTCTGAAGTGGGATATAGCCAAGAGCAGGAAAGAGCACTTTCAGCATACACTATAAGAAATTCAAAATAGTGGTGAAGGCAAGTAGCAGTATCCTCATCTTCAGATCAATGATACAATAGGAAGAAGAGATACCAGTACTCATGCCAAGCAAGGAGACCTGAATTTACTGCCCCACTGAAGTGAAGTGTTAAAGTGAGGTCTTCCTTAACAACCATCATGGTCCAAGGAGAAGAAACTTCCTGAGAACACTGAACCAAAGGATGTTGATCAAAGCATATTCTGGGGCAGGGAATGCTGGGGAACACTCCTGGTAAACATATTTTAGGGGCCAAACATGGGGACTTGGCCTATCTCTTGGTGTTTACTATAGGACATCTGGATCTCTCTGCAGGGCTGCTCTGAGGCCAGAGTTCCTCACTCCACACTCATTCTGATGTAGCAGAGTTCTCTCATCATCCCTTCCTGGTGATCCCTGGGCTAGGCTGGGCTGGACTGCAATGCATTGGAACTTCTAAGTTCTCTTGGACTGGGAAAATGTAACCCTCAGTCTTTCTGTGGGGTTCTGCCCCTCTAAATTTTGTCTAGAGTAATAATTTGATGGGTTTTTGAGTTTTGGGGGTAAAAAGTTTCCAGGAAATGTTGCCTTCACACTGCCATCTTGGCTCCACCCCCCAATACATCTGGAGAAAGTGATTGTACTCAGATCTGAAGGTGTTTTGGCTGAAATTCATGATCGTTGAATTCGGTCATGAGAGCCCATTGATTACTGAGCTAAGTCTGGTAAACTCTTGACACTGTGCCACTTTTGTGTAAGTTCTATAAAGGATATACTTTGGAAAGGGGCTTTCTTTTTTTTTAAAAAAAGGTTTTTTGCAAGTCAGTGGGGTTAAGTGGCTTGCCCAAGGCCACACAGCTAAGTAATTATTAAGTGTCTGAGGCCAAATTTGAACTCAGGTACTCCTGACTCCAAGGCCAATGCTCTATCCACTACACCACCTAGCAGCCCCGAAAAGGGGCTTTTGAAAGTCACCCCCTTTGGAGAGGATGGACATTCTGCCAAAGGGACTTTCCCAACTGAGACCCTGAAGGCTCTATTGTAACTCAACTTCCCCAGTCAGCCAGATTTTCAGGTTGTTGGAGCTTTCTCAGATTGGGTAACACTTTCTCTTCTTTAACTCTTATCTTTACTTTCCTTTATCTGTTCTCATGTTTTCCTTCATATATTCATATATGTAACCACATATATCTTGGGTTATAATCTTGAGTTATAATTATATTATCATTAAATTCTCATTTAACAACTTAAGACAGAGTGAACATGTCACTATGGGGACTGATCCAAACAGATCAAACATAAAAGTCTGTGCATCAATAATCCTCTCAGTTATACCAATGAAGAGGAAGATAAAAGACCCTAGAAAATGTAGGAGTCTCCATGATGCCATGAGGACAACACTGGAAAGGTTGCAGTCAAGCAAAGAGCAAGATAAATCAGGAGCTAACTTGAAGTAAACTTTTTATACCCTTTAAATTTTGGTGCCTTCAAGCTTAGTCCTCTTTGCTCCATCCCAGGAAGAGTTCTGGATACAACAGGAAGTTGTCACAACCTATCTGTGACTGGACATGTGAAATCCAACTGCTATGCTAAACCACAGCTCTAGAGACTCCAAAGCTTTAGATACAATTGATTCTAACCTACCAGTAAAATGATGCTTTGAAGGAAGCAAATTCTTGGCTTAGACCTTTGAAATCAGTAGTTCTGATGACAAATAACATTGCAAATACCCACAGATTGTTTTCCAGCAGTGAACTGTTCTTAGTTTCCTGTAAGTTAATAATGACACCAAAATTTTGATCCAAGTGGATTCCCCATGGGTAGCTTAATGTGGAATCTTACAAAGTTGGTCAGGCTGTCTGCTGGGTCAACAGTTATTTCACAGAAAATAACCCTTGTTAAACACTGGGAATGGGTTTCCACAAGAGTTCAAGGACATTAGCATATTCTCCCATTCCACTTTGAAATGAAGTTGTTACAGATATGGCAGATTCAGCAAAAGGGACATGTCCAGAACATGATTTCTTAAATCTCCATATGCTAAATAAAGTCTTGGAATAAAGATCTTCTCTGATGGATTAATTTATGAAGAATACATCTAATGATAATGAATATAATTAAGTAGAAATGTTACTGACATCCTAGTATCATCTTCAGTCATGACGAAACTTGGAGCAAACTTCCCCCAACCCTATTTTCATCATTCTCTTAGCCTACCTGCCAGAGGCATAGGAAAGGTGGGGGCTAATAAAGCTTCTGGGCAGCTGGGTGGCATAGTGGCCATGGAGTCAGAAGAATGGGAGTTTAAATCCGGCCTCAGACACTTGACACTTACTAGCTGTGTGACCTTAAGTGAGTCACTTAACACTGACTGCCTTGCATCCAGGGCCATCTCCAGTTGTTCTGACTCATATCTGGTCACTGGACCCAGATGACTCTGGGAGAGAAAGTAAAGTTGGTGACTTAGCACAGTCCCCCTCACTCAAATCCAATTCACATGCTTGTCATGGCATCACCTCACTAATGTTATTGTCTTCTTCAAAAATAAAGTTCAAAAATTACTTATTATTATTATATAATAAAGCTTAGAGGGGATCATATTTGTTGCTATTATAGGTAAAGGCAAAGCCTCATCATATTTTGCCAGCCTTGAATTTACTCCTGTTGTTGTTCAGTTGTGCCCAACACTTCATGAGTTCATTTGGGGTTTTCTTGGCGAAGACACTGAAGTGGTTTGCATTTTCTTCTCTAGCCCATTACAGAGGAGGGAACAGAGGCAAGCAGGATTAAGTGACTTGCCCAGAGTCACACAGTGTCTGAGATCAGATTGAACTCAAGTCTTCCTGTCTCCAGGCCTGGTGCTCTCTCCACTGAACCTCACTGACTTCTACCTACTCTTAAATATTGGCAATGAAGGTATCAAATGACTGTCAAGATGGGAGAATAATTGGTTTTCAACTATTTCTTTAAATCAAAAATCAGAGAAAAGTTTATATATATCAGAAATACAATAACTAAAAGTCCATACAAGAATCAAGGGAGATTCATAAAATTGAAAGTAAGAAAACCATTGATCTCATAAATAAAACTGAATTGGTTTTATGAAAAAGTTAATCTGATTTTAAAAAAGAAAGAAGATAACCAAATTACCAGTTTCAAAAAACTAACCACCAATGAGGAGGAAATTAAAGAGATAATTTGAAGCAACTTTGCTGAACTGTATACTAATAAATTGGACAACCTGAATGAAATGGATGAATATATACAAAAATACAAACTGCCCAGATTAACAGAACATGAAATAAACTACTTAAATAATTCTATTTCAGAAAAAGAAATTGAAGAAACCATCAATAAACTCCCTAAGAAACAGTCTCCAGGTCCAGATGAATTTACACTTGAGTTCTACCAAACATTTAAAAAACAATTAATACAATTCTACATAAACTATTTAAAAAAATAGAAGAAAGAGTTCTGACTGAATTTATGACACCAACATGCTGCTGATACCTAAACCAGGAAGAAACAAAACAGAAAAAGAAAATTAACCTTCCTAATGAATGTTGATGCAAAAATCTTAAATAAAATTTTAGCAAAGAGACTACAGCAAATTATTACCAGGATAATACACCATGATCAGGTAGGCAGGGATGGTTCAATATTAGGAAAACACTCAACATAATTGAACATATCAATAGCAAAACCCACAGAAATCATGATAATCTCAACAGATGTTGAAAAAGCCTTCCTATTAAAAACCCTGGAAAGTTTGGGATTAAATGGAGTTTTCCTTAAAATAATAAATAGTATCTATCTAAAACCTTCAACAAATATTATATGTAATGGTAATAAACTTGGAGCATGTCCAATAAAATCAGAGATGAAACAAAGGTACCCATTGTCGCCATTACTATTCAATATAGTATTAGAAATGCTAGCAGTAGCAATAAGAGAAGAAAAAGAAATTAAAGGAATCAGAATTGGCAACGAGAAAACAAAGCTTTCACTCTGTAGATAACATGATGACATGAATACTTAGAGAACCTGAGAAAATCATCTTATAGGGCGGCTAGGTGGCACAGTGGATAAAGCACCAGCCCTGGAGTCAGAAGTACCTGGATTCAAACCCGGTCTCAGACACTTAATAATTACCTAGCTGTGTGGCCTTGGGCAAACCACTTAACCCCATTTGCCTTGCAAAAAACTAACTAACTAACTAAATAAATAAATCATCTTATAAAACTCCTTGAAACAATTAACAAATTCAGCAAAGTAGCAAGATATAAAATAAACCCACATAAATCAACAGCATATCAATATATGAACAACAAAGCCCAAGAGCAAGAGATATAAAGAGAAAATAAGTATAGAAACATTAAATACTTGGAAATCTACCTCCCAAGACAAACCTAGAAATTATATAAAAACAATTATAAAGCACTTCTCACCCGAATAAAGTCAGATCTAAATTATTGGGAAAATATCACTTGCTCATGGTTAGGTTGAACTAATATAATAAAAATGACAATTCTACCCAAATTAAATTAATTATTCAGTGCTAAACCAATCAAACTACCAAATAACTATTTTACTGAACTAGAAAAACAATAGCAAAATTCATGTGGAGCAACAAAAGAGCAAGAATAGCAAGGGAATTGATAAAAAAAAATGTAAAGGAAGGTGGCCTCGCTATACCAGATCTAAAAACTATACTATAAAGTGGCAGTCATCAAATCTGCCTGGTACTGGTTAAGAAATAGAATAATGGATCAGTGTATTAGAACAGGTTCAAAAGAAAAAGCAGTAAATGATTACAGCAATCTACTGTTTGACAAACACAAAGACATCTGTTTCTGGGATAAGAACACACTATTTGACAAAAATTGTTGGGAAAAACTGGAAAATAGTATGGCAAAAACTAGGCAAAGACCCACATTTCATACCCTATACCTAGGGTGACATCATAGATAAATTAATAGGCCAAGAAATTCTTTGTATCAAATCTATGGAAAAGGGATAAATTTATGACTAAAAGAGAATTAAAGTACATTATAAACTGCAAAATGAAGATTTTGACTATATTAAATTAATAAGTTTGCACTGATGAAAATCAATGCTGCCAAAATTAGAAGGAAAGCTGGGAAAGTGTAACAAAAATCTTTACAACTAGGAGCTCTGATAAAGGTCTCATTTCTAAAATAAATAAAGAATTGCATCAAATTTATAAGGTTACAAGTCATTGATCAATTGATAAATGGTCAAAGGATATGACCAGATAGTTTTCAAATGAAGAAATTAAAGCTATATATAATCATATGAAAAAATGCTCCCAATAATTATTGATTAGAGAAAAGCAAATTAAAACAACTGGGGGGGGGGGGGGCTTGGTGGTGCAGTGGATAGAGCACTGATCCTGGAGTCAGTAGGACCTGAGTTCAGATATGACCTCAGACAATTAATAATTGCCTAACTGTGTGACCGTGGGCAAGTCACTTAACCACATTGCCTTAAATTTAAAAAAACAAAACAAAACTATGAGGTATCACCTCACACCTATCAGATTGGCCACTCCATGATCCTACCATTTTAGAAAACAATTTGGAATTATGCCCAAGGAGTTATATACCCTTTGACTCAGTGATAGCACTATTAGGTTTGTTTCCCGAGGTGATCAAGGAAAAAAGAAAAGTATTTATATGTTCTAAAATATTTATAGCAGTTTTCTTTGTGATAGCAAAGAACTAGAAATATGGGGAATGCCTATCAATTGGTGAATGATTGAATAAAACTTGATTTGTGATTGTGATGGAATACTAGCATGCTGAAAGAAATGAAGAGCAAGTTAATTTTCAAAATGGATGAACTTGCATAAAATAATGCAAAGTGAAATGAGTGGAACCAAGAGAACATGGTATATTGTAAAAATATTGTTTGAGGAGTAACTGAATTGTTAAGTCATTCTAAGTAATATGAGTATTCAAAAAAGAACTGATGTATATGGAACCATGGATTGTATGGTACTATATATGTATGTGTGTGTGTGTGTGTGTGTGTGTTAAATGTTGGCCTTCTGTAAAGCAGGGTTAAAAGAGAAGAAGGAAGAGAACTTGGAATTCAAAGTATAACAAAAAAAAAAGAAAACTTACAAAAAAGAAAACTATATACCATTCTCCAATAGATAGGAAGGACAGTTTTCAAAAAAGGCAGTTTTCAAGTCCTTAACGAAGGACTTCAAAGGACTTTCAAAGAAAGAAATCCAAGCTTAATAATTATATGAAAAATGAATTAAATCATAAATAATTAGGGAAATTAAAGTTTTTTTTAAAGTTCCTACCTCAAATCTATCGTTCTGAAAAAGACAACAAAAGAAGAGGAGAAACTGTTGGAAAACAGGCACACTAATCAACTGATGGAGTTGTGAATTGGTAAGACAGTCTAGTCTGGACAACAATTTGGACCTAGACACAAAAAGTTACCAATCGTATAGACCCTGTGACTCAGCTGGTGATAGCAATATTAGCCCGATAATACAAAGATATCAAAGAGGAAGAAAAGGATCTATGTATGTTAAAATATTTATTGCAACTCTCTTTGCAGTAGCCAAAAAGTTTGGAAATTTAGGGATTGTCCTACTGGGGAATGATCAAACAGATTATATTGTATAAATTTATTGGAATATTATTATGACATAAGAAATGATGAAATTTACAATTTCAGAAGAAATTGTAAAGACTTTTATGAACTGATGTGAAATGAAATGAGAAGAAATAGAATTTATTCAATGAAGACAACATTATGGAGAAAAACCACTTTGAAAAACATTAGAATTTTAATGAATGCAGTGACAAGCTAAAAATCCAAGAAACTTAAAAACAAAACATACCATTCTCTTCATGCTAGAGAGGTTGAAAGAGATGTACATTTTTTAGAGACAGTTACTATTTTGTTTTGCTAAACTATAAAATTCTTATTGAAAAATAAAAATAATAAACCATTAAAGAATTCTAAAGCTCATTTTATAGGAATTAACATGAGAAGACTATCTGAACTATTGAGGATAAACATCCAGTATATAATAATAAAATCTAAAAATGAACTGCCATTGAGCAACTTCGTGCTAAAATTATAAAACATGTCATGTCATGGTTAAATTTCATTATTTCAACAACAAACAACAGACTTTACTAGCAAACGACAAAAGACCTTCAGCTATGAACAGAAGAGAAATTCTAATAATTCATTATTAGTTCGCTATCACAAAAAAAATTGAGAAAGTAAATACAAAAGCATATTTCAAAAAGCAGAGGAATTCCATCTGTAATAAAAAAAAAAATAAATGCCATGCAGAGCTTTGCTTAAAATTCAAGGGAAGAATTAAACCTCAAGCAAAGAAGAATTCATCAATCAGTAATCATCAGGTGGTCACTAAGTATCAAATGTACCTGCTAACAATATAAAACAGAATGCTAAACTTAAAAGCCCTCAAAAACAAAATTATGAGAATTGTAAATAGGTATATATATTTTTAAATAAGACTATGTAATAAAAATAGATATCATGTACATGTCCTATTTTTAAAAGAAAAATAAATAAGGCAGAAGAATAAAAGAACAAAATGGGATTGAGTATAGGAAAGGACCTTAAACTTATAGAATTGAAAGAAAGAGTAGGAAAGGAAAAAGAAAATTAAATACCTAAGGGCCTGAATTCCATGATTTTCTATAAGGGAATCACTGATTGCACAGTAGGAAGTTGTGTGAATGGAAGAACACAAGGTAAGAGACAAAAGGGAGCTGCAGATTATACCCATCCAAACAAATGTGAGATGAAAAGGAATAATAATTTCATTATGTTCCCAGTAATAAATCTCCATCAAGGGGCTTTACCTATTCCTCCTTGTTGTTACTACTTTTCCTTGATTCTTTGAACCAACCACAAGATAGCAAATATTCATTTCTAAAAGCTAATTTTAGAGCAAAACTGAAGAAAGGAGTTGTTTCATGTCTGTACTTACACAGAATCTATTAAAGTAATTACTTAATAAATGCTTGCTGATTGAACAAAGTGGAGCAAGGAAATGGAGTTGAAGTAGAACATAGTAAAAGCAATTGAGGGAAGAAAACATTGAAAGGAGTTATTGAGCCTGAAAGGAAAATAAAGGATGCAATAAGAAAAAATAAGGGGTGGAGGGCAAAGCAAACATCTCTGGTGAGAAACAAAAGTCATTGGGATGCTTTATGTAGATGTTTGAACATTAGAGACTACTTTGCCTGAGAAGTAGTGTACCTCACAAAACTGTGTTATAAGGAAGCTGTAGTCTACTCAAAGAAATGTAAATTTTGATTGCTGAAACTTGGTAAGATATCTTGGGATTTATTTATTTGTCTTTTTTTTTGTCAAGGAAATGGGGTTAAGTGGCTTGCTCAAGGTCACACAGCTAGGTAATTATTAAGTGTCTGAGGCTGGCGGAATTGAACTCAGATCCTCCTGACTCCAAGGCATGTGCTCTATCCACTGTGCCACCTAGCTGCCCCTGATATCTTGGGATTTATAAACTTTAAATCTCTCTTCCTTTTGGTGACTGGCCAACAAATAGGTCCCAGGCCAAGCCCTACAGGGTTATTGTTTGAATCATCTTAGGCTAAGAATGTAAATATCCATTGTTTCTATTTTGGTCAGAAGCCCTGAGGGTCTTCCCCTCCCAAAAAGAATTTTTTTTTGACTTGGTAAAAGACATCATTTAACTCATTTCCTGCTAGCTTTTATCACTGAATGGGCATTCTCTCAGTCTAAGAGCTGAGATCCTAGTTTAAATAGTCAAGGTCTCCCTTTACATTCTAGGTCATCTGTAGTTGTCTGGATCCATATCTAACCCTGGACCAGATGACTCTGAAGGAGAAAGTGAGACTGGTCCCCCCTCACTTAATTCCAATTCATTTGCACTTCATGGTATCACATCCTTGATGTCATAGTCCTTTTCAAAAAGAAAGAATAAAGGACAATATGAAAAAGTTGATCAAAGAATGAGTCCTCAGAGGCCAGGCAGCTTGCAAATATTGGAAGCTAGGACTGGCTACATAGAACTGAAGCTTGGACATTCTGATCTTTGAAGTGGTCAGTGGTAATGATGAAGGGTGAGTCAGTTCATCTTAAGATGGCAGTATCCACAGAAACAATTCTTTGTAGAAACCTATGAATCATCATTAGGGCTATCTTCTCACTGCTTCTCTATACCTAAAACCCACGCATATTTCTCCTGTAAGTAGACAAATGCCAAAAAGTACTATGCCACTGAGTGCAAGGAATGCTTTGCTGTCAAAGTTGTATCTAAAAATACCAAGGTGAAAAAACATGTATCTTATATAAACCCACTAGTAAATCAATCCAGATCCAGATTGAGCAATATTAAATTCACTATTAACAATATTCATGACTATTGAAAATGGAGGGTATATGCATTGATACAAAACCATAAATCAGGAGAAAATAATGTATTTCACTATGAAAGGTCATAAACTAAAGATTATAAAATTTGTGGTAACTAAATCAGAAAATAATTAGAATTAATTTGCCACCATCAAGAATGGAACAACATTACTTATGCCTAGTTGTCATTCAATTAGCCTTGATTACTCTGCTGAGGACAAGGATGCTATTTTAAGGTCCCCTTACATCTCTTATATCTGTAGATCCTTTCTGACAAGTGTAAGAATTAAGAGTTCCATGACATAATAGATAGCTATGTGTTAGTAATGCATCATGGAGGTCTACAGGCAGAACAGGTGTAACTGGAAGAGTTATGAACACTGAGAAGGTGAATCATTGAGTGTTTGAGTACTAGGAAGAAGGCATGTCTGGAAGGTATGAATTAGTGACTTCTAATTTCGATCCCTTGTTTCAGTTCCGTGCATGTGAATACACAAAGAATTATGGAATAGAAAGGAAATGAGGCCAAGTGTTAGTAAAGCTTAGTATGCTTAGCTGAGACTTCAAGCCAGAAGAGTATTGATCACTACATTGCCAAACCAGTGCCAAACTCCAAGAATCAATACCAGTATTTTCATGTGCAGATTCAATATCAAAAATAGTAAGTTCTGAGCCCCTACAGTCACTGAAAAGAATAAAGAAAACTCAGGAAGAAGTCACTGGAGTCAGAAAATATTTAAGATAATTGTGTGTATTGTCTAGGACCATAGCACTATTCTAACTTTGCAATAACAGGCAATGGGAGTCTATTCAAGACTCTACATATTAACAAGTCATGTGACATATGGAGGGTCTCATTATTTTCATCTATAAAATTAGTTATTGAATCAGATGATATCTGACATCTCCTCTGGCTTAGATCTATGCTTTTTTTGATGCTCTTACCACACAATCTCTATGATCCTCATATAAGTTGTATGTAATCATGCTAATAAAATACTTAATGCCAAGAAACCAATGAAGCAGTAAGGAAATTTTCAGTAAGCCCATCAATTCCTCTCTGCTCCTGGGTGACTGTTATGTTAGATTTCATCAAAGATCATTCAATACATCTGGGATTCAGTGTCATCATCATGGGGGTATACATCCCATACAAAATGGTTCACCTTTATTTCCAATGATAGATCTATTATTATGGTGGAATTATCTCCTCCCCCTTTTTTTTCCCCTCCAGTTCTTGAATGATAGAGTCCATATACCTGATTGCTTTCTCTTTCATATCTCTAATCAAAATCCCTGTTTATTTTACATTTCTTATCTTTCCAGAGGATACCATCAACAGACTCACAGACATGCAAAGCCATAGTCTAAATCCTGGCATAGGGTTTTATGTACCATATCTTCTATTTTCACTAGTAAAGGACTGTTTCTATATACTTTTTTTTTTTGCAAGTCAGTGGGGTTAAGTGGCTTGCCCAAGGCCACAGGGCTAGGTAATTATTAAGTGTCTGAGGCTGGATTTGAACTCAGGTACCCATGACTCCAAGGCCGGTGCTCTATCCATTGTACCACCTAGCCACCCTGTTTCTATATACTCTTCAAAATTTTGTTAGAACTTGGTCCCAGGGCGGCTAGGTGGCATAGTGGATAAAGCACCGGCCTTGGAGTCAGGGGTACCTGGGTTCAAATCCGACATCAGACACTTAATAATTACCTAGCCGCGTGGTCTTGGGCAAGCCACTTAACGCCATTTGCCTTGCAAAAACCTTAAAAAGAAAAAAAAAAAGGAAGAACTTGGTCCCCCTGACCACCTAGAAAAGGGTATTTTTAATGAATTAAGATTTCTGCCAAAGCTTTGAAGAAACAGATAAAACTAAACAAACAGCAACTTGGTACTCCCTGTATTTTTCTACCTGGTGAAGTAGTGATCTTCTAAACGATATCTCTGCTCTTTTACCAGTAATCATGGAAGCCTCAGCTATTCAAGGTAAGTTTTTGTCTTATTTTGCTAGATGTCAGGTTTCCACTACTACCTCCACAGATATTAAGTGGCAAAGCTTAGATTAAAACCTAATTCTTCTGATTCCAAATTCAAGAGGTTTTTCTTTCTTTCTTCTTTTTTTTTTTTTTTTGCAAAGCATTGGGGCTTTGTTTTTTGCAAAACATTGCCCAAGGTCACACAGCTAGGTAATTATTAAGTATCTAGGGACAGATTTGAAATCAGGTCCTCTTGATTCCCAAGGCTGATGCTCTATCCATTGCACCACCTAGCATCCCTTCAAGGTATTTTTCAAAATATGATGTTACTCCTTCAGTGGGCATGTCTTCCCAACAAAATATATCCAAATTATTTATTATTTTTCTAGGAGAATAAAATGATGAAAGCATTAAGGTCAACACCTTTTACAAATCAATTATTTAACCCCTCAATGCCCCCCAGGTAACTCTCTTCAGATAAATTATAAAAAGAATGCTAATCTATAGAAATAGAGAAAGATTCCATTCTGGGAGCTCATCACATAGTATAAAAATCATAGGACTGAATTCTATCTCTTTTCTACCCTTAAAGTAAAAATTCTTTGCAAAAGAATTTTTTTAATAATTATGAAATATGCTATCAAAAATATTTCCTAATGTTAAATATGATTATCAAAACTCATATGAAGTCAGATAAAAGACAAACTGTACATTATTCTGATTTGCTCAGTATAACTTAAAAAGAACGTGTTCTACTAATTGCTTGTCTTTTTAGTCAATGATGTCCAATTAGTCAATCTGAAAAAAAGAGCTGATAGGAATAAATTTTAAATGAGTAAAAACATCTGAGCAATAAGGTGATTCTACATTAAACAAATATTAATCAAGGTTCTTTTTCCTTCTGGTCACCTTCTTGAACACTCATGGAAAATTAATAAAAATCTTTTATGAAAAAGGAAAATAATATTGCTAAGTTTTAATCTTCAATATTTTATTCTAGTATGAATGGTTCATCTCAAACAAAAAAATTAATTAGTGAAGCATAATATCGAAGTAAGGACAAAGATTTGGTGTCATTTATTTAAATTATAAGTAAAGACAAGAAGAAACTTAGCCCCTATGATTATTAGATATCATAATTATAATAAGATAGGAATAGAGCATCAGGTTATAATAAAATGAACTGTTTATTATTATTATTGTAGGAAAAAAGAATTATTGCACTAACCACAACTTAAGAAAGTACCTTTTGAGGACAGCTCCTATTGTGACACATACAGTCTGGAGAATATAATCTAATTTCTTCTGTGTATAAGTGTCCTAAGGGATAGAAATAGGGACAGGACCTGACATTTCAGTGGTATAGGAAATTTTCAAGTGAAGAAACTCCCTCCACCAGTGCAAGTCAACCAACACCTAATATATAATTTAGAATTTAGTCATAAAAAGTTGCGTGAGCACTAACAGCCATTCAGTACTTAAAGTAACACAGCCAGCATATGTCAAAGGTGGGATGTAATATCTGGTCTTCCTGGCTCTTGAGGTCCATTCCTCTATCCAAGTGGTATAGTATTCTAAAGAGAGTCTAAATTCTTATTAATTTCTATAGCAACTTCATAAATAGATGCATTAAAACAGGCAAACCTGTATGTTTGTTTTTTAAAGAGCTACAAAACTGAATATCAAACATATGCTGTTTTGGTGCCTTCTCTACTGTCCTCTGTCTCACTCAGGGTAGGGGGTGGAATATTTAGAAGTTGCAATATCTTCCTATTATGGGAATTCCTACATAGATTATATTCATCAGCCAGATGGGGTTATTCATTGTGGGCCTATTGTTTGTAAACACAGTTTTAAGCAGAGGACATTTCCTGGCTCACTATATGAAACTATGATGAAATATTATCACCATATGTCACTAAAATACAGTCAATGTCTATTTCATTTTAAATAATCACATGAGAGATTTATTAGCTTGAACTAATAAAATTCTTTTGAATCAGACTCAATATCAGGAACAAAGGCCAAGTTGTAGGCTTAGTTCATTTTGGAGCCAGTCTCAATTATAAAAAGGTTACCATGCTTTCTGATAACAGGAATCAATCTGCCTTGTTCTATGTCTGGAGTCAGAGAGAATAGATGTGAGGCACTAGTATGTAACATGGTGAGGGGAGTAATGGTCTGGAGTCAGAAATTCTTTGATTTCTTAGAAACTTATTAGCTATGTGAATCAGAAATCACTTAACTTCTCTGAGTCTGTTTCTTCATTAGTAAAAAATGGGGAGGATATATTGCAAGGGTGTTGATAGTGGCACTAGAAAAGCAACATAGGTCATAGTCAATTAAAAGCTGACCTTGGAGAGAGGAATACCTAAGTTCAAGTCCAGTTTCTGACACATTCTGGCTGTGTGATCCTGGGTATGTTAGATGTGGGCAAATGTCAATAAGTATTGATAGAGTAAAACTTGGGGATTTTGTAAATTCTGGAGGGCTTCCTAAATACCAACTTATGGTGCTATTATTTAAATGAAATTCTGGACACTAGAGACATATTAGATACATATTCCTATGCTTTTCTTTGGGTACAAAGTCCTTTCCCCAATGTATCTAAACTTATTTTGAAAAAATATTTTAAATTTGCATACTGAGGCAACTCACTTCTCTCCACTTTAACTCCAGAAGAAGCAGTTGTTTTGGGTGACTGAGAAAGGAAAGGTAACAGTAATTCAGGGGATATTACAAATGACTAGACCAGAGGGATGTAAGGTAATTTACGTTACAGAATACCTACTGTCCCTTATTTTACTTATTAATAGTTTTCATTCAAGGATGTCTAATTAACACTCATACTTTGATTCTCCCAGACTTTTTGTGCATTTTACAAGTTCTTAAATATACAAATACTTTGAAGCCTCAGTGCATGACTCATTCTGAGCCCTTCTCTACCTGCTTTAGCAATTCTGTGATGGATAATTTGAAGCTCCTTTTTTAAAAGTCTCTAATGACCTGATAATTGACTTTAAAGCTTTCCCATGCAGGGTACAGCTGTTATTTATTGGCCTAGACTGGATCTGAAATTTTGTGAGGCTTTCAATAAACTGCAGAAGTTGGCTAAAGTGAAGAGAAAAATATGACAAATCAGTCATTATGTGTAAAATCATTTTCAATTGGAGAATCAGCATCATCACTATAATCAACAAACATGTATTGAGAACATACTAAAATACTCCAAGTTCATACTTAAGTCAAGCAAATTATCTGAAAGGATTTATTTATGGGAGAAAATTTGCTAAGAGAAAAAGGAAAGCTCAAACAATGCCAATGTTTGATGAACCGTATTTAGAAGCAGAAAGGATTTTAGGGCTTTAGTCCATCCCTCTTACTTTTGGATAGGGAAAATGATGCCCAGGGAATTGAAATAGCTTGACAAAGGTCACAAAGATGGATAGGCAAGATTCCAATTTAGATTTTCTGTTTCCAAATCTAGTGCTCTTTACATTATACCACACCACCTCATTCCCCAAATCTCCTCTAAATTCTAAGGAAAAAATACTGTTCATGAAATGATTAATGCTTATTATAGTTTAGATGAAGAGGCAGAACAAACTAGAACACAAATTTGGCTTTGAGGTTGAGAAGATGTGTATTTGAACACTGCCTTTAACTCAAAATGCTGACTTTGCCAACCTCCTATTGATCCCCAAGAGACCTTCTAAATTAGAGACCAGATCAGTCTGAATTTCTGCACACTAATAAAATTATATGTCTAACTTCTTTCAAAGAAGTAGTTAACATAATGTTTTAGTTCAAATTCTTTCCGTTTCATAGGCCCCCAAAACCATTTCACTATCTGTCTGCTGCCATGTAGCTGCTCTTCCATACCATCATATAGTCTCCAAAACCTGAACATTCACTCCAAGATCCATACCACCATCACTACACCCCAGGCCCTAGGAAACAGAACCTACTCATTTTTGGAGTTCCTGCCCTGGGGCTAAATTCAAGTGGGGTTAGATAATTACATTCATACAAATTAGCCTACTTCACCTTTGTGGCAAGAGATACCAATTTAGGCTTCCATCTGGATTCCAGCTATCCATCTAGTTATCTCACTATCTTCTTATCAACTAACTCTCCTCCCCTCTTCTACTTTTCTCATTCCCAGAACAAATAACTCCTTACAAATCACCATTCCCCTTTAAGTATTCTTTGCCTATTTAGAATGCAAATTCTTTGAAGGCAGAAACAGTTTAGATTAAAAAAAATTGCATCTTGCATTTAGCACAGTAGCTGGCAAACAATGAGCACTTAATAAATGCTTTTTCATTCATTTATTCAAATTTTGGATGCAAATAGTGTTGTATTTTTATGTGTACTAAATAGCACACTGGCAATCCTTCTTATATAATGAAAGGCTACAATATTCACCAAATACTTGTATACCCAATATTGTGTGCCAGCCTGCATGTCCTATGGAATACAACTTAGAACATTATTTTACTATTTTAAATTGCTCTAGCAGTATCTCCTAAAATGGTTGATCATAGCACTGAAGTAAATAGTACTTCTATATAACTGACAAGAGCTCAAACTCCTTTTGGTCCTGCACATAAGAAGTTGGAAAGTATTTGATTATGAACCTGGCAATAGTCCATAGGTTTGATATTTCAGGATCAATCTAGGTGAGTGCAAAGTGAATCATTACCAGAAAGATGACCATCAGATAATAATTTTCTCTCACCATAGCAACTCATCAAGATACTACACGACAACTGATAATTTAGTCTTTCAATGGGGCAGGAGGAGGAGGACGAATCAAAAAAAGCAATCTCCTTCTTATAATATGGCTATTCTTAGAAAATGTGGTTCATTCTATAGTGATATACTTCATTCTATGATGTCCAGGAAGAGATCTGTGTACCTGTTGATTAAATGCCTTGCTTTGTTGGGCAAGAGAAGGTAACAAATTTAAAAAAATGTTGCTGCTTATACAGATCAAATTAACTTGAAGAACTGCTAAATATAAAACCGATTACTATGGGATAGATAATTGAGAAATACAAAGCCACCCCTCATGAAAAAGAAGAGGAAGACAATCAGGAAGATTAAAAATTTGCAAAATTTTTAAGAAAAGATATATACATATGCATATATATATATATATATGTATATATCTTTAGAAAAATTGTAACTAATATTTTCGAAAGGGCACAATTGGGTTTAGTAAGAAAAAACACTGAGTTTGGACTTGGATAACCTAGACTTGATTCATAGCTCTTCTAAATGGCAAGACTAAAAATTACTAATATTAACAACTTACATTTATAAAAGCTTAAAGGTATACACAATTTAAACATGCTATATCTTTTTATCTTTATGAGATAAATACTATTGAGATTATAATCCTCATTTTATAGATAGAAAACTAAGTTTTACAGAAGTGCATAAGATCAAAGGTTTAGAAACAAAATGGACCTCTGATATTATTCATCCAATCTCTTCATTTAACAATAAGGTATCTAAAATCAAGAGATGTGAAGTGATATATCCAAGGTAGTAGATTACAAAATAACATAGTTAAAAGAGTGATAGAATCAGAAGACACTTGGTCCTTACCATCTCTGTAATCATAGACAAGTCACATAAGAGGCATCATAGTAAAGTGGATATAACTTAGAAAAACTTAGGTTTAAATCCCCTAACAAGCAAATGAGAAATTTGTACTAAAATACTGTTAGTACTCAGGATCAAGATAGCAGGTGGGGTGGCTAGGTGGTATAGTGGATAAGGCACCAGCCCTGGAGTCTGGAGTACCTGGGTTCAAATCCTGTCTGAGACAATAATTATCTAGCTGTGTGGCCTTGGGCAAGCCACTTAACCCCGTTTGCCTTGCAAAAACCTAAAAAAAAAAAAGATAGTAGGAGAGATGAACTGTAAAAAGCTGTCAAGTGCAACTACAAACTGAGAATTTCCAACTACAAACTGACTGAGAATTTCCTCTGTAGCAGTTTGTACATATAACCATACACTTTCTTGAAGAACTACTGCAAAGAGCAGTTTCATCTAAGTATTTTCAATAGTCTTGATTTTGTCTTGTTTTTTAAAAGACTACAAGAATCTCTAATCCTGAGAAGGCACAATACCTATGTCCTTTTAAACTAGAACTTTATGGATTTCTTCTTTAAATTTCAGTAAAGTGACATAAGAACTCTAGATCTTTAGAGCTATATAGCCTTGGATCTGAGATTTAATTATTCTTCCTGTTATAACAAAGAAATCTGCCTCTAGCCAAAAGAAAGTCTTGAACTAGATATAATTTGAATTTAATTTGAAAAGGGTAACTATCAGAAGGAATGCATACTTTTTTTTAAAGGACACTTTACTGATTTTAATGCATAAAATGATTTATTGTGAATGCTATTTCAAGGAACAGGCATAAAAACACACAAATTCACCTATGCAAATTGGCTTAAACCTTTGAATTACTGCCAAGATGACACTATAGTCACTGGTACTTAAAAAAAGTGGTTTTGTCATATTGAAAGTAATATAAAATTTAGAAATAAAATAAAAAATTTTTGAATTCATAATAGATTACCAAAAAGAATTTATTTACATTCTTTGAGTTCAACATATAGGTTGTTCCATTGATAAAGCTATGAAAATAATTATAATTTTATTTTTTATTTTGATGCATCATCAAATTGAATTCAGTTCACAACAAATTTGTAAATGTCTAGTATGTACCAAGCACTGGAAACAAAAAGACAAAAACAAAGTTTCTGTGCTTCAGGATCTTAAAATATACTGAGGAGATTCAACTTGTTTACAGAAAACACATACAATGCAATACCAATTTTTTGAGTGGAGTAGGACAATCATAACTGGTAGGGAAAAAATAGCTAATGATTTTGCTGAAATGGAGAGAGAAAGAGAGAGAGAGACAGACAGACAGACAGAGACAGAGAGACAGGGAGACAGAGAGAGAAAGAATAATATTTGCTCAATTAAGGAATTAGGAGAGATTTTAAAAGCCAGTCAAAGGAGTCTGTATTTTGCTCAGGTAGCTTCAATAACTCACTACTGCCTCAACACCTGGGGAATGACATTGACTAGAGTCACATTAGGAAAGTTTTAAATGCAAGTCAGAGTAGTATGTATTTTCCCTCAAGAAGTTTCAATGGCTCACTACTTAACTTAACACCTGGGATACAACAGTCAGAGTGTGCTTTAGGAATAACACCTTGGAGGATGAATTAGAGCAAGTGGAAGAAAGGGGACCAAGGAGGAGATTGTGTAAGTATTCTAGATGTAATGAACTAGTGTGGTATTATGGATGGAGACAAAAGGAAAAGATTACGAGAGATGAAGTCATACTGACATGACTTAGCAACTGATAGAAATGAGAGTTGAAAGAAAGAGAAAAATTAAAGATGATACTGAGGTTGTAAACCTGGATGACAGGAAGGCAGTGGTGATCTTTATGGAAATAGAGAAGTTTGGCAGGTAAAGCATTACTAGCATTTCTATGGTACTTTAAGATAACTATGTGCTTTACAATTGTCATCTCAATCCATCCTCAGAACAACCTGGGGAAGTAAATGCTATTGATTTCATTTTACACATGAAGAATCCAAGACAGACAAAGGTTAAATGACTTTCCCAAAGTCACATAATTCTTAAGCTTCTAGTATTTGAACTTGTGTTTTCCTGACCACAAGCACTCACACTTAAAAAAAATCATAGATTCTTAAAGGATTAAGTTAACTATGTTTTTGCAAAGATTCAAGGTCCATTTGGGCAAAAAGGTCTCTACAAAAGCAGATCACAACCTAAGGAGTTGTCCAAAGTACAGAGATATAAAGTGACTATTGTAGGGTCCCAGAGCGACTAAGTTTTAGGAGTTTAATTTGAATACAAGAATGCCTAAATTAAAGCCCAAAACACTATCCACAATTTCATTGTGTTTTCTGTTGATGCAACTAATAATAAATGATAATTATGTAGATCTTAAAGCTTTATAAACCTCTGTATATAAATTACTTTATTTCACTCAAAAATCTTTATAAGAAGATATTATTAATCCCATTTTAAAAATAAGCAAAATGGCATTGAGATTATGTGATTTCTCCATGATCATATGTAATAAATCATGTTATACATTATATACTGCATACAATATATAATGTGTACACATGTAACTTAGGCCTTTAGTCTAAAGAAGAAATTCAACTTATTTGGGTAGTATTTGTATTCCTCCATGCTTACATAAAAATTTTGCCATGGAAATGTTTATGAATAAGCACTAACAGATTTATTGTACCAAAAAATAACATTTCCTTAATATTCAATGAAAAAATTAGTCACATTCTAATTATACATTTTCTTCCTTTATTCCATGAGAAATGCAATGTGATAGTATCTATTATTTTGCATTGCTGTAGTTGGCAAGCCAAATATTCTAAATATATGAACTCTAATAAAATTTTGTTTTTAGGTAATCAATTACTTATATTCGTTGGTATAGGTGGTGATCTCATTGTCATTACATATCCACTTGAATTCCAATGGCCAACTTCCTTCAGCAAGACAAGTCAGTACTAGTCGATTTCCTTCCAGATGAATCTGTGGCAGACCTGGTTCAGTCTTGAAATATGGTGCAATATCATCTGAAATGGACCAAAGACATAAACAGTCAATTAAACACAATTTTGAAAATAACACTGACATAAATAATAGAGCAATTCTTCTATAATCTCCCTAAAAAATGAAAGTTAATCAGTAATTATTTTATTTAATGAAATGTTGAATAGGACAGCTACGTGGTGCAGTGGATAGAGACCAGCCCTGGATTCAGGAGGACCTGAGTTCAAGTTCGACTTCAGACACTTAATAATTACCTACTGTGTGACATTGGGCAAGCCACTTAACCCTTGCAAAAAAAAATTTTGAATAACATACAAGGTTAAAACCAAATGAATCAAAAGTATCAAGCACACTGATACTCTTGTTGCTTGGCCTTTTCTCATAATACTGATTCACCATTTGGTCATAACTAGCAGTATTTCAAACTAATGCCTTAATCTTTCTAATATTGTTTATAAATAATACAAAAACATAATTTTTCATTAAACGGCTTCTCAAGAAGTAAGTGCTATTAGAAATAACTTTGGGGGTGGCTAGGTGATGCAGTGGATAGAGCACCGCCCCTGGAGTCAGGAGTACATGAGTTCAAATCTGACCTCAGACACTTAATTACCCAGCTGTGTGGAATTGGGTAAGCCACTTAACTCCATTTGCCTTTCAAAAACCTAAAAAAAATATAACTGGGGATATTTTTCTTAGCATCATTGATTTAAAACTGAAAGAGCTGCTTAGATGATCTCTGGTTCAATTTTCATTTTGAATATGAAGAAACTAAGACACAGAATATGAAAATGAGTTGTTAAATAATAGGAGACTCATGATTTAAACCTAGGCCTTGTGACTTGAAGTCCACCATTTTTTCTACTTCACTGATTTTTCCAAGGACAATTTTGAATTTCAAATATGAAAAAAAAGGTGGAGAGAGAAAGCCAGAAAGAGAACGTGGCAGAGAAACAGGGAAGGAGGGGGAGGGGGAGGGGGGAGGGGGAGGGAGATTCCGACAGATCTGAAATCACAGAATTTCAGTCTACAAGGAAACAGGGGAATGCACCTCCATATTCAACTTGATGGCACTACCCTTTGGCATACTCAGGGACTATTTTTTCACTAGTTATACAGACCTCTATCAATCTTAAAGTAAGATAATGAAGGTTAAGCAGAGTCAGGAAGGAAGAAACACCAAGACATTCATAGGACATAAACAACGGTTTTGCCAGACTGTAGCAAAAGAGTTCTGCTTACATTTAGGTCATCATTCTTCCCTTCTCCCTATCCCTACAACCTTGATTCTTTCCCCTCTTGGGTCCTCCAGTTTTAGCCTTTTCTTATCAAGTCTTATAGCACTTTCTGGCTTTCTTCACAACATGCCACTCTTTCTATTGACCTCCCTCACTCTCCAGCTCCCCTTTATCCATTGTCTTTCCCCATCAGAATGTAAATTTCTAGAGAACAAGGATAATCTGATTTCCCTGTATTTGTATAATCAGTGGTTAGCACTGCTTGGCACTATGTAATTGCTTAGTAAACTATCATTATCCAAACAATATTTTTGCTTCTAATTTAGATTGTTCAAAGTCTGAATGTCTAATATTTCTGTTGTCCCATTCATTATACTTACATTTTTCCCCTTTTCAAAGAGATTTAAACTTCAATGTTTAAAAAGAAAACTAGGAAAAAATAGGTAGTACTTGGTTCATTCTAAACAAAGGTTGAAACAGTTTTCCTCTTGTGAGAGAGCTTGGGAACTGAGGATGGTAAATGCTGCATATGTGATCATATCTTGTTGCTTGGTTGGTTGAATAACTGTTTTCCTTTGTTTCAAGGGATGATTCCAAGTGTATGAGGGAAGTATAAAAGTATGGAAAAGTATAGAAAAACAAAAAGCAATTTTTAAAAATGGAAAACAGTAGTTACTAGGATATGCTATTAGAATCCATCTTTCATTTAATTTAATGTTTCTTTCAACAAATAGCAGTACTCCATAAAATTAAAATGTCTTAAATTGATGAAACTAAGTTATAATAGTATCTACTTTGTCATTAATGATATTAAAACTGAGTGTGGGAAAGTCACAATCTCTTTGGAAGTCAGTTTCCTAATCTATAAACTAAGAAAACTAAACTACATTAGATCTATGGTCCTTCATAGCTCTAAAATTTAATCATTCTGTTTTCTTAAATCAGCCCTAAGTTCCTGGATGAAGATATTCTTCTCAAAGATTACATATAGAGTTTTTCAGTATTATTTTCCTGGAGATTTTCTTTGAGGAACTTCTAAATAGAGATATTTTAAGATTGTCATTTTTTAAAATAAAAAAATGAAAGTCTAAGATGATTTTAGCATTCACATTTTATATGGTTTCCTATTTATATTAGAACAGCATAGCCTAGAAAACTGAAACATGCATATAGAATTTAAGTCCTTTATTTAAGGGTATATTTTACTAGTATGTGTTGATAATCACATCACAACTGTTAAAACTAAATCATCATCTCTGCTTTTTTCCAATAACAATGGCTTAATCAATCAGTGTATATATTGCATGATGTCAAGTTATATTTTATATGTATCCTTGAAGGTTCTTCACCAAGTCACTGTTCAATTTTCCTTTTAACTTGCCATGTACTGTAACTGGAATCATTCATTCTTCTCACCTAAACAGGCCAATAAAACTGAATTGCAATAGATATGGTTTTGATACCTAGGGATTTACTGAGCTATAGACCCTTATTAATGTCCTGCCATTTGTACTATATTTAACCAAGTGAACAAGTGATGGCACATCTTATAGTTCCAATGACCTACAAAAGCAACTCATAAAAAATATATCATTTTGAAAAGAAAACGTCTGAAGGCAGATATTCAGAAGTTTAGATTTTGTTTTAATAGTAACATACCTTTGTCAATTTAATATATTACATGAGATGTCTAAATGAAAATTATGCCCTATATTATTCACGGAGTAGAGCAAAGTAATCCAGTAGGGAAAATCTCCTTTAACTAAATTAGTAAATCGAATCATATCCACCTTAGCATAAAAGAGACAAGAGATTCCCACAAATATAACAAATAATATGAGAGATAAGACAATAATGTCAGTTTTCTAAATAAATGAAAATTATTTCCACAAATGTTTCAGTATTCTTTCAAGAAACCAAAAGCACCTACTATAGATAAGGCAACATGCTATGGACAAAAAGAAATATAAAGACAAAAATTCAAGATCCTTGCTCGTGATGTTTATAATCTAGCAGATGAGGTAAGACAAAAAGCTCAATAAACATATCAAACAAAATATTCTAAGTGCATAGAAGTTACTAAATTTTATGCTCACAACAACTTTGAGGCGTACTTCCAATAATTATTATCAGGTCCATTTTACCAAAGAGGAAACAAGTAGAAAGTTTAAGTGAGTGAAATTACATTGCTTTCAAGTGTCTGAGGGAGAATTTGAACTCAGATCTTTCTACCTCCTCTACCTTTAATTTAATTAAATAGAATTTTAAGTACTTGCAATGGAAGGTACAGAGTTAGATGCTAGGAAGACAAAGATAAAACCTTTATATGAAAAATAATGTTTGAGATAGGACTTGAAGAATAGTAAGATTCTAATAGGCAAGAACAGTAAAGAAGTTTTTTTTAAGACACATAGAATAAAATCAATAAAAGTATGGGATTGGGTAAAATGAGGGACACTTTTTTTGTAAGGGTGAAAAGTAGGAGACTTGTAGGTAGTCCAGCCTCACTGGAGATAAGCTTAGAAAGATAATTGGAGCAAAAGTATGAAAAGAGGTTGGTTGACCTTATTCATTAAAAAAAAAAAGTCATTGGAGAATATTTCTTCATGTATATACCACTAAACAAGGACTATTTATTCTTTTAATTGGTGACTTGAATGATAAAGTTTATAGTGTATTCATTAAGATAGGGTCATCATTTTAGAGCTAGAAAGAACTTTATAGAATTTTTGGTTTGAGAAAAAGAGGAAAAAAGTCAGAAGAGTAGATAAGACTATAATTCAACATGACAAATCAGATAAGTGGTCAGAAAAGTAGAAAATCATTCAGTAGGGAGAAATAGAAGTTAACATATTTAGGGAAGAAAATAAACTGCCTAAATAAAATATGAATGCTATATATACATTAAATGAAAAAATAAGGCAAAAATGAAGAACCAACCAAATATGTCAGCAATAACAGTGATAGTCTTTTAAAGACAGATCATACCCCCCGGAATAACTAAGTTGGAAAATAGTATGAACATGCAATGAAATGCCAATATTTTATTTAACACCAGTCAGACAAAAGCATGTTTTGACAGTGGACATGAAGAAATCAGAAAAAAAATTTAGAAGAAATATTAAAATGATGAATGGGTAAAAGGTATTAGCAAGAAAAATTAGTGGAAGCGAACTCAATTCCACAAAAATTATGCAGCACCTACTAAGTATTAGGCACTATATTAGTTACTGGGGAAAAAAAAATCACTTATTAGGAGAGGAGGAATTTACCTAAATAGCTAGACTTTAAATTAAATCGATGCATATGTTGGATAAAAGATATTATCGAAGTGATTCAAAGAGGGACAAATTGCTTTTACTAGGGGGATCAAAGTAAGCTTCATGGAAGCAACATAATGGGCACATAAAATTTAGAACTTAAAGAATTCTAGAAATCATCTAATTCAAACCTTTCATTTTAGAGATTTTTTACATGGAGTACAAGATAGCTTAAGTGTCTAACTTAAAGTTCACAATCTAATAAGCAACAGAAGCATTATTTCAAATTAAGTCTTCTAGAACTATTACCACTATAGCAAAATGACTTTTGTGGAACCTTGAAATAAAATGACTCAATTAGGTAGAGATATGGGGGCTGGGGGGGGGGATTTACCAGGGATAGGAAAAATAATCCCAGCTTGTCAGGAGGATAACCTATATGGGGAAGTACTATGAAAAATGGCTAAAAGGTACATTGGAGCTAGATTGTGGAAGACTTTGCACGCCATGAAATTTTATTTGATGGGCAGTGAGGTTTTTGGGAGAGAAAGGTAATGACATAATTATTTCTAAGCAATTCTACAATTATTTTAGATATGGAGGAAGGACTGGAGAAAGGGAAACTTAGAGATAGGTCTACCTGGAAGGCGCTAGTACAATAATCAAAACAAGAGTTCAGGAAGGAAGTTGATACAATAGTCAAGACAAGTGGCAATGAGCACCTAAACTAGGATAATGAACTACAAAAGGAATGATTAGATATGGAAAATATATGAGGCAGAAAAAATAGAGTTTAGAAACAGTTTAGAGGGAAATATAAAGAAAATAATTAACAATGATTCTAAGACTTAGAAACTAGTCATGAAAGCTATAGAAACTTTTGGTATTATGTATTAATATTGAAAAATGGACAGAGTTCTTATCATTGGTATCAACTTATTGTCCTGTCTGAAAACAGGAAGATTAAATAATTTCTCAAAGTCTATAAATCATTTAATAATTGTATTACGTAGAAGACATGATGAAATAAATTGATTTTTAAGATAACTCAATGAATATGTGAATCACTTTATCTGTGAGATAGAAGAAATACTTTTTAAGTATGAGCTATCATTATATTCTCTACCAGCATGAAATTGTTATATGGTAAGCAACTAAAAGATTCAGACCCCTGACAATGAAAGCATAGCCATTGCAGTAAATTCATTTCTTCTGATCTGGTGTAGGTAAAATATGTATCCTTCATAATGGTATGGAATCAACACATTTTGATGAACTTTTAGTTTCCAATAACAGTTTTTCTAGATAGGAAAAAAAAGCACCCAGATTGGAGAAGACATGTCTAGAGTTGCAAAAGTATGATGTATCGAGAGACCAATATACAGACGGCTAAAGGTTGGGAAGACAGCAAAGGACAGAAAAATTCACAGACCTTATTAATGCAAAAAAAAGTTGGTTAAGAAAATAGTAAAAATTACCAACTTCTAAGCCAACCCTCCCATCAGTACAAAATCTTTATAATACTATAGAAATATATAAGAAAATATAAATCAAAGGCATTATTAATGTAGATTTGAATAATGGGAAAATAGGCTTTTACAAGTGATATTCAAACATGACACATCTCTAATATTTCATAATTAAATTAAAGCAGAGAATCTAAGATGCCCTTGGAGTTATTATTTGCTGATTACTTTTTTTAAAGCATATGACTCAGTCATTCCCCAATTGATAAATGGTCAAAAGATATAGAAAGAAAATTCTCAGATGAAGAAATCAAAACTATCCATAGTCATGTGAAAAACTGCTCCAAATCATTATTGATTAGAGAAATGCAAATTAAAATAATTTTGCCAACAAAATATGAAGAAAAAGATACAACTGAAAATTGACTGAACAAAAATAGTAAGGTAGGGGTAAGCAGTACCCAGAAGTAAAAATAGTAAGGTATGTAAAAGGGGTTGAAATAGGGAAAGAAGAGAATTCATGGATCTGGATGATTTATAATCAGTTCTATCTTATACAAAGATTTTATCTGCCAAATTTTTTTGGATTCATATAATTGTAAAATAGTTTCAAAACTATTTTCTAATGAGTATAATATAGGGATGGCAAAAAAGACGAACAATACTTATGGTTTTTGCAAGGCAAAGGGGTTAGGTGACTTGGCCAATATCATTTAAGTAATTATTAAGTATCTGAGGCTTGATTTGTGAGTTGGTCCTCCTGACTCCAGGGCTGGTGCTTTATCCACTGCACCACCTAGCTGCCCCTCCTAACACTGTTTGGAAGAAACTTCTACAAAGTCCTAATGCAATCCCTTGGATTCTACAACAGTTTGTAAATGTCAATGGTGCTAAAATCATTTTAGCAGCACTCCAGAAGCCCCATGGCTTGTATGGTCCAGAGTCTGTGGACTTGTGCCTTCTCCCCCAAGTTTTCTGGAGCAAAAAAGGCCAGCTACCCTTTTATAAAAATTTAAGGGCAGCTAGGTGGCACAGTGGATGGAACATATAGCCCTGAGGTCAGGAGGACCTGAGTTCAAATTCAACCTCTGACCCTTAATAATTGCCTGGCTGTGTGACCTTGGGCAAGTCACTTAACCACATTGCCTAAAATAAAAAAATTAAAAATTTAAAAATTTAAAGGGTGCTATTGTGACAAGTGAAAAAATTATAAGATATTCCACTTTTGGCAGTTGGATGCTTCTAGCCAATATCTAAATGAGCTAGAAAAGCCTTAGAGAAACAAGGACCACCTCCATACTATGATGAAGCAGGTTTTAGTGTGCTTGAAAGAACTGAGCATTGTCCCAATAACAGGATGAATCAGTTTTTTGAGGTTCAACTTAGCTATATATGAAGAAACATGTCACCAATAGGCTAGCTATGTGGTCATCAAGTTTTTGGTCACAGCAACCCATGAGTTAAAGAAAAATCCAAACTGTCCCTGATTCCTCTTTGACCCCCTTATCGTTCCATGGTGACCAAGACAGAGTAATGGATGGGGCAAAGAATATACTAAGAATTTCTTTGTTATTTCAGCCATTTACAAACTTCAAAAGATTTGTTGGTACTCTCAATATAAAATTCATGGTCAATGACTAAATTAATACAAATGGAAAAATAAGGGGAGTCATTAAAGGGGCTTTGAAATTTCCTGAAAAAATCTAGCTCACTCTCCTCCTCTTGCTCAAATCTAGGCCATATATATATGTATGTATATATGTATATATGACACATATCATGTGTGCATATGCCTATATGTGAAAACATGGAATGAACAGCAAAGATGGATAATGAATCAAGTTCAGAGATGACCAGAAAAGGGAAGAAGAATGATTATCTTTGGAGAAAACAAAACTCTTTTAATAACCTCAAACTTTTCATAAAAGACAGGAACTCTTTAATTCTAATATTCTACTGGTGCTTCTGTATGACAAAACAAAAACCATGGAAGTATAACAATTCCTTTTTTTTCTTTCTTTTTGCAAGGCTGGTGCTCTATCCACTGTGCCACCTAGATGCCCCAAAGTATAATAATTTCTAAAGAATTAATGATTATCACACAGAGATAAATGTCAATGAACAATGCAGGTGTAAGGTAGCTGCAATGAATAACTTAGGAAATATAAAGAAGAATGAGAAATAAAATATGACATTAAGGAACTATATGACAGGAAGAAAAGATGAGCTGGTCATTTAGTGAAGATAATGGGTGACACTGGGGAGCTCTTCCAAAGTCAAGGCCTCCAGTAAATTGGTGAACTTTTGGGAGATCAAAGACAAATTCTGTAAGTGATAGGCAAGCAAGAATGGTTGAAATAGGGTGGCTAGGTGGCATAGTGGATAAAGCACCGGCCCTGGAGTCAGGAGTACCTGGGTTCAAATCCGGCCTCAGACACTTAATAATTACCTAGCTGTGTGGCCTTGGGCAAGCCACTTAACTCCGTTTGCCTTGCAAAAAAAACAAAACAAAACAAAAAAAAATGGTTGAAATAAACAAGGTTAGAAAGAACTTTTAAATTAACGAGATCACAAATCCACTGGAGCCTATAATGAAGCAAATTAAACAAAATTGCTCTATTGTTCAATCAATGAATAATCAGATTTTAGAATGCATGGTTTCTGTAACTTAAAACCTAATTGGTATTTTAAAGATCACAGGCTAAAATTAATTATTGATTATGATGCTGGAAAAATATTGTACAAAATAGAAATAAGTTTTACATGTTTGTACCTGTGCTAACCATCTGAAGGAGGGATACAATTTTGGAACTCTAAACAACAACAACAAAAAAAAAAAAACCAAAAAAGAAAGAACAAAAAAAATTCACATGCAATTATGAAAAAAATAAATGTGTTTTTAAAATTGTGTTCACATTGCTGGATACTTCATATCCCTTAAATCATGGTAAGACTCAAAAATTATGAAATAAGATTGCCCTCTCTCTAGTTTTTATTCAGATTGAAATTCAGGAACTAGGGGTGGCTAGGTGGCTAGTGGATAAAGCGCCAGCCCTGGAGTCAGGAGTACCTGAGTGTTCAAATCCGGTCTCAGACACTTAATAATTACCTAGCTGTGTGGCCTTGGGCAAGCCACTTAACCCTATTTGCCTTGCAAAAGCCTAAAAAAAAAAAATTCAGGAGCTGTACCAAAATTCAGAACAATGCCTACCATTTTAGCGGTCACAATCCAAGCTTCATACTGAAATACTACAAACTGAAACCAAATCTGGTCCTGCTCCATAATTACAAATTCAGGCAGTTTTCTACTTATAAAAGACCAATAATGCAAAGCATATACCATTAGTACCAATGACATCTGAGTGTTCCTGTGAGTGTGCTTTTTTCTTTTGTACAGTAAAAGATTAATAGAAACAGAAGTTTGTTTCATGGACTGGCTATTTCTATCAGGAAAAAATGCACTCTAAATTTCACAACACTGATTTACAAATGAAATTTTGGAAAACAGTCCATTCTTAAATTCAACACCTGAAGTGCTGATTTCAGCAAAAAGAGGCTGCCCAACATCTGTAAATGGTTAAAGGTATAGTCCCAAGGCAAGTTAGTGCTTAGGGCCAAGAATTTAGACAAATAGCACTTCTTCCCCAAATCATCAAAAAAAGAAATTAAAATAAAAAATATTACTATAAAAACAAAGAAAATCTAAAGCTGGGACAGGAGAGAATCTGAGGGCATCAAAAATATCCTTTCTACAATCAAAGGCAACAAATTCCAAAATTACATTAGAAATTCTTAGATCTTATAGCAAGTATTGATTCTTGTATTTTCAAAAGACTAAAAAGGAAATCTTGAACATCTTTCAAATTACATACACTTTTTATTTGATCTTTTGATATTTAGATTTGTGCATGAGGATGGAGATTGAGTGGGGTGTGGAAGGAGTCCATAATATTCCCATAATTTGCACATTGTATTCAGTCATTTGGGGAGGCAAACTGATTATTTCTGTTTTCTCTGAAATCAATGAGAATTAACAGCATATTTAAAGGAACTCAAGGGGTAAACCTACCCTTCCAACATTTTCCCCTAAGAAAGCATTCAGCCATTCAGTGAGATTAATCTACAGTGAAACCGATGGCAGAAAAATAAATGGCTGCATTTATGTACTGGTTTGATCCTGTACTGTGCTAATCTATTTCAACACATAAATTAATAAGAAATAAAGGCAGTAGGATAAAAGCAATTCCCCTGGTTCTCCAAACCTAAATAAGCTTTTAAATAGCTGATATTTTATTTCAAACTAAATACCACACAAAATTTTCATTTCTTTATATCATAATGAAAGAAGTCTGACCAACTATCCTCCAAAATTAAGGGTGTATTTCTTTTTCTTTAAATAACTGACACTAAATCTGTTTCAATAAATATCCACATTTTCATCCAAATAATCATTAAAATACATAGTGGGCTAAATAAAAAAAAAATAAAGAGACAAAGCTGATAAACAAGTTCAAATTCCTTTTGTGCTCAGGTAATGATACTGACCTGTGGTTGACAAATGACTGAATGTGAAATCATTTATTAATCACTTGCTATGTGCCATGATATAGTGATAAAAATATAAAGAGAGTTTTCACCTTCAATAAACTTGCATTCTAATAGGAAGGCAATGCACAAAGGGAATTATGGGCAAGGAAGAAGCCTTTTGGTGCATAAAGTTAGAGATAGCATATAGGACTACTAAGGGATACAAACATCAAACTAGGAGCAGAAACAGTTGAGACTCTTAACAACCCATTGGGGAGTTATTCAGGTGAAAAACTTGAAATACTTTAACTTGTTACTTATATAACAACACTCTGGTGGTAAGAGATATTCAACCTATCTCTATCTCTCCCAAAAGGGAAAAGGGTCCCTCTACTCTGGATCCACAAAGGCTAGAATTAAGAATGAGTCTAAAAATTCCTTGGGTCTTTGAAACACATAGAGATATTCAACAGGATATTGAAACAGATCCTTCATTAGGAAAAGTCAGCTAATTTTGAAAGGAAAACAAACTCAAAAAAGTTAAAAAGAATAACCGATATCTTTGAGGCCTTATTTTTATGGTTTCTAAGACAACAGGCAACTATTATCTTGCTCCTATGGTTGACCAAGATTTCAGATAAGTTGTGTAGATTCAAATCACAATAAGAGAAGTATTCTGGCTTCTGAAAAGCTGTTTTTTTTAATTAACATGCTGTAATATATGACTGGGATGGAATTTGTGGTACATGATTGTAAAGGAATCCAGTTGTGCTGTAAGAAATATCAAGCAGGATATTTTCAGAAAAAACTTGAAAAGACTCACATAAACTGATGCTATATCAAGTGAACAGAACCAGAACAGTGTACATAATAACATCAATACTATATAATGATTAGTTGTGAATAATTTAACTATTATAAGCAATACACAGATCAAGATAATTCCAAAGGATTTATGTTCTATCCAATGCTATCCACCTTCAGAAAAAGAACTGGTGGAGTCTGAATGCAGATCAAAGAATTTTTTTTTGTTTTATTTTTTTTTTGCTTGGTTTTTGTTTGTTTTCTTTCACATGATTAATATGTAAATATACTTTGCCTGACTGCACCTGTATCAAACTGCTTGTCTTCCCAGTGAAGTGGGAGGGGAAAAAGAAAAGGAGAATTTGGAACTCAATTTTTTTAGAATGAATGTTAAAATTTGTTTTTATATTATGATTGGAGAAAAAATTAAATATTTGAAAAAGAAAAAATTAACATGGATAAGTTCTCATAGTGCACTTTAGATGACTAGGTAGGCACAGTATTCTAGGAATGCAAAATCCTTACTGTTCTTAGTAGCTTTCATATTCATAATGGTTACAGTAATACAACAGATATTAGTACTTAAGCATTCAACCATCCAAAAGTTATCTCAAAGGAACTGGTTTGACTTACAAAAGTAATAAAACAGAAAATTGACTGTCCAATTGTGGTAGAACAAAATAATTTTTAAAATGCTAAGTTTGCTCCGTTGGATCTCAAAAAATGTGTGGAGAAATCAAATAAATTCCAGATGAAATCCTCACAGTATTTTTGTCAAATCCTCTTAAGGACAAGAAATTGAGAAATTAAGACTCAGTAGATACATGAATATTTGAAGTTTTAAGCCAAAGAAATTCAGTATGTACAAAACTCCCCAAGAGCATTCAAATTCAACTGTTACTTACAAATATAAAAGTACTACTGGGGATACAACAGCAAATCATAATAGTTTAGATATTCATGGAAGTTTGTAGGTTTTTCAACTGAATATTAATTTTATGATCCAATCAAAACACAATTATGTTAGACATTTAAAATGACCAAAATGCTAATCAGTTGTTCTGAGGTTTTCAATATGAACAAGTAATAATATTTGTGATTACAAGATGCTAAATTAAACTTATATTTATATTTCAAATTATTTCCAAATGCTATGAAAACTTACAAAAAAGGTTTTAACAACTAGAAAGCTCTTTGGAAGAGGAGTCAGGAGACTCAGTTTCTTATTTCCCTTCCTGGTCTATAAACTAAAAGTATAAGGCCAAGTAAGCTACCTTTCTAGGTAAACCTTATTTTTTAAACGAGGAATTTGGTTAAGATTATGTCTCTAAGCTACTATGCTGGTATAAAAATGTTTACATTTCTATCAAATACTTTAAAAATTCTACCAGGCCTAAAAAATTGACAGAAAAGTTGGAAGAAGGATGATCATGATTAGCAATTTGATCTGAGTAATTGGGATTTAAAAGAAATTCTGATTCAATTTAAACTTAAAAGGAAGAACATATGAACCAACTCTAGAGTAATCAAAGCAGAATACCCAAGAAAATAGAAATACTAAATGAGAGAAAAGTAAAAGCTTCAACTTCTCTTCCCCTAGTTCAGTTGGTTGCAGCAACATAATCTTGCAGGTTTATGTTTCAAGGTCAACTTGTTGATGTTCCTGACCAGATCTTACTGGGCAAGCCTCAACCTGAAACATAAACCTCACCCTCTCCCAAATACCCAACACATTTTTACATAAACCAGCAGACACTAGTTCTGTAAGATCAGGGACTCTCCTCATCCGGCCATGATGGTAGTGTGGGAGTGGGGAGAGAAGAAAGCAGCCTAAGGGAATCCTCAAAGACTTTAGCATCTGAGGGAAAGAGAAAAGAGGACTACAAACCCAATTCAGAATCAGTTCTCTTCTTTGTAGAGCTCTCTCTGAACAGTGATCCAGTCATATTTCCCCTTCCCTACTTTCAACTGTGAAAAAGAACAAGGAAGAGTAACCAAGGATCTGTGCAACATTGGAAGAAGTAGAGAACCAAAGGTGCAGAGAGAAAACAGTCAAATTACTGGTAATACAGAAAAGCTGAAAGGTCAAGTCTAAGCACAAAATCATAGGGATAAGACTAGTTCTCAAAAAAAATAAACCAATAATGAGCTGAAAGACAGAATTTTTTTTTAATTTAAATTTATTTTTATTAAAGATATTGAGTTTTACATTTCCCCCCCAATCTTGCTTCCCCCCCCCAAAGAAAGCACTCTGTCAGTCTTTACTTTGTTTCCATGTTGTACCTTGATCCAAATTGGGTATGATGAAAGACACAGAAAATTAATAAAAATTCAAAATGTTGGGGCAGCTAGGTAGTGCAATAGATAGAGCACCAGCCTTGGAGTCAGGAGTACCAGAGTTCAAATCTGACCTCAGACAATAATTACCTAGCTGTGTGACCTTGGGCAAGCCACTAAACCCCACTGCCTTGCAAAAACTAAAAAAAAAAAAATTCAAAAAGTCCATAAGACAATGAACAAATATTGAGGGAAACTGAATTAAAAAAATAAATTCCTCTCTTAAAAAAAAGGACTCTGTGAACTCCTCAGAGGTAAGATACTATAGGATGGTTCAAAAAGAAATAAAACTAAAAACATTAATAGAATGCAAATTCAGTCAGAAAATTAGAGCTTTTAGAAGAAAATTATGAAAATACAGAATGGGTTAGAGAATTTAGAACATAAAATAGTGAATCTCTATGAAGAAATAGAGGCTTTAAAAATGAAAACATTTGGAGCTAAAAGTACATCTGGTAGCAACAGTTTTCAGAAGAAGAAATCAAAGTAATCTAAAGTGAAAAAATACTCTAAATCACTACTGATTAGAGAAATGAAAATTAAAACAATTTTGATATATCATCTTACACCTGATTAACATGATAGAAACAGAAAAAGAAAATATGGGAGGGAATGTAGGAAAAAACAGGCACACAAATGCACTATTGGAGGACTTGTAAAATGAAAACTCCTTTACTGAGCAATTCTACCACTTAGGTCTATATCTCAAAGAGATGAAAGGAAAAGGAAAAAATGATCCATATATACAAAAATATTTACAACAGCTTTTTAAAAAACATCATTGTGACAAAGAATTGTAAACTGAGAGGATGCCCATAAATTTGGCAAAGACTGAACAAGTTATGGAATACTTTTCTCCTATAAGAAATAATGAGCATGATGATTTCAGAAAAACTTGGGAAGATTTATATGAATTGATGCAAAGCAAAGTAGGAGGAGAAAACTGTACACAGTAACTGCAATAGTGAAATGATGATCAACTGTAAAAAGACTTAGTTACTCTATTTAAGTCAACGATCCAAGAAAATTCCAAAAGCCCATGATGAAAAATGCCATCCAATCCAGAGATAGAATTTATCAGCTCTGAGTTCGGATTGAAATTTCCACTTTAGCTTTCAATTTTTTTGAAACATGGCAAATAGGAAAATATTTTAATGACTTAAAAACATCCTATGAGATAGGGTAGTATATATAATATAGTACTATTATTCTCATTTTATAAGGAAATTTGTTTTGTATGACTTAAAAAACACCCTATGAGATAAGATAGTATATAGGTATTATTATTTCAATTTCATAAGTAATGACACTGAAATGCAGAAATCAAGTGACTTATCCAAGATAACAATGCTAGTGAGTGACATTAACTGGTGAAAATATTTCATTTTCCTGAGTTCAAGTCAGTATCCTCTTATATTAAATTGAATTCACAACTATATAGCAACATCCATAAAGTCTTAAGGCATTAAAATACGAAAATAAAGATGTGATGGTAGCCATTTCTCTGAAAGTTTTGATTTGCCAGGCTAGGCTATGAATGTTCTCCTTCTAAACCTAAACATGTATCATGAGTAAGCCATCACCAGATGAAGTGCCAGTGCTAGTCTTATGATTATTTGATCAAAAGGAAAGGCATTTTCATTGTAATGTTATTTGTTTATCATATACCATACAATTTAGGCTTTCTATAATAATTCTATAATAATTAAATTATTAAAATCAAATAGCATTCATTTTAATTTTAATATATGATTGTAGAAATTCCTTATGAACTGCATATTCTATCGTTACACCTCTTTCATTTTCCATTAATTACCAAGTCAGAAGTAGTAATGAGGAAGGTATTTATTGTATACACTATAAAGAAGGTCAGAAAGTTTAAATTTTACAGCTAAAATTTGGGATTATTTTAAGTATCTTACATTTTCTAATGTATCTCTCCTTTCATTTCTTAACAGTTAGTTTTTTCTTTTCCTTTTTTGTTTTTGCAAGGCAGTGGGGTTAAGTGACTTGCCCAAGGTCACAGCTAAGTAATTAAGTGTCTAAGGCTGGATTTCAACTCTGGTTCTCCTGATTCCAGGACCAATAGTCTACTCACTGTGCCACCCAGCTGCTCCCTAACAGTCACTTCAAAAAATAAATAAATAAATAAATAAATAAATAAGGAAGATTTTACTTTAAAAATCAGCAATATTTTTGTTTAAATGAGGCCTTACATTTTAATCACTAAGCTCTTTGTTCTATATATCTAAAATTGGAATCTCTGGGCCAAAGAATATAGAAATTTTACTCACTTTCTTTCTATACTGTTAAATTACTTCTTCCAAGGTGACTGTGCTAATTCACAGGTCCATCAACAATGTATTAGCATGTCTATTTTTCTACAACCTTTCCATTGGTGAATATTATTATTATTATTATTATTATTATTATTATTATTTTCCTTGGCAATTAATTCTACTTAAGATGAAATCTAAAAACTGTTTTGATTTGCATTTCTCTTATTAATAAGTTAATAGGCAGACCTGAACAGAGCTATCAAGAGTTTGAAATGCTTTGGAGACCTGCTTAAATTACTTTGGCCACTTTTTTATATAAAAAATGGTTTTTGCTCATACATTTTTATTTCTTACTATATATATATATATATATATATATGTTATATTTCAGACCCAAATTGGAGATAACTGATGCAAAGAATTTTAATTTTCTTCCAGTCTATTGCTTCCAACTTTCATTAATTTTGCTCATACAAAAGTTTTTCAATTTAATGTAGTCAATATCATGTTTTAATTTTTAATTACTTTTTTGTCCTTTATTAAGACTCTCATTCCTAGTTACGAAAAGTATTCAATATATTTCTATTTTTTAAATCTTTTAAAGATATGATGACTTTTTTATTTAGACCACAAATCTATTTTGATTTCATTATGGTATATAATAGAAGATATACATCTATACTTAATTTCTTAAAGATTATTTTCCCTTTCCCTAGCAATTGTCAATATGAACTTCATTTCCAGGTAATTTAGGTTTCTTGGTTTATTGCATAATGGTTTAATACAATTATTTCTGACTCTAGACTGACTTATCTGTTCAATTGTACTTTTTTTTATATCACTGCAAAAGAGATTTGATGACTAAAGCTTTATTTAAATACTTTAAAGTCTGGTTGGACTAAGGCCCTTCTATTGCTATTGGTTTATTTTTTAAATGTCTCTTGATATTTCAGTTTTGCTCTTCCAAATAAATTTTGTTGCATGTTTTATAGTACTTTGAATCATCTGTAAATTAATTTGGGGGACATTATCATTTTTTCAAAATAGACATAATCCTGCACCGATGACTGAATATCTCCAATAATTTAAATTGTTCTTTATTTCTTTAATGAGTATTTTGTGATTATATTCGTGTGTGTGTGTGTGTGTGTGTGTGTGTGTGTGTGTGTGTGTGGTGTGTGTAGGTACTGAGAGTGCTCTAATAGACTTACTTTAAAATGTTTGATAAATTTTAAAGTTATTTTAAACATTACTTCTGGGTACTATATATTGTTATATATTTGTAAAGTGCTTGGCACATTTGTTGTTGTTGTTCAGTTGTGTTCAACTCATCATGATCCCATTTGGGACTTTCTTGGCAAAGATACTAGGTGGCACAGTGGATAGATTACTGACCTTGGAGTTAGGAGGATGGGAGTTTGAATCTGACCTCAGATGTTTGACACTTATTAGCTGTATGACCTTGGGCAATTCACTTAATCCTGATTGCCTGCATCCAAAATCATCTCCACTTCTCCTGATTCATATCTACTCATTAATCCAGATAGCTCTGGAGGAGAAAGTGAGGCTGGTGACATAGCAGAGCCCCTCCCCCCACTTAAATACAATTCATGTGCTTTCATGGCATCACCTCCTTGATGTCATGTTCTTCAATAATGAAAGACAAACATCATTAGCATTGTTATAAAGTGATATTGTGGGTTTTGTAAGTTTATTTTGAATTTTATAACTCTGTTGAGACATTATTTTAATTAATTTTGAGTCATTGTTTTTACAAAATATATTATTCCATTCCTCTTTATAATTTCTGCTAACTGCAGAACAATCTTGTATTACTTAAATTCCCACTGATTTTATTTAAAGGCTTCTCTCTTTGCTGCTTGCAAAATCTGTTTAAATTATTAAATTTAACCATAATATATAAGAGAAATAGAAACAAATTTGTTTGTTTTTATTAAGGTAATGTTTGGATTCTCTCAATTAAGCACTTTGTTGTATGTGTTCAGTTGTTCCAGGAAGTTTTAGTGAGGACTTTAACAATGACAGAACATAGAGTAAATTCCAGATTTTACCTTTTGTTGAATATGTCTCCTTTGCTATAATTAGTCAACATCTGTAGCATAATTTTGGAGGGTTAAAGAGTTAAAGAAGTTTGGAAAAGGAAATAATCTTCTACCTTGCTGGTCTCATGATCAAAATCTATTGGGAGAACTTAAAAGGAAAAGTCTAATTTGCATGCATCTTTCATTCTGTCTGTATATTCCCTCTGACTCATTAGGAATATGTGATTCAGAGAGGATAACCTTCAAGTTGCTGGTGTGGACACAGAGATTTGGATGGGAAAGACAGAAGAGATCCCTGGAAGAGAAATGGCAGGTGACCACATTCCCTGAGGCAGCCTGATGGAGGTTCCAATAGAGATTCATTGAGTTACATAACAGAAATATAAAGCAGTTCATATCACTGCCAAAGTGATGGCAGCTTTTAAATAGACTCTGAGTTATAAGTATTGAAAAACTGGAAGAAGGGTGGAATGAACTGAGTTTTCCTTCTCTATCGCAGCCTGAGAACACTCTCTGACATTTGCCATGGCAAGAATGACTTTTACATAAATCTGTTCTTGTGGTGAAAGTTACTGACAAAATGCAGAAAACAGGTTGGGGCAGTTCAGATTTTACATTTTACTAGGAAGATTGAAAACACCACTTGAGACAAAAACCATGATTTTCATTTTCATTCTAGGAAAGAATCAAAAGGAGTTTGAAATTTCATACTTTACCCAAGAAGGGTCCTACCACTCTAGACTTTGTTCTCGAGTTTGTTCATTTAGCTTTACTAAAATACACTGTATTTCTTCGGGAGTAATCATTTCAGGCTCTAAAGAGTTGGGGCAGGGAATCTCAGTGGAATAAAGGTAAATATGAGTCCCTCAGAATTATGAATTATTGTTGGTATGATTCACACCCCTTGTGAGGGAATGGACCTAGAAGAGTTTGAATCCAGAGTACCATTTGGCAGACTAGAAACAGCTATTCTAATTCTGCCTCCTCATTTTAATGCCAAGTTAAAAGAGGGGCTCCAATGGAGTGGGGTGACTTGTCCTCCACATAAACAACCATTAACATAGTATATAATATATATAGTTTTAAAACTTAGAGGAAAAGAATTAATATCAACTTTAAGGTACATTGAGGCACTTTCTCACTAATACTAAACTGGTAATCAATGAATTTCTTTCTTTGCTTTCAAGAGAAACACCAGGGTAAAAAGCTTCCAGGCTTCTGACATTGGTTCTGTTTACTCTGAGACTGCTTTTTGTTAATCCCCAAAAAGTCCTTCCCTGAACTCTGCTATCTCTTCTCTCCTATTTGCATGATGAAGTAATTGCTTATTCCTTAGCCAACACCTGACCTGAGATTCCAGTAGTATAAGTCCTATGAATCTCCCTTTCCAATAAGGTATTGTGCTGGGAGGTAGCTAGGATCTGAACTTGCTTGAAATCTGCCTTTCAAAAAGAAATTTAAATGATCATCCATTTAGTTTCTTTTAACCTGTCCTAGCTCCCAGCACTTTACAAGTTGACCTCTGAAATAGGTCTCAGACATACCTGCTTTTGAAGAGATCATGTATTCCCCCCATGGATTTAACTTTTAAAGCACATTTAAATGGAAAATTTATAATACGTAAAGTGATACATTGTCCTCTTCTGATGTTCTATCAAGGCACAGAGGTGACATTGGATTCTCAAAGGCTCTGCCATTGGAACAAAGCTTGGGTAAATTATAAAAGTTAGAAGAGACTTTTGAACCCTTTTCTCCACAATGAAAGATAGAGCAGGAGATAGAGGTGGAGAAGAAGAGAGAGAGGGGTTGGGAAAGAGAGATAGAGAGGGAAAGAAAAGTGGAAGAGAGGGAGAAGAGAGAAAAGAACCTGCTTCAACAGATTTAGTCCAAAGAAGTAGAAATATTACAGGGAAAAGCACATTGTCTTCAGGGAATTTGAGTAAGACCAATGGAATGTTTTACTTGTGCAATGATAGTGTTGATAATCCTTTCCCACAGTTAAACCCTATGCCACTATATCCAGTAATAAGTTTTACTATTTATAGTTTTCTTTTAGATATTCCCTAAAAGGAAAAAAAATATCCTTCAGGTCATGCAACACCTATGGAACTGAATAACATTACAGTTTATCGACCCAGAAGATTTCACTTTGTTGCCAGTCATCTTCCCCAATGACATCATGGTGACCTCAGAAAATCGTACAACTCCAGACTACAGTCAGATTCCAAAAGCAGTCAGATCCTAAGACTACTAAGTTCTAAACTTGGGGCTACTTGATGTGCTTGTGGAACCTGCTTAGCACAGTGCTTTGTGTAAATACTTCTTAAATATTCTCAACCCACCCTCTCTGTCTTCTTCTCCCTCTTCTTCTCTCAGAAGTCAACATTTATACTATTTTTTAAAAGGAAGAAAAATTCAGCAAACTAATTAATACATTGAAAAATATAGAATTATACTCAGTGTTCTTCACTCATTAATACATGCCTCTGCAAAGGAATGGGAGGGAGGTTGCCATGTGTCATATGATCTTATATAGTTGGGGTTATTTTTTAATGCACAGACCTGATGTGTTGATTTTTTTCACTTTCTCTTTTAAAATGTCTTGTTATAAGCTATAACTTTGTAGAAGGAGGGTTTTTCTGCAGGGGGAAATGGGCAATGCCAAAACAAAAGAAAATAATATTTATTTTAAAGGCATTTATTTTTATCATTTTGTAGTTGCTTTAGTTTGATTGTTTGTTTTTGCAAGGCAATGTGGTTAAGTGCCTTGCCCAAGGCCACACAGCTAGGTAATTATTAAGCATCTGAGGCTGATTTGAACTGGGGTCCCCCTGACTCCAGGGCCAGTGCTCTATCCATTGCACCACCAAGCCACCCCATTGTTGCTGTTTATACTATTAAAATCATTGTAAATATTGTTTTCTGAATTCTGGTTGCTCCAATTTGCATCAGTTCATGTAAAATAGTTTAAAAAATAAATGTTCTGACTACTAGTGTAACAGAGATTCCAAAAATTCAAACATTGGAAATATTCAAAGAAGTTATTTTTTGAAACACAAAGAGAATTTGAATGGAGGTAAGAAAAGAAAGGGACATGAGCATGGTATATTTGGGTAATAGAAAGTAGATTCTTTTATCTAAGGCAAAGGTAACTTCTTGGGAAATAATATTGGATATGTAAAGTAAGGAAAATATTCTAGAAATCTTGGAAAGGATAAGGGGTTTGGATCTGATTCTATAAGCAATTTGCAAACACTAAAGATACAAAATTAGTACTTTCATTGCTTCATGGAAACTCTACCCGTCATTTGAGACCCAAATCAAATCCTGTGTCCATCATTACCCAACTAGAATTATCTTGTCTTGTCTTAAGTTTTTTGACATCCTTCTAAACTCAACCATTTGCAGTCTAAGTCCCAACTGCCATTTAATATAAACTACTCTCTGCAAAGTGACCATTTAAAAAATCATTTAATTTTATTAAAGATGTAACTGAATGTCATTTTAAAACTAGCAGGTATAATCTTTAAATACACAAACTAAATTCAGTCAGTTCTTTAATGTAAACAAAAACATTTGCCAATTCAAGATTTTTGTGCTGACTACAAAATGGTAGCTTTACAAATGTCTTGAGGGAAAATCATCAAGTTCACCAGGAAATCTGTCTAAAAATATTATATCAGTAATAATTCTTATATTTGAAATTTATTAAACTTAATTGAAAAGCTGCAAATTCTGTTCTGTTTGCTGTAATTTAAATATTTCTGCCTAGAGTTTTCTCTGAAATAAGTAGAATTCTGAAAATCAAATCTTTAATGAAGTGACAATATAGCTTAGTAAAATATTTGACTTAAAAAAAAATCCCCGGGGTCGGCTAGGTGGCGTAGTGGATAGAGCACAGGCCTTGGAGTCAGGAGTACCTGGGTTCAAATCCGGTCTCAGACACTTAATAATAACTACCTAGCTGTGTGGCCTTGGGCAAGTCACTTAAGCCTCTTTTCCTTGCAAAATAACCTAAAAAAACAAACAAAAAAACAAAAAAAAACACAAAAAAAATCCCATGACTGTCTCAATGGTTTAGGATATTACATGTTAGATGCTTTCAATATGTTGACTGATTTTTTTTTTACCAAGAATGTTAATTTGACCAAAATAATAGAAAGGTAAATACTATACTTTCCAAAAATATGTTTGAAATATTTCTGATTAGTAATGAAAATATTGATAACTATGGGACGTTTTTTATTATTAATTTTGAAGAAAGACAGACAGAGGAGTTTGAACCTAATTGAGGGTCAAAAACATATCTTTTTGAACCTTATCCTATTTATTTTAAAAAATTTTAAATTTATTTATTTATTTTCATCCATTTGTACATGCATATTTCCAAGTTACAAAATTTCTCTCTGCCCTCTCTTCCTATTCCCCTCCCCTCAGCAGGGAATAGTCAGGTCAGCATTCTACATACATATTTTTGTTAAACATATTTACAAATTAGGAATTTGGGGCATGAGGAATTGGGATTAAGGGAAAAGAGATACATAAGAGATTACTTATCCAATTTAAAAAAATTCTTGATTATTATAAATTCAAAAACATCAAAAATATGAATATCTCCTTTTACAAAGAAGAGGAAAATATACATTGTATATGATACTGTGAATTTAAACTACAGATAAATATATTTTTAGTACATATTAAACTTGACATAGTAAGTACAACACTGCCCTGATGATTGATGGGCTCTCCTAAACTGTCTTCTCTGTTCTCTTCTAAGTATTTTAAAAATATCTCAATGTCACTCTTTTCATATATACACACAAATATATATGCATAGATTTCTATCATATATATTTCTATATACACTTTTTATCAATCATAATTCATTATCATTCATAATTCCCTTTTCCACAAATGAATGTCTTCCTTATAATAAATATGGTAAATCAAAATATACAATCCACATACTGATCACATCTGACCAGTATATCATTCTTCATCTCTAGTCTACCATGTCTCTACCAAGATAATCAATGTTCTGCAGTAATCTTTGGTCATGGCATTGACCACAGCTTTCAAGGCTCTGAGACCTGTTTTCCTTTGCAAAGTTGCACGTATAATGTTGTTCATCTTGTTCTACTCAATTACTGACTCTATTCATACATGTCCTCCAGATTTCTCAAAATCCATTAGTTTAGTCAATTGTTCCAATGAAATAATATTATATTATGGTCATACAGCATAGTTTCTGGCACATAATAAATGTTTACTTTATTAATATACCATAATTTGATCAGGCATTTCCTAAATAATTTTCAACCACTTTGTTTCTGGTTCTTAGCTACAAGAAAAAAATGTTTCTACAAATATTTTTGTACAAATAGATCTTTTCCTTTTGGCTGCTTTCACCGGATCAATTCCAACTTCTTTTCGGAATGGTTGGATCACATCAAAGTTCCAACAACAATGAATTAGTGTGCCTTTCCTAATTCTCTTCAATAACTATCATTTTTCTTTTCTTATCCTTTCATATTCTACTGCCTTTTCTCACAAACTACTTTGTATTTATTTGAATTTATTCTTTTTTAATTTCATTATTTTGTTTAATTTGTATTTGTATCTCCTGTTAGAATGTGAACCACTTGCAAGTAGGGATTACTTCATTTTAGGCATCTTGCAATAAGCCATTAGTAATCACTTAAATGCCTACTGATTAATTGATTAATTGATTTTCATCGTTACATTATAGTGGTTAGGTAACAATTACTATTAACTTCTCAGGGACAGATACCTAGGCTCTGCCTTTGTAGAACAAAGGACAAACCAAAATTTTAAAAACTTACTCAAAGTCAAGAAATTTGATTCTGATTTATTTTGGAAATTTCATTTCATAGTATTTACAGAGTTCAATTGCATGTTAAAAACCAATCCAGGAAACCTTATTCACTTTTTAATGTATAAACAGTTCTACTATAAAAGAGTGAAGTCAATATTATATTTGAAAAAAGTTTAAAAGAAATAAATATTTGCAACACACAAGAATAATTGCAGGTTTTGTATTATGAAAAGCATGATGGATTTCCAAATTATTTTCACACTCAAAAAAAATTAAACACACAATAAAAACATTTCTGCTTCTAAAAGTATCTTACAAGAGCTAACCTATAGCCATTAGGAGATGTATCAGTGAAAAACAAAGATATTTATTGAAAACAGCAATTCAAAATAGCAAGAATTTAGCAAAAAAAAAAAATGCTAAATAAAAATGGCTGTAGAAAATTTCCTAGAAGCTGAAATACGTAAATAATGGGGCAACTTCTAAAAGTAGCCAGCTGAGAAAATTTACATTATTTCCTTAAACCGATGAAAAAAAAACCACCCTTAACTGGAAGAAAATTGATTATATCTAACTTCAATATTCCAAGAATCACTACAAGTAAACTGGAATGCAACTTGATGGCTACAGAATTATGTTCAATGGTACAAAGAATTATGTAATTTAAAAATAAAATAAGTAGAAAAAATCAAAACAATATAATACTAACAAATGTACATATATTTTAGAAATATATAATTTCAAAAATTGAAAAGTTAGTGACAAATTTTTAAAAGTACACTTTCTCAATCTACGTATTCAGCTCTATAATCCTTTTTTTTTTTTAAGATTTTTGCAAGGCAATGGGGTTAAGTGGCTTGCCCAAGGCCACACAGCTAGGTAATTATTAAGTGTCTGAGGCTGGATTTGCACTCAAGTCCCCTGACTCCAGGGCCAGTGTTCTATCCACTGTGCCATCTAACCGCCCATCAGTTCTATATTCTTAAACATACTTTTCTTTGGAAAGCAAACAAAGATGACAAATACTGAAGAGCCTATGGAAAAAGAAACAAACTAACACACTGCTGGTAGAACTACGAATTGGTTTAGTCATTCTGGAAAATAATTTAGAACTAAGCATAAAAAAAAAAAAATCACTAAATAGACTATATATACACTTTTGCCCCAGTGACTCCTAGACAGATAACACAAAGACATCCAGAAAAGAAAACAATACCAGATTTGGTTTTTTCAGGTGTTTTTTTTGGTAGTTGCAAAAAAATTAGACATTAAGGGAGTTTCCACCTATTAGAAAATGATTAAATAAATTATGGTATATGAATGTAATGAAATATTGTGTCACAAGAAATGATGAACAGTTTTCTTTTTGTTCTGTTGGGGGAAGAGAAAGAGAAAAGGCAATGGATGTAAAATAATTAAAAATAAAATATTTTAAATTAAGGTAAACATTCTAGGGGTTGGAGCCAAGATTATGGAAAGAAGGCAGGAAATCCTGGTAGTTCTTCTCCAGACCCCTTCAAATACTTCTAAATAATGACTCTAACTAAATTCTAGAGTGGTGGAACATAAAGACTGAGTGAAACGCTTTTTCAAACCAAGACAACTTAGAAGACACACGGGAAAGGTCTGTTACTGTAGGGTTGGAAAGGCACAGAGTATAGCTAGGGCCAAAAAACGAACCAGCTCCAGCCATTCAGGACCAGCCAGCAGGGCACTTTGAGACCCTGGAGGCACCTAGGTCCATGGTAGCAGTGGAAGTTTCAAGACCTCAAAGCACAGGGATTGCCAAGGACAACCTGGTAGGTCAGCAAGAGAACTCTGCCGCACCACAGTAAGCACACAGCCCAGGTCAGCATAGGGCCAGGAACCTACAGAGCCACCCAGCAGCTGCTCCCACAGTGCTCAACACACAAACAGTAAAGGGATGGGGAATGACTGCAGAAGTCTCGCTGCTATCCCTGGGGCAGGACTCTGTTGCTCTGCCCATATTCAGACCCTGGTTGTAGTCTAAGCCCCCATACTACCATAGAGGAGCAGGGATCCTGCTCACAGCTCCAAGGCAGAGATAGTGTTGGTGTCACTCACAGACCAGAACTCAGGCAAGAGACCAGTCAGATCCTCCTATAAGACATTGGAGGAATTAAGGTCACTCAGGGGTGTGTGTCCTAAAAACCCCTAAAAGCTTTGGAAGTACATTAAATTCAGGTCATGGGCTGGCAAAATAAACAAAAAACAGGAAAAAAAGAATATGATCATAGAAAATTACTTCAGTCCCATGAAGGATCAAAATTTACACTTGGAAGATGACAAAGTCAAAGCTTCTGTATTCAAAGCCTCCAAGAAAAATAGGAATTGGTCTCAGGCTATGGAAAAGCTCAAAAAAGACTTTGAAAAGCAAGTAAGAGAGGTAGAGGAAAAACTGGGAAGAGAAATGAGAGCAATGCAGGAAAATCAAGAAAATCAAGTCAGCAACTTGGTGTAGATACCAAGGGAAAAAACCCCAAAGAAAATAATATGTTAAAAACCAATATAGGTTCAATGGAAAAAGCAGTTCAAAAGGAGGGGAAGAATGCTTTAAGAAGCAGAATTGGACAGCTGGAAAAGGAGATAAAAAAGCTTTCTGAATGAAACAACTCCTTCAAATGTAGAATGGAGCTAAGGGAAGCTGTGATTTTGTAAGACATCAAAAAACAATAAAACAAAACCAAAAGAATGAAAAACTAGAAGAAAATGTGAAAACATTTGGGAAAACAATTGACCTAGAGAACAGATCCAGAAGAGATAATTATTGGACTACCTGAAAGTCATGACCAGGAAAAGACCCTAGGTTTCATTTTTTTTTAGGTTTTTTTTTTTTGCAGGTTTCATTTTTCAAGAAATGATACAGGAAAATTGCTCTTATATCCTAGAGAAAGGGGTAAAAATAGAAAGAATCCACCATTCACCTCCTGAAAGAGATTTCCTCTGAAAAAACTCCCAGGAATATTATAGACAAATTTCAGAACTCCCAAGTCAAGGAGAAAATATTACAAGCAGCCAGAAAGAAACAGTTCAATTACCCTGGCACTACAGTCAGGCTAACAAAGGATTTGGAAGCATCTACATTAATGGTTCATAGGGCTTGGAATATAATATTCTGGAAGGCAAAAGAACTTGGATTACAAACAAGACTCAACTATTCAGTAAAACTGAACTTCCTCTTACAGAGGAAAAGATGGACATTCAATAAAGGACCATCAAACTTTCCTGTTGAAACAACCAGAGTTGAACAGAAATTTTGATCTCCAAGTAGAGGACTCAGATGAAGCACAGAGATAGTGGATGGGAAGGGAAAATTATCAGGGATTTAATGATGTTGAACCATTTGTATTGCTCCATGGGAAGAAGATATTGATAGTCATATGAACCTTCTCATTTATAAGAACAGTTAGAAGGAGCATATATAGACAAGACACAGAAGGAGATTGATTATAATGGTATAATAAAGCACAAACATGGAGTCAACAGGTGAAAAAGGAATGTACTGGGAGAAAGGGAACAGAGGGGTATAATGGGATAAGACAGTTCTCCTAAAAGAGTCAAGAAAAGCTTTTGCAATGAAATGGAAGGGGGGATGGAAAGGCAGAATGACGGAGCCTTTATTCTCCTCAGAAATGGCTCAGAAAGGGGTGGCTAAGGTTGCTCAGTGAATAGAGCACCAACCCTGGAGTCAGGAGGACCTGAGTTCAAATCTGCCCTCAGACACTTAATAATTATCTATCTGTGTGATGTTGGACAAGTCACTTAACCCCACTGTAGGAAAAAAAAAATAAATGACTCAGAGAGGAAATAGCATACACACTCAATAGGGTATAGAAATCTAGAGGAAAAAGGAGAGGAAAAGAATGGGAGAAATGGGATGGGGAAAGGGGAGGGGGTATAGGTGACAGAAAAGAAAAAAGACTGTGGGAGAGGGTAGTCAGACACAACACACTTCTGAAGAGGGATAGGGTGAAAGGAGAGAGAGAACAGAATAAATGGGAGTGGTGGGGAATAAAATGGAGGGAAATACAGTTAAGAATAGCAACTATGGGAAAAAATATTGAAGTAACTTCTCTGATAGACTTATGATAAAGAATGCAGCCCATCCCAGACTCAGAACTGATGGTATCTGAACACAGCCTGAAATATATTTTTTCTTCCTCTCACTTTATTTTTCTTGAGATTTCTCTGTCTTTTTTGGGGGTGGGTGGGTTTATGTTTACTTTCACAACAAGATTATTTTAGTAAGGTGAAAATAAATAAATAGATCATTAATTTAAAAAGATAGTTGATGGTATCTGAATATAGCCTAAAGAACATTTTTCCCCCCTCTCACTTTATTTTTCTTGAGGTTTCTCTTTCTTTGTGGGGTGGTATTAAGTTTACTTTTACAACATGTAAAGTAACCTGACTACTGTAGTAATGTGAAAAAATAAATGAAACAAGCAAAATAAATTTTTAAAAAGAAAAAAGGAAGCATTCACTTATTTAATTTAAAAGATTTTGGATTCTTTAAGAACAAGTATTAAAAGATTTCTATTTCTAATACAGCTGTAACAGAAAGGGTTACATGCTGCAAAGACTTTTAATTTGGTCAATTCTAACTATCCCACAATGACATGTTCACTCTGTCTCAAGTCTTTAAATGCAATTTTAATGATTAATATACTTTTATAACCCAAGATTAATATACTTATGGATATGCTATTAAATATATTTGCATATATGAAGAAACACATTAGCATAGGTAAAGGAAAAGATAAGTAAGAAGAGAAAAGTTACCCAACTGAGGAGGCTTCAACATCTGGAAATCTGGCTGTTTGGGGAACTTGAGTCACAGCATCCTCTAGGGTCTCAATTGGGAATGTCCTTCAGCAGAGCATTCTCTCTTAAGAGGGAGACTTCCAAAGTCCCCTTTCCCAAGTAAGACCTTAAGCCACAAAAGTGGCACTTGTTATTCTCTCCAGGTGTCTTGTGGTAAACACCCAGAAATGGGCCAAGTCCCCAGGTGTGGACCCCAAAACATGTTTGCTAGGAATGTTCCCCAGCATTCCCTTCACAGAACATACCTTGGTCAATCATGCCTTGGTTTAATGTGCTCAGGTAGTTACATCTCCTTGGACCATGAGGGCTGATAGGGAAGATCTCAATTTAACCCTCCACCCCTCAACAACATATATTATATTGTAGATATTTTATTACTACTATGTATAAACATACAATAATGCATTGAAAGGGGGAGTTATGGAGGAAGGATGTTCTGACATTCAGACACCTACTATCATAGCATATGTCCTCTCACAGAACTCAGATGTACAGAATACAGTAAATTCTTTTCTTTTTCTTTTTTAAGCCCTTAAATTTATCAATGATGGACAGAATAGGAGAAATAATAACAGGGGAAAAGACCAGTAGCAATTAAATAATTTTTTCTAAAATATTTGTTTTTAAAACTGTTGTGCTCCAAAGAAATTCATAAATAGCAAGTTCAGTGGAAAGGAGACCTAGCTTACTCATTGCTACCATTATCATTATCATTATTATTATTATTATTATTATTATTATTCCATCCTGGTTAGGGCTTGGGAAGGGAGGAGATTGAAAGCTATAAAGTACTTGAAGAAATCATACTTAAATCATACTTAAGAGATCTTCACCTCTCTAAGGTTGAACTAGAAGCAAATTGGCTGTGATGATGGCTCTAACAGTGACCTGAACTGCTCCCCTTTTAAAGGGTGTTGTAGAGGAATGGTCAATTTACATTAATGCCACTAATCCATACTTAAGTATCCCTGTGGGCCACATATTAATTTTAAAATATAGTGCTATGTTTATTGAATTTTATTTATTCTATAAAATGTTTCCTAATTACATTTTAATTTGGTTTAACGCATGCTTTGAAATTTCTGTTGTAGCGAATAGAAAACTGATTTTGGAGTCAGAAAAGTACATATTCAAATCCTATTATTTTTACATACTCATTCTGCAACTATGGGCAAGTGATTTAAATTCTTCATGCCCCAAGTACCTCCAAAATGATAAGGTACAAATCAATTGCTGATCTGTATCAGTGACTCAAGAGTATCTTCAATCATTGGGGAATGGCTGAATAAATTGATATCTTAATATAAAAGAATATCATTAAAATGCCATAAAATCACAAATAGAAATCAAAAAAGAAAATATGAAGTCCTTCATGAAGTAATGCCTCCACATAACCTGAACCAGAACTGCCATATACAGGTTGGAGTTTGGAGATACCTAGATACATAGGGAGTTAGAATAAAATAATTTTCTCTAGATTGTTTATTTGACTTTAGCAATTTTATACTTTATTTTGCATCATGACTTATTCACTTTTGTGGTTTCTATTTTTCGTTAATAAAATTATTTCTCCCATAGGCATAATGGCAACCTATCCACATTTCATGATGTGTGACATGATGTTTTCCCCACACATACTTGCTCATTCAATGTACTAATAACTTTCCTCGAGATCTCTTAAAATTGTGTGGCAACTAAATAATCACACAGGTTTTTCATTTATCTCTTTGGATAAATGTCTCCCCCCCCAACCCTTTTCCAGACATAAAGCTCTCTAAAGCAGTGGTGGGGATACTTTCCTCATCCAAGGATCATTTGGATATTTAGAACATCATTTGCAGGTCAGATAAAATTATCAATCTAAAAATTAGCCTGCTATATTTGGTCAAACATTTAATTAATTCACTCCTAAAAAACCTCTGGATTTTTTGAATTTCAAGTCCCATCTATGGCTGCTGTGGCAACACCAGATCAAATGATTTCATGAGCCTTATATGACTTTATACACTGGCCAGACATTTCCTATCCTTGCTTTAAAGTGATCCTTTTTTTTTTTGCTTCTCCTGAATAATAGGATGTAGTCCACACAAGTCAAAATTAAGACTTAATGGTCAGAGGCAGCTAGGTGGCTCAGTGGATAGAACACTGGCCCTGGAATCGGGAGTACCTGAGTTCAAATTTGGCTTCAGACACTTAATAATTACCTAGCTTTGTGTGGCCTTGGGCAAGCTACTTAACCCCATTTGCCTTGCAAAAAAAAACCAAAACTACCTTAAAAAAAAGACTTAATGGTCAGCTAGGTGGTACAGTGGATAGAACACTGGCCCTGGACTCAGGAGGATCTGAGTTCAAATCCAGCCTCAGCCACTTAAAAATTGCCTAGCTGTGTGATCTTGGGCAAGTCACTTAAGCCCATTGCCCTAAATAAAAATAAAATTTAAATAATTAAGACTTGTTGTTATAGATAGTTATTTAAATCTGATAGAAACTATTCAATATAGTAAACACAAATGTCTACTACATAATTTTTATGTTCTAGTCACTTAGGCCATAACAACAGAGGGAGAAAACCAAACAAACATAAGAAATAGTCCATATATCCTTTTTATTTGTTTGTTTTTTTCAAGGTCATGGGGTTAAGTGATTTACCCAAGGTCACACAAGGTAATTATTAAAAGTCAGAGACCAGATTTAAACTCAAAGTCCTTCTGAGTCCAGGGCTGGTGCTCTATCCACTGCACCACCTAGTTGCCCCATCTATGTCTTCTAAGAAGCTGGAAGAAGAAAATGAGATTTGGGAAGAGTTCACTGAGTTGAACCTTAAATACCCAAGTTGAACCTTAAATATCAGAGAGCAAGCAAGAAAGGGATATTTCCTTCTGGATACTCTCTGAGAGCTTTTGGGACACTATTTTTATGGCTCTCTAACTCTGAGACTAAAACTTAAAAGTCTCCTTTGTATAATCAACATCTCTTTATGGCCCCTCTGCATAAATGTATTGCCTTCATGTGGAAGAGTGGGAGATCTAAGGAACTTCCTGAGGGTCATCTCTCTTCTCTCTATAGAGATGACAGACAGAACTATACATCTAGTCTTTATTTTTCTCCTCAACTTCATTCATGCCAATTGCCTATTTGATATCCCTCCCTTGTTATCTTATAAAAATCTCAAACTCAGAAAATTCAAAATAGAATTCATTGTCTTTACCCCCAACCCCACCTCTCCTAATTTCTATTTTAGGGCATCCTTAATGCCTCACTCCCTCCACCCTAAATATCCAAATCATTCCCTAGTCCTATCAAATCTAGCTCCTCAAAATCACTCATGGCTGTCCCCTTTCTACTACTCATCTAACTTGATAGAAGCACTTACACCATACATTTGAATGATTGTAAATGTCTCCTAATGGTCTTCCTGCATACAATTTCTTCCCCGTTTCTAATTATTCCACTACACAGATGCCAAATTGACATTCCTAAGGTGAAGGTTTTTATAGACAAGAACTATTAAAGCTATTTAAACTATATTGTTATTGAAATGCCTATGCACTTTGGCTCATAAATAGTACTTCAAGGTCCATTTCCAAACATGTTTGGAGGAAGAGAAGAAGAACCTATATGTTCTGAAATATTTGTAGGAACTATATAAACAAAATTATAAATACAATCTTTTTAAACAAATAAAATCAGATTAAACAGAGGTATATTAATTGTTCATAGGCAAAATAAATAAATACATTGATTCCTTTAACTTCATACTCTTCCACTTGCTAGTTTAAACCATTTATAATCTTCTTTCAGAATCTTTTTCCAGAATAAACACCTGCCATTTTCTAACATATATAGTCCTATATTGTAGCTAAAGAGGATGACTTGTCATTGTCCACATATGACCTTCCATTTTTCCATCACTATGAGTCTATGCAGGCTCTTTCTCATACTAGAAATTCTCTTCATACTAACCTTCATTTGTGGAACCTCTCATTCTCATTAAGGTTAAGCTCAAGTGTCATCTTCCTTCAAGGGATTTCCTCATTTCCCCAGTGTTATTTTCACCTTCTTAACCCAAATACCTTGTATTTTGGGGGCATTTTTTCTATATGAATATGTTCTATCCCCACAGTAGAATGTAAGCTTATTAAATCTGACACATAGTAGGTATTTAATAAATGTTTGTTGATTGATTGAACGGTTCATTAAAATAGAAGTTATTTAATAGAAAACAAGTTGTTTGAGGAAAGAGAATTCATTTCACTCAAGTTTTTATCCTCTTCCCCCAGTACTTATTTTTTTTGGTAGAATGAATGGATAAATGGCCAAAAAAAGATACAGAGAAGTTTGTAGGATTATGAAAAAAATACTGGGGCATTTTTCCCTCTGCAAAGAATAAAGGGAAGATTCATTTTAAAAACATAGAGAAAATACAAACCTTTGAATGCTCAGATAAAATGTTTTGGTACCAAACTCCAAGTTGCTTCCATAGTTGCAATTTAGCAAAATTATCCTTGGTATAAATCACTGACATTTACCCCAACAGAGCATACATAGAAAGCATCTCAGTACATCACGTGCCTGCTGTGTATTATACAATGACATGGAATGGAATGTGTGGTAGAGTTAAGGAAAAAAAAAACAGAATGCTGAGCTGTATAAATAGAAGATAAACTATAGCTCAGGGAGCTTCAATGATAATCTACAGGGATTGTAACTTGGAGTAATATAAACAGCAGAAGCATGAAAAATAAAGGAAGAATGACCAGATGGAAAAAATTTCTTAAAAGGTGATTGGAGGGGAGACAAGAAATGATAAAGTAATTGTAGTTATCAAGAATATTACATTCAGAAGGTGTGGGAGGAAGTGAAGAAAGCATTGTCTACTTCATAAGATATATAATAAACCCTAGTAGCTCAACTTGCAAGAATTCTGCTATTCTGAAATGTTTAAATGTAAAGATAAAAATAATGACAATTATATTTTAAAGTGGAATATACTCTTATGATAGATAACTGACTTTTTATAGTAAGCCATCATGTTTTGATTTCAGAGTATTGGAGTTCTAAGGAAATAAAGTGTCACCACGTGGTCAGTTGAATGCTAAGGAATTCCTCACTTAGTAGATATACTCCACAGGAAGTAATCAGGTTGAAATACTTCTATCACTGCATCTTAATATATGGTAGATTATAATATCTAGTGATTTCTAGTATGAAAATTATGTATTTGGCAAAAGATAGAAAAGAAAATATTTATTTCAGAATAGGACTAACCAATGACCTTCCTTAGCTTCCATATTATGGTATCTGAGTAAAGCAAACTTTAACATAGATAACTTAAAGGTGGGCCATTAAAATAGCTTACAGTTACATTTCCCACTCATCCTAATGGCAAATGTTATTGTTGTTGATGTTGCTGTTATTCAGTATTCAGTGACTCTTTGTGACCTTATGAACCGTAGAACACCAGGCCCTTTAATATTGTCCATGGAGTTTTCTTGCAAAGATACTGTAATGGTTTGCATTTTCTGCTCTGTGGATCATCTTTTTTTTTTTTCCAGAACTCTCTACTATGACCTTTCCACCTTGGGTAACCATGGTTTGGTAACCATATGGGTAACCATAGTTCTCCTGAGGTATGCGAGTCACTCCACCATGACAAGGAAGCAATCTAGGAGGGATAACTTTGGATTGTAGACCCCAAAAGAAAATTACATGTAGTGCTATAAAGGTAAATTGATGACAATATAGACTTCTTCAGTAAGGACTGTTTCATTCTTGGAATGTGTCTTATTGCAGTGCCTGGACAGTAACAGATGCCAAATAAAAGCTAACTAACTCATAACAATAGATGGTTAGACAGGGGTAGATATGTTGGCTACCAATATCATCAACATTAGTTTTCTTTCTATAATATACAGATCACTAAAGATCTGCTGGTTTTGTGTCAGTATATGTCATTTATTAGTGAATGGATCCAGCCCTAAAAATATTCACAATGAAGACTCCTTCAAACACTGGTTGCTGTGCCTTATTTCATTGAACAGTAAGACAATTAACAATTTTTTGATTTTCAGAATGTGCATGAGATTGAGGTCTCTGGACATATATTAAGGATAAAAATTATATTAGAAACTTCCCCAAATGGATTATCCCCTCCTGTCAAACAGATGGAAATTTTAAATGAAATGGAAAAATCTTTTTATGCTCTGAAACTAGAACACTTTTAAAAAGAGGATAGGATAAAATTTTAGAAACAGAGAGCATTGGATATATAGTTGTGATGCTCCAGAAAGAGGAAATAATCCATGTAGCAACAAAGGACAAAGAACTTTAGAAATAAAACTCAGCTTCATGTCCTGCATTTAAACAATACTGTATTTTTTTTACTTTGGTATATTAAATTAATATTGGAATAAAATTTTAAGAAAGATATATCTACCTTAAGAAAAAACAATATATAGAAATCCCAATTTATAAAATTAATAAGTCTGCCACAGTGTTATGTGACCTCCCCTAATTCACTCAAGTACAGTGACATTTTTAAAACTCATCCTACTCATCTCTATCATCTATCAACTATCAAAAGCAAGGAACACCTATATTATGAGAATATAGGGCTTTTAATCTCAATTATAAAGAACAATTTTAGTGCTTTGACAATCCTTTCCTCATTTTTCCTGGTGAAATAAAAAAGATAAATTTATTAACAAATTTTTACTTTATACACTCAAGGTTTATATGGTCAAGAAGTACAGCAAACAGGATGAAGATGAGTACAGTATTTTCATATTCCAAGAATACTGAAGTAATATTTTAATTTGAATATTCTACTATTTTTTGCAAGGGCATTAAAGATATATTCTATTTTCAAGACAGTGATAAAATAATTGGATTCCTAATTGCATTAATACAATTATTATATTCAAATTTTTAAAGCATCTGAGAAAAATAAGTATCTATAATTTGCAAGTCAGACTATGAGAATGTGGGTAGATCTAAATAATTCTGGACCATTTTTTTTTAACAGAGATGCTACTTGTAATTTATTATAATTTTTTAAAAATGTATTCTTTCTTTACTAGCATCTCATTACAGTGCTCCATCAAAGCATGAAGGTAGCCCTAGTTTTTCAATCAATTCTAACAGAGGACAAAATCTGGCAGATACTATCAAGTTAAAATACATCAATAGAGTCCTAATGACAAATCAAATATCTGTTATCTAGGTTAAATTCAGAGGCTCATTACTAGAAAGCTGGCCATCCTGTGGTGAAACGTTTTAAAAATGGTAATTCATTAAATTACCTTTGAATATGTAGAAGAATTAAAAATTTAACTTCCTTTCCTGCCTTACCATAAATTAACTTATATTTGTTTCATATATATTTTGTACTTACATGTATGTATACATATTTATGCATGGATATGTGTGTGTGTGTGTGTGTGTAGTTTCCTCCACCCATCCTCCAAACAGAATTCATCCTTTTTGAAAGTAAAAACTGTTATTTCATCTTTATATTATCGAGATTCAATATCAAGCATAAATCCTGGCACAAAGTAGCAGTTTAATAAATGTGTGTTGATATTATCTACTTTCAAGTCTTCAAATTTTGTTTTTAATGGGAATGCATCACTATTTCCTCTAATCTGCTTTTCGAACTTCATTCCTCAACTTTCAATTAATGGTTATTTCTACTTGAGAGTCTTGTTGCCACCTCAAACCCAACATGTTACATAACCTCTGACAAGTCATATCATCTTTCTTGGCTTTAATTTTCTCATCTGTCAAATTCTCCACTCTCCTCTCTATAAAAGTAAATGCACAACTTCTCCCAAAACCTGCTTCTCTTCCCATTGACTTCTAAAATTTTGTAACAGTATTGTTTCCTGGTCATAGAAAGACAAATCCTCAGAGTAATCTTTCATTACTCCTCTTCCTCATACCCTTCCCCAACACACACACACACACACACACACACACACACACACACATTGATCTCTATAATCCATTTTCCCTCTTTTCTCACTGTCACTTACATGATACAGATTCTCATTATCACTGACCTCAAGCAGTGGTATCAAACAAATAGAAAAGAGGTCACTAAACTATCCATAAAGGTCTCATGTTGGCTTAATTTTCAAATGTAATACTCTCTATTTTTATATATATTCTTTGTTAAATACTTCTCAAATACATTTTAATACAGTTTGGGCCCTTATCAAGTGTGTTGTAGGTCTCACACAGTATTTGGTATCTCTGAACTAAAGTAGTACAAGAACTTAGTAGTAAACTGATATTCTTACCTACAATTCATCTGACAAACTACGAGACAGATTCACCCTCCTAAGACAGGACTATGATCATGTCATCTTTTTGCTCAAGAACCTTCAATGGTTCCCCTTTGTCTACTGAAGAAAGTTCAAATACCTTAACGTGGTTCACCATCCTCTTTCCAGTTTTAATTCCCACACCTCCTAAATTACCATTGTTCAATCAAACTAGACAAGTTGCTGTTCTTTAAAACTGATCCTTGCTTTCCCAAGTTCTTCATGCTAATGTTACTACCTTCAACTAAAATGCTCTCTATCTAAAACTCTAATCATTCCTGTCTTCAGTTTGGAAGACTTTTTTTTAACTTTTACAACTGGTTGTGATTTCTTTTTTTTTCTGGACAATTTTGCATCTTTTATTACAATTACTTGTCTGCATGGCTACTTTCCTCTTTGAGACAGCTTCCTGAGAGCATCTTGTTCATCCTGGAATCCCCTTCAATGACTTGTACCATTGGCTTACACATTGTATACACCCCTAGATCTCTGAAAGATCACTATATCCAAAGATTTAAAGTTGAAAAGTACGCTGGCAATCACTTAGTTTGCCACCCCCCATTTTTACAAATGAAGCTCCAAAGAAAAAAAGTGCTCAAGTTTATACAAGAAAGTCATCAAAACTAGAATCCACACATGTTCCAAAATATTCATAGCTGTTCTTTGTAGAGGTGAAGGATTGGAAATTGAGGGGGATGCCCATCAACTGGGGAATGGCTAGAACAAGTTATGGAACATGAATACCATGGAATTTTATTGTTCTATAAGAAACCATAAATGGTTGGACTCTAGAGAAGCATGGAATGAATTACAGGATCTGATGTTGAGTGAAGGGAGCAGAACCAAAAGAACAATGTACACATTAACAACAACATTATGAGAGGATCAACTTTGATGGAAGTAGCTCCTCACAGCAGTTCAGAAAGCTAGGACAACCCTATTAGAACAGTTGTGGACAATGCTATCCCCATCCAGAGGAAGAAAAAAACCTAAAAAAATCCTTCAGAATCCGATGAATATTTTATAAAAATTATTTCTTATATATCTCTTTCCCTTAATCCTAATTCCTCACACTGAAAATGACTTATCTGTAAGCATGTTTATCAAAAATATGTGCATGCAATGCTTACTTGACTATTTGCCGCTGAGGGGAGGGGGGTGGGAAGGGAGGGGGGAAGGAAATTTTGTAATTTAAAAATATACATGTGCTCATGGATGAAAACATAAATAAATAAAAATAATTCAATTTCAAGTCTTTTTATTCTAAGCCTACCTAGTCTTTTCTCCAGTATACTATGGTGAATCAATCAATCAATCAACCAGTCAGTCAGTCAAAGCATGATGTGGAAAATGAAGCACCATAACATCAGAAAAGGAAGTGATTACTATGAGATAGATAAAAAATTCAGCTTTTCAGGCTTACCAATTGGATTCTAAATTTCTAAAGATCACAATATTTTAACACATTGAATGAATTTAAAAGTAGATAACTTTGTTATAAGCTGGTCATCTTTCAGCATGTTTTGTCAATTGAAGAGTTACTAAATGGCACCATAATACTGTGAAAATTGCTTAGTTGTGGGGAAATCAGAAATATTGCTAAAAATAAGAGCTAGCAAATATCTTACAACTGAATTAAATAGTCCCTTTTAGTTTGAAAGCTATTAGAAAGGTATAAAACTGAAGGTATAACACATATAACTAAAAGCAAAGCCCTAACTATGATAGGGAAACTAAGGCTCTGTCCCAGAACACAGAAATTTAAAGGATGCTACTAAAGTAAGTAATTCATCAACTTCATAGAAACAATAGAGTTTAGAACATAACAAGAATAATTAAGATAGTAAGATATGAGGTAATATAAAAAAATGAGAAAGAATCCCAGTACATTGGGAGGACATGAAAAAGGGCAGGCAAGGATGGGTTGTGATTTGTATAAAACTGAAGGGAACATCCTGGTTGATGATCTCATCTCCATTCAATTATTTGAGTATTATTATTTTTTATTATAATTATATTCTCCCCCATGTACTGTCATGTACACCTGCTTTTCCATCTCTGTTGCTGAAGCATTTAATGATTTAAAGACATTTTTACCCTGAGGCTTTTGAACATGGCTCACAAAATAAGAAACTATATCAACTGAATCTTATGGAGGAACAATATGTTATAGTGGATGAGGTACTAGAGGTGGGAATCATGAAGGAGAAAGGAACTGGATTTGGGATTTCAATGGAATAGGGAGTTCAAGGAAACTTTTCATCAAGTAAATATTGACACCTCTGCAACTTATAGCCATAGGTAGTTGCCTAGAGCTTGGGAAAGTTAAGCAATTTATTTGCCCAGGGTCACAGACATGGAACCTAAAACTGTCTTCCTAGATCCCAGGTCCACTCTCTATCTACCATACTGCTTCAGGGTAAAATCTCACCTCCAACCTGCTAACTGTGTAACCATGGGAAAATCACCTGATGTCTGTGTCTCAATTTCCTCATTTGCAAACTAGAAGCAATGACACCTGTCACATCTACCACACAGGGCGGTAGTAAAAATTAAACTGCAATGTATTTAAAGCAACTTGATAATGTTAAAGGACAGATAAGGTAATTTATTAATTATCTACTGTGCCAAGCATTATGGTAGGCATTGAGGAAGCAGGGACAAAAATAAAGTTGTACTTTCTTCAAGAAGCTGAGGCTTTTTTGAGCTTAAGTGACTTGCCCAGTTATACACCTAGTAAATGTCTGACAATAGATTTTAATTCATCTTCTTGATTTCAGGTCCAATGATCTATCTACTGTTGTCACCTAGCTCCATGGGTGACTTCATATGTAAAAAAATTTTTGAAGAAAATATAAACAACAAATACGTGGAAGTTTGGAGAGGGAAGGCACAGGCAGATGGAAGGACCAAGAAAGGTTTCATACTTTGGTTGAGTCTTTAAAGAAAAAAGGGATTGAAAAAGGAAAGAAAAAGAGATAGGGCATTCCAGGCATGGGGGGAAGAGAGAACAAAGGCAAAGGTGGGAGGCAAAATGATATGTGTCAGGAGGAGAGAGAAGGCTGTGTGGTTGAACTTGGGAATGTGGGAAGAAGAAAAGAAGTATATAATAAGCCTGGAAAGGAATATTAGAACAAGTTTATAGAGGGTTTTAAATGTCAAAGAGAAGAATTTATATTTTTATCTTAGCAACAAAAGGGAACCACTGGAGTTTATTGACTAGGGAAGTCAATGTGCTCAGATGGGTATTTAAAGAAAATCATTTTGGCAGTTATGTGGTAGATGGACTGGAGAGGAAAAAGACTTAAAACCCTGAGACAGATTAGGAAGCTACTGTAATAGCCCAAATGAGAGGTGACAAGGGCATGAGCTAAGAAGGTGACTGTGTAAGCAGTAAGAAGGAGTCAAAAGCAAAAGATGCTTGTTGTGTTTTTTTAAAGTAAAGTAAGACAAGACTAGGTAAATGATTGGCCATTTGGAAAGAGGAAAAGTGAGGAATCTAATAGCAAAAAGTGAGAATTTAAACAACTAGGAGAATGGCAGGACCTTCAACATGTGGAAATTTTTGGAAGGTGGGGAGAAGATATAAATTCTATTTAGGACATGTGTTTGAAATATCTAGAGGATATTCATTTTGAAGTGTCCAATACAAAGCTGATGATAACAGAATTGGGATACAGGAAAGAGATCAAGGCTAGCAAAATATTCATCTAAAGTCATCTGCATAAGAAGGATAATTAAACCTATGTAAGGTGATAATCCCACTAAGTGAGCTAATATAAAAAAAGAAGATTCCAAAGATAAAGCAAGGTCACTGTAATAGCTAACAGAGTTATAGTTATGGAATGTCTTTGTGTTATTACTGTCCCTTATCTGAAGAGCACAGGGGAGCAAAATGTGTATGTTCAGTTTCTCAGTCATCTTCAATCATCCTTTCTTTTCAGGCTGTGCACCTGGGGTCCTGCACAGGCACTCTAGTCATACAATAGAGGACTTACAAGTGTTGTTTCTGATACATGGAAGAGAATTGGGTTGATTGCTCCTTCCTCTTTCTAACAAGTTAAAAATACTAACATTCAGTAGAGTTAAACTGAAAATCTTTTTTTAAAAAATCATTTGCTGGAGAGCTGAGAACATGACAGCTTTCTATTGAACTAAAGCCTTAAAAGACCTCATAGGAAGATTAAGAAGTAATGGATCTCAAGTTGCTACTACTCCAAATTCATTTTTAAACTGGGACTTCCTTACTCAGTATTTTGCATATATATGCTTGATTCTTTCTCAGGAAGACACAAAATACAGACACAAATACACACATATGTGCATATATATATATATACATATATATGTATATATATATGGAAATGCCCAAGGCTTCCTCTGTTCTATGATGCCCAACTTGGTTTTAAATATTAGAGAAAAGAATCTAGTATAATAGCAGTACACTTAACCTGGGGCACAGACTAGGCCACAATAAAGCATGCTGGGTTCAACAAATAATATTGATGCTAGGAGCCCTATTTGGGAAAGATAGTCATCAAAGAAAATTGTAAAAAACACTATATTATCACTTTATATTATTTATAAACATTCATTACAAGACTTACAGTATAATTGGTCTGATGAGAAATCCTTTAGCGGACTGAAAATGATTACTGTATAGTCATTTCTAGTTAAATCATCTATAATACACCTGACATTGTTTAAGGATGTATAATTTTCTCATTTGGGTATGGGTTGGTCTTTGTTTATTTGTTCATTTTTGCTTTATTGTTACACAAGATCCAGGAAAACACATTTATGAGAGTAGCAGTCAAATTCAATCACTGATGACCTGGGTCACATGTGAAAGGACTGAATAGAAATGAAAGACTTCATCTGCTGTTGCTAATCCCTTGATAATACTCAATCACATGTCTCTTTTTGAAATGTGCAAATTTAATAAAAATAAATAAAAGACTTACTTTCTTCTTATGTACAAGGAGATAAATGCAATTTTATTTTGAGTATCAATGATAAGCAATAGCCTGGGGAGCTTGTTTTTAATTTAAGTTTAAAACTCAACCAATCCAAAGAGAAATAGTATGTTTGTGCTTTTTAAATAAAGCTATGCAGATTTACTGGGCTTTAAGAATACCTGTTTTCCTTGTATAAACTTACTAAAATATATTTCAATTTCTTTCAAAGCAACATAAGATTTAGAGATAGAAGGGACCTTAGAAATAATCTGATCTAAGTCTCTCATTTTATATAGATGGTTTCATCTTCTAACAATTATATTGTTATGTCAAGGTCTCTTTTTTCTGGATCTATGGGATTTTTTTTCTTCAGGGTTGCTGTGGAGAAAATATTACATAAATCTTAAAGCACTAGAAAAGTGGGTCATGTTAAGATTTTTTTAATTAGCTTTTAATTCTACCAAAAAATCAATAAACTCATCAATAAGTCAGGGATTCTATAACTCTTAAGTATTATATCAAATTCTACTATTTTAGTTAAATAGATAAATCATTTCTAAATTTTTCAATAAGTATAATGGGGTAATTATGTTAAGAAATATTGGTAGGAATAATTCACAACTATACTAACACTACAGTTGGAGGCTATAATTCAGTTCCATCCAACAAATATTTATTAAATTCTTATTATGTATGAAGGCACTAAAATAAATAGATAAGTCTAGAGCCCTGTTCTCATGAAGTTCATAGTTTAGTCATGAGGTATGGTAAATACATAGATAATTATAATGCCATGAGACATGAATTAGAGTAAAGTAAAATGTATCATGGCACTCAAAGTGGGAAGAAACAATTCCAAGAGGGCAAGAAGAAGAAGATCAGAAATAACTTAATAAAGTATGGGACATTAGATTTGGACATTAAAGGATAGGAAGAAATTAGTTAAGAGAGCAAAAAATATTCTGTTCATAGTAAGGAACTATGAACAAAGATAACTAGGGAAGGAAAAGTACAGGAGGTTAAAGGAAAGAGCCTGATCAGTTAGACTGGACCATAAAGTATGGAGAGGGGAGACTAATATAAATTAAGGTGAAAAAAGTATGTGCTAGAAAAAGGCAGACTTTGTCAGGATAAGATAGATAAGCAATCACTGATTTTTTTTTTTTTTTTTAGGTTTTTGAAAGGCAAATGGGGTTAATTGGCTTGCCCAAGGCCACACAGCTAGGTAATTGTTAAGTGTCTGAGACCGGATTTGAACCCAGGTATTCCTGACTCCAGGGCCTGTGCTTTACCCACTGTGCCACCTAGCCACCTTGCAATCACTGATTTTTGAGGGGTAAAGTGATATGAGCAAATCCATGTATAATAAAGATTATTCTGTCAACAATACAAAGGATATTGTTGAGGACGAGGATGAATAGAATCAGGAAGCCCTGTTACAATCATTCATGTATATGATAATCCCCTATACTAAACTGGAAAGACATCAAGAACAGATCTATTAATTGACTGCATATCTTTTATTTCTGAGATTCATAATAGCTAAATTTGGAATAGTTCATTCTAGAATAATGATTAATTGTTTTTTGATTCATAAGTGCATTAAATCATTCTAAGGTGTGAAAAGATTATGATCTGCACTGTTAGATAGAAGTTTTGCAATATAATGGGATATTACAAAATCTCAGCAAAACCTCAGATGGTAGTCTGAAAACTAACAAGATGACATTGGACATAGCTTAAAAACATACTCAGTATTTATTTCAGAAATGAGGTCTTTATCAGAGGAAACTTTCTATAAAAACTATATATATATGTATATATATATATATATACATATACATTTACTTCATTATCTATAGAATACTTGGGCATAATTTAGTTTCCCTGATTTTCTCTGTTAATTAGATTAATTTTCTTTTTCTTTGAGGAGATGATTATTATCTCTACCTCTTTTATTGTAACTAAAACATATCAGATTCCTTTTCAATTCTTTTAAGTGTTTTTGTTTCAAGAGTGTCTCTTATCAAGGACTAACTGTATACTATTTTCTTCTGTTTTATGGGTAAACTCATTCCATTCACATTCACAGTTATGATTATTGTGTATTTCCCTTCATCCCATTTGTGTCTATTTATTTCCATGCTCCCTCTTTTATCATGTCTTTCCTCCAAAATCTATTTCTTACCACAGACTCCTTTAATCCACTCTCCCTTTTGTCAACTCTTTTATGCTCTCTCATCCTTTCCCCTCCAATTTCCCTCCTAGGAAAGTTACATTATTATATGCCACAAAAGTCTGTATATTCCTTCTTCCCTCTTTGAACCAGTTCTGATGAGAGTAAAACTCAAGTCTTTTCTGACAAGTCTGGTCTCCCAACTTTCCCTTCTATTTTAAAAACTATTCTCAGCGAATGTTGGGAGAATTCAGCTGGTGACTGCTCCAATCTGCTATCTTGGCTTTGCAAACCATTCTAGCAATTATAAAAGCAACATTAGCTCACATCTCATGGGCTTTCTCAACTCTATTCCCTGGCATCATCCTCAGACTCTAATATTCATCCTGATAATTCCTAAAAATATGCACAATTTCTCAATATGGTATCTTTTCCTATATGTTTCAGTAGCATAATCTACTCCTCAGTAGGGCCATACCCTTAATCTCATAGAACAATTCAAGTTCCAAGATCCAAAGCTTCTGAATTTTATTTCCTGCTAACAACCACATCTCCTCCCATCTCTCATTACTTAACTCACAATAAACTTTCTATTTTGGTCACCATCGAAGTCTTCAGCCACTTGTAATCTTTCAATCTACTCTTATATTTTCCTTATAGAATTCCCTAGCTATAACATTATAAACTTTTCTTTCCTTTGGGAAACCTACAATCATTTCTCCATTAAAGGCAAATGACTTATTCTTAGGCTTGACTAAGAGGAAGGTCACATAAAATGATCTTCCTTAGCTCCACTGCCTCCTTCAGAGTTTTTTTTAACAACATCAGTCACTCTTTTTTCCCCTTCTCCTCAGCCATGGAAGAAGTATCCTTATTCCTTACCAAGGTCAATCCTTCTGCTGGTTCACTTTATATCTCTTGCGGGGACCTTTTCTAAACATCATTTCATCTCTCTCCCAAGTAATTTTAATTTCTCTCTGTACCTTAACTTATATTCAACTCTATAAATATCCTCAAGTCTCTCCATTTAAAATGTCTTCCATTAATATTCCTACCCAATAGAGTTCAAAATTGGCCTCAAATACTTGATATTTAACTAGCTATGTGACCCTGGGCAGGTCATTTTAACCCAAATCATTTCCATATCTAGCCACTGAACCCAGAAGACTCTGGAGAAAAAAGTGAGGCTGGTAACTTAGCACAGCGACTTCTCACTCAAATCCAATTCATAAGTATGTTGTGATATCACTTTTTGACGTCATTTTCTTCTTTGAGAAGAAAGAAAAATAATAACGACAGTGTTTTATACCCTTTCTTCCCTACTCAATCACATATTTTTGAAAATTATCCCTTTACTTATCATCTACTTTCTCTTCCACTACTTGCAAATAAATTTCTAATCCCATGATTCAAATATAAAAGCTGTTTCAAAGATGAACAACGAACTAATCAAAAAATCTAATTTTTTTTATTCTTAATACTCCTTGGTATTTGATACTAGAATAGTCTCTCTTTTCTTAATTTCAGAAATATACTTTTCGTGGTCTTTTCCTGTCTCTCTAATACCTATTTCTCTTTTGGATACTTAATTTGGGTGTCCCCCAACATTCTTTGCTTAGCTTCTCTAAATGCTCTCCCTTGGCAGTTTCATAAATGTCAGTGTCTTGGACAATCATAAATGACTCCCCCAAACTTCCAAAACTACATTTTTATCCCCAACATCTTTTCTGAATTGTCTACATCATATACTACTCCTTTATGCATAATTTGTTTTCCATCCAAATTATACCACTCTTACACACATGGATGTGCTTTCTTAGCATTTCTAATATCTGAATAGTGCTTATTAAAAAGCTCCTTTTCAGTTTTCTAGAACAATGGTTTTCGAAGTATGATCCAAAAATTGCCTGGGGTGCTTGGACATTTATGAAATTCAATGAGGTCAAATCCATTTTAAAATCATACTAAGATAATTTTGATACAGCAAATATCAATATAAAATAACCTTTGTAAGCAAATACTCTTTGAGGGAAATCTTCAGTAATTTTTAAGAGTGTAAAAGGGGTGTTGGGCCAGCTAGGTGGCATAGTGGATAGAGCACTGACCCTGGAGTCAGGAAGAGCTGAGTACAAATATGACCTTAGATACTTAATATTTACTTAGCTATATGACCTTGGGCAAGTCACTTAATCCCATTGCCTTGCAAAAAACAAAAAAAAAAGGAAGAAAGGAAAGGAAGGGAAGGGTGGGAGGGAAGGAGGGAAGGAAGGAAGGAAGGAAGGAAGGAAGGAAGGAAGGAAGGAAGGAAGGAAGGAAGGAAGGAAGGAAGGAAGGAAGGAAGGAAGGAGGAAGGAAAAGAAAAGTCTATAAGGATTCCAAGACCAAAAGGTTCTATCTAGAGTGACTACAGTAGTAATAGTGAGAAATATTTTTCTAAAATTTCTAAACCATTTTTCAAACTTTTTTTTGTTTGAAAGTATGAAGATCAAAAATAAAGACTTTATTTAGAGAAATGGCTTTGACAATCAAACCTTTAACAAAGAGCCCTTCTTTTTAGTCAGGTTTAAATAATTGCTTCCCCTATCCTCTGAATGAATGAGCCTGCAGCCACCTAAGGAAAAAGGTTACTACTATCCAGAGAGGGCTAGAAATACCATCTCACATCATTCAGAAAAGATTAAGAAATTGATTATTGGAGGGAGGGGGAGAATGCCATCTTGCATCATTCAGAAAAGATTGAGACATTGATCATTAGTAGGAGAACTTTTTTTTTTAAAAAGAGATTGAGAGTGAAGTAGGAACAAATTGAGAAGTTAAGGATGATTTTCAGGAATGTTAACTCCAAACTATATTTTGAAATATACATATATATATATATATATATATGTATATATGTATATTGTTCAAATATAAATTATGTTTAAAAGAATTTACATGCTTAGAATAAAGGTTATGATTATACAGAAGGGCTATGTAATTTCTATGTTGAGTATATCACTGAATCAAACACTTCTATAATTCAGGGCTTCAGGAATTTATTGTTTTGTCCATGTGTACACCCTCCACTAACATAGACTGGAATCCATCTTTGAAATCATCTTTGCACTTGTTCAAAAAATTCACCTTCCTGCAACCATTTTGTAATAAGCATTAATCAACTTTTTTTAGTTTTGTTTGTGCAAGGCACTGGGGTTAAGTTACTAGCCCAAGGTTAAGTGTCACTTAAGTATCTGAGACCAATTTGAACTCAGATCCTCCTGAATCCAGGGCTGCTGCTCTATCCATTGTGCTACCCAGCTGCCCCAATCCACTTTTAAAAATAAAATGCCTTTTGTGATCCATTAATATTATGAATTGTCATTTTATAACATGTGCTTCTGTTCAGAGTCTTTGATTCAGCAATTCCCCACCCCCCCCCAATTAATGATTTGTTAATTCTTCATGGGGAATAGGAAAACAAGAAGTATTTACAAGGAAGACAGAATACTGTTGATTGCTGTTGGTTTCTGTAGGAATTGGTAGGAATAGGGAATGGGTGGGAAGACTGGATTCAAAGATAAGACCAGAATAAGTTAACAAGTAATTATATAAATTCAGTGCTAGCACTGATAATACCTATGATGACTTCTGGCAAATCATTTCACTTCTTTGAAGTTTTTCAATTAAAAAATGAGAAGGTAAGACTACAGACCTCCAAAGTCTCTTCCAATTTGACACTTCATCATCATGTGAATTAAAAAATCAGATTTTGTTTTCATTTGGAGATGGTATTTGATCAAGAAGTTACTAATAATATTTGTATTATCTGCTAATACTATATCAACTGTCTTGATTTTTAAAATTATATTTTAAATTAAGTTGAACAAAACCGTCCCTCTATAACTACGGTTAACCACATATAAAATATATCATTTATTATTCATTCAGGATCACGTTTCAAATATTACCAAGTGATATAGATCAGAATTTTAATATCATGAAAGTTGAATCTCAAATTATAAACTCGCTTAAAATATTATAAAACCAATCATTATTCTTCATCATATAGCATGTTAGAATAGAATATAAAATGTTACAAATGTTAAAACTCTAGATATGTTTCTTATTGCTCTTTGATATTTCAAATTTGTTAACAGTTTGGAAAAAAAGAGAAAATTGAAAAAGAAACTTTTAAATTCAATAATCCTTAATATTTTATAAGGGCACCCTTTACCTTCAAATATTTATTTTATTTTATACCCAGTCCATTTAAGACATTTAGAGATAAAATAGAATATGGTCCATATACAAGAAGAAATCATCAGACAAAACCAATTAGTATAAACATACACTGAAATGCACTTTAATTTTCTTGGAAGTTAAGGCAAAGAGAAATATATTGGAATAAACAATTATTTAATCACTAGAGGAAGTATACCAGTTCACTTGCAGGGGAAAAAAATTATTCCTTAAACCAAACTCAGAAATTTATCTTGAATATTTAAAATTCAATGACTAATATAGTAGATAAATAATGTCTACAGCTATACTTTTCAAAAAAGACAGAGCAATATTGTTTAAAAAGGAAGTTCTAATATTAATCCTGTAATGAATGTGGATGAAATAATATTAAATTCTTCAATTATAAAAAAACCATCATTTCCTTATTCATATTATAGCATCCAGATTGAATAAAATTCCCAAACTAAAAACGGTTTTAATATGAGAAACAATGCTTAATTTATTATTTTGATACACACTTTTAAGCTTACAGTATATATATATATATATATATATATATATAAAATACTATTTAAGCATGATAAATGCTAAAGTATTCCTTGTAACTTTCTTCTTACCAAAAAAGCTGCTTTAAAATTACATTTGCTTCTGTAATCTATAGCATACAACAACAAAAAAGATTCAGATTAAATTGAAGATTTTTGACACAAAATTATTGCTTAATAAATGATTATTAGAAGTATTTAAAAGTATCATCAATCCTAATGTTTCTCCATAGAAACATTCTCTGCCACAGTATAATTTAAGTTTAGACACTATATTTCCTTGGTTTTGTCACAGAGGAGGAAAAATGAACTAGACAAACAGCAAAACATGCATTATCCAGTATAACACGTGTGACTTGCTCTCCAGAAGCTAGATATCCTCTGCCTACTTACAATTCACTACATTGAATTTTAGGAATCAGCAAATAGCCATATGTAACTGAGGGGTTTATCTTTGTGTGATGATGAAGGGTTTTTCTAAATGGCTCCTGAATCAGAAAAACTGAAAACTCTGGATTTGTTGAGCCAAAACTAAGTCACTAAGAAAAGATGGGCAAGCCACTTTTCATCAGTCTTTCCTATGGCTCTGGGTTAGGCAGAACTAATTGATCTGCTTCATTAAAGTTGGATAAAGGACAGGAGATTGCCTTGTTCCCTACTTAGATATGGTTGTTGTAGCCTCCTCTTTCTCTTTGGGCTTATTTTTTCCTCATGCAAGTATTCTCTCAAAGGAATATAAATTTTGATTGCTGAAACCTAACAAGATATTTTGGGATTCGTGGGCTAGATTTCTTTTTTTATGGACCATGCCTTAAACCCAAATCACTCTGGCTCTCATTGATTGTTCAACACAAGCCTCACACTGTCATTGTTTGAATTCTGATGGCTCAGAATGAGGGTAAATAGTACTTACTTTTGGTCAGAAACTCTGAGGGTCTTCACCTCCCAGAGATTTTTTTTTTTTGACTAGATAAAATAAGGCCATTCTTTGCCTCATTTTTTCTCGAGTTTTAATCCCTGAATGGGAATTTCCTGAGACCTAGGAAAGACAATAGTTTAAAAAAGCTAAGTTCTCCAACTACATCTAGGGCCATCTCCAATCATTCTGATCTATATCTTGTCAGTGAACTCAGATGGCTCTGAAAGAGAGTGAGGTTAATAACTGTGCACATGCCTACCTCACTTAAATCCAATTCATTTGTAAGTCATGACTTCTCCTCCCTGATGCCATGGTCTTCCAGAAAGGATAAACAACAAGATATAATATATATATATATATATATATATATATATATATATATATATATATATATATATATATGTACACACACACATATATACATATATATGTATATATGTATATGTATATACATTATAAATACACTGTTCATATATATATACCTATATATCATATATATATATATACATGTAATATATAGATATGTGTATATACATATGGTGGATGGTGGTCAGTTAAATGACACAGTAGAAAGAGCACTGCATCTGGAATCAAGAAGACCTGCAGTTCAAATCTGACCTTGGACACTTACTAGCTGTGTGATCATGGGTAAGTTATTTAACTTCTCTTTGCCTTAATGTATGGGAGAAAGAAAAGACACATCACTGCAGTATCTTTGCCAAGATAATTCCATGGACAGTATTAGCATTCTATAATCCACAGGGTCACAAAGAATCAGACATGACTGATAGATTGAACAACATATATACATATATATGTACACACACACACACAAAATATACGAACCAGTCATGCTATTCTATACTTTCTGCATAGCCTCGCTGAGGAAGACCTGGCTTATAACAATTAAGGAACAATATACAAATTAACATAATCCCACTCTCAGATAAAATATATGAGTTAAAAGAGATGTATTATAAATGTTTTAGATAAATTATACATGGATTATTTTTAAAATAGAGGCAGCTTGGTCCAGTACTGCAGTGAACTGACTTTATATCTAATTGCCAACATTTCATGGTTGTGTGTGGGCAACTCACTTTATCACTGAGACCCAGTTTCCCATCTAGAAAATGATGGGATTGAATTAGATAGTTTCTAAAGTCCCTTCCAATTCGAATTATAGAATTTTATAATTTAAAATTTTACAGATAAGGAAAATAAGGCAACAAGGCACACCTGCTTATGCTAAGCAATGTTTGTCCAACTATCTACAGCCTCTCCAAAGTTTGCCTCAAGGAATCCACCTAACTTACCTAGAGGAAGAGATCTAAATTGCTTTTCCTATTATCTTAAGGATGATTGAAGAATTAATTCTATACTTGTTTTAAAGTACTGCTGCATTATTCTTTTACCCTTCATTCTATCTACTTAGAGTATCCTGTTATATCATAATGTGATACCAAATCATTGCAAGGAAGAAAGTGAAGTAATAAAGATGGCTTTTAAATTTTCAATTTGGTCATTAAAGTAATATGCAGGGCCAAAACTATTATCTATTCCTTCAGCCTCAATGCTAATATTTTTGAAGAAATGTTCCATTTTTTGAAGTGTTGAGCAAAACATGGCCTTACAGGGCATCTGTATGTTAATAATGATATTATGGATACCCTGACAACTACCTCAGATTTCCTGGAGTCTTAAACTATGTAGAGAAATAATTTTAAAAGATCATCCTATTGATAGGGGAAGGGATGGGGGAGGTAGGGGATAGAGGAGAGGGTAGATCATGGGAGAGGATAGTTAGATATAATACACTTTCTTTTTAACTATTTGCAAGATGGTGGTATTGGATAGCCTGTCTGGGATGTCGGGGATAGGTGGCTGCTGGGTCTCTGGGGTGGGATGTTGGCTTGGAGCCTCTTGGCCCCAGGGCTGGTGCTCTGTCCACTGTGCCACTCAGCCTATCCCACAGCACAGCTCTGATGAGGGACAGAGTGAAGAGAGAAAATATAATAATTGGTAGTGGGGAGAAATGGATAGAAGAAATTACAATCAGCAATATCAACTCTGGAAGTAACTTCTCTGATGGACTTATGATAAAGAATGCTATCTACCATGAGACAGAATTGATGATATTGGAACACAGACTGAAGCACACTTTTTTTCCTCTTTCTTTCATTTTATTTCTCATGAGAATTTTTATTTTTGTGTGGGGGAGGGGAAATTATATTTACTCTTACAACAAGACTATTTTAGTAATGTATAAATAAATAAAAAACAGTAAATTACTAAAAAAAATATCATCCTAAGGGAGCAGCTAGGTGGCACATTGGATAAAGCACCAGCCCTGGAGTCAGAAGGACCTGAGTTCAAATGCAGTTTCAGACATTTGATTGCAAACAAGAAGTTAAGTATATGATCCTTAAACTAACAAACAAAAGAGACAAAAATCTTTTGAACTCAGAGTTGCAATATAATTTACACAGAGAAATATACTTATGGATTATGGTAAACAGGAATAATTATCTTGATTAAAGCACACAGTATAATGACATATTTTAGCTACATATGTAAATACATTATGGTTTTTAAAGGGAACTTATGGTTTCCTTGTTATCAAAAGCTGTCAATAAACAACTTCTACCAAAGTAGATTGGTATCTTCTCTACCACTTTTAGTCTTAGAGGATTACTTGAATTGCTGAGAGATTAAGTGATTTTCACACAGTCAATATATGGTAGACTTTAAGGAAAGCATCTCTTCTATGCTATGTTGCTTCTCATAAGGATATAATTTAAAAAAGAAAACAAAATAAAAAATGTACCTATTCCTCTACTTCTCATGTTTCAATTTCAGATGTAGTTTATATTACCTAGAAGTGGTGAAATATGGATGATAAAAGTAACAAATGTTTCCTAAGTTATTTTTCCTCTGAATGTGTCTGAATGTTGTTGTATTTCTAACTCTTCATGACCCCAAATGAGGTTTTCTTGGCATGGATACCAGAGTGGTTTGTCATTTCCTTCTCTAAATCAGTTTACAAAAAAAAGGAAACTAAGGCAAACAGGGATAAGTGACTTACCCAGGGTAACATAGCCCAGATTTGAAATCAGAAAGATGAGTCTTTTTGGCTTCAAGCCCACTGTTATAGAATTTTATGATTTTGTATAAGCCAGTTAGCTGCCCTTTCTGCATATGTAGGAGACACCAATGTGAAATCACTAAATAAGCACATTTTACTGCTATTTGTTCTTGGGGATGAAACAATTATTTGCTATATTTTTCACTTCTCATAAGTGTAAGTTTTGTGTTTACAATGAGGTGGAAAATTTTATGGTGACTTAAAATATTTAAAATATAACATAAGAAAATAAACAGCTCAAAGCAAAAGTTATCATTATAAATAAAGGGTAATATCAAGACCTGAGAAAGAGTCATTCTGAAAGCAATTGATTTCTGGGAGAAAAGTTAAGACAAAGAGCTAAATTAGAGAAGCCTCATCTGTCCAAGCTCCTCTTTCCTGAACCAGGAGGAAAAAGACTCCATACTTTAGATCTGGGAGACATGGTGTGTGTCTCTTGTCACATTGGATGAACTAGTTCTTTTTTTTAAAAAAGTACTAAAACAATTCTGAATCATTGGATCACCCCCCTGACTCAGGGTACTAAAGTGTCTGATTTTGTTGTAAATTCTGAATCACATGTATGCAAAAATGTTCAAGGTGCCTCTTCCCTCCTCCTTAATTCACCTCTGGATGCGACAGGCAGAACTAAGGCCTGCGATTCAGATATCCTTAGTCAACATCCAGCTTCCACCAACACCAAGCATATCTCTTTTTGTCAATTATGAGATGTTAGCTGAGATGGCAGCACAAAGCTAATAAGCTCCCAGAGTCTTTCCCTACCAAAGATACATGAAGCCTCTACTCTGACATTCACACTACAGATCCCACCAAGAAAAAGAGAAGATTCAATTGTAGACATCATGGAGGATCTTCAGTGAAGGTCTGTCTCTTTGGGGGAAAAGGGGAAGAAAAGACCAGAAGGAGGGAGAGTGGGGAAAGCCGTTGGTAGGCTTTTTAAAACAGTGCAATCCAGGTCCCAACAGCTTAATGATAGCAGAGGTCCTGGCAGGGGGATAGCAAGCCAGTAGGGAGGATCCCAATCCCAAACAAAGTCTGAACCCAGAAACACTGGGGTAAAAGACAGGACTGGGTCCGGAACAATTCTCCATTAAGTCAGAACATGGACATAAAGGAGGGGAAAAATAAAACAAACTTCTGCAAAGGCAAGGCCTGCACTGCATAGGCAACATCTTGGGCCAACAACAAACCAGAGATCAGACCCCAGCACCAGCAAAATAAAAGCTTGGATCTATACTCCCTACACCCCAGGAATAGAACTAAAACAACAAAGATGAGCAAAAAAGATAAAAGAGTGCTCACTGTAGAAAAATACTTCACAGATAATGATGACATCAATACCATATCTGAAGAAGAAAGCTATGAAAAATCACTCACAAGAAGTATCAAAACAGTCTATAAATTTGACTTAAATACAAAAACTCATTTAAGAGCTTAAAAAAGAATTTAAAAAACCAAAGAAGAGAGGAAGAAGAAAAATAGAAAAAAGAAATAAAAGTCATGCAGGAAAATTGTGAAAAATTGATCAGAGAATCAAACACCTTTAAAAAGGAATCACAAAAGGAAATTGAAGAAAATAAAATTCTAAAAACTAGAATTGAACAGTTAGAAACCAATGAATCTAAAAGACTACAGGATTCCATCAAACACAATAAAAAGGCTGAAAAAAAAATGAAGAAAATGTAAAGTGCCTTTTAAGGGAAATGAGTGACCTGAAAAACAGATCAGAAGAGACAATCTACAAATCATTGGACTACTAAAAAGCCTAGACCAACAAAAAAAACCTGTAAAACATCATGCAGGAAATTATAAGGGAAAACTGCCTCAATCTACTAGAACAAGGTAACAATACAACAACTGAAAGAATCCACAGAACCCCTCCAGAAAGAGAGTAATGATTAAAGCTTTAATCACAAGCTTAAGCACCTTGTCTAATGAGGGCATCATAGGCTGCCAGGACCTGAGACAATATCTCTATTACCTACAATCATTTGTAAAGTTCTCAGAGAAACCTCCAGAGCCTCCCAGTACTTAGAAATCTTCAAGTTACTTTCAGTTAATTAGATCAGGGTGCTTCACTTAACAAGGGGTTAAGTACCCTGGGTGGGAGGTGGAAAATAAGCCTGGGGGAAGGGCACAAATAGTTCAAGAAATGATAAGACTTTGGATGATACTTTGGCTGCTGAAGAGGATTGTGTGTACTTGAAAGATACTTGAAAAGGGGGTAAGGTAAAAATTGATTATAATTATAATTTGATGCAATTTGAGTCAATGCTTCTTATTAAACAAACAAGTAAACAATCTGTGATAATATCTTGATAACAATAATAGTTTATCAAGCAATCAAGAGCTGTGATCAATGATACCTGACTAATATTAGAGAAGAAGGGAAGAGGCAGAAGGGACAATGTGAATGCTGTGTAAATTATATTCAATAGATTTAGCCCAGTGAGGGAATAAGATACAGTCCCACCTGGGTTTAAAAAAATCTAACAGTCTATAGAGAAGGGGTGAATTGGGAAAGGGAAAGTTAAGGAAAGAAGGGAATGATAAAAAGAAAGGTATAAGTGAAAATAACCTGAAATTTAAATTTTTAAACGATAAATCAAAGGAGAAAGGTAGTTAATTTTTGGTGAGGAGGAATAAGAGAAAAGGAAAGAGATAAATATAAATGGAGTAAGAGAGCATAGAGGGGAAATACAGAATTAGTAATCTTAACTGTAAATATGAATGGGATGAACTGTCATATAAAATGAAAATGCATAGCAAAATGGATTAAAAACCAGAATGCTACAATATGTTGTTTACAAGAAACACATTAGAAGCAGAAAGATACATACAACATAAAGGGTAAAGGTAAAAGGTTGGAGCAAAATATATTATGCCTCAGTCAAAGTAAAAAATCTGGGCTAGCAATTCTAATCTCAGATAAAATAAAAGCAAAAATCAATCTCATTAGAAGGGATAAGGAAGGAAACAACATCTTCTTAAAAGGCACCATTAAAAATGAAGCTATATTATTACTAATGAACTAGTGTTATTACTATGAACCTAGTGTTATAGCTTCCAGATTCCTAGAGGAAAAGGTGAGTGAATTACAAGGAGCCATAGCCAACAAAACTTTAATAATGGGAGGACCTCAAACTCCCTCTCTCAGAACTAGATAAATCTAACAACAAAATAAACAAGAAGGAAGTTAAGAAGGTGAATGAAATCTTAGAAAAGTTAGATATGATAGACCTCTGGAGAAAACTTAATGGGGATAGAAAAGAATATATGGCACCTTCACCAAAACTGACCATGTACTAGGGCACAAAAACCTTAAAATCAAATGAAAAAAAGGCAGAAATAATAAATACACATTTCTCAGATGATGATGGAATAAAAAATTGCATATAATAAAGGGTCACAGAAAGATAAACCAAGAACTAACTGGAAATTAAATAACTTTATCTTAATAGGTGGATTAAACTGCAAATAATAGAAATAATCAATAATTATATCCAAGAAAATGATAATAATGAGACATCATACCAAAATTTATGGGATGCAGCCAAGGCAGTTTTGAGGGCAAACTTTCTATCTCTAACTGCCTATATGGAAAAAAAAAAGGCAAAAGAGGAGATCAAAGAATTTGATATACAACTAAAACTGCTAAAAAAAAGAATAAATTAAACATTCCCAATTAAATACCAAACTAGAAATTCTGAAATCAAGGGAGAGATTAATAGAAAGCAAAAAAAAAACCTCACAGATCTCATAAATAAATATAAGAGTTGGTTTTATGAAAAAAATCAATATATTAGACAAAACTCTGGTTAATCTGTTTTTTAAAAAAAAGAGAGAAGACAACCAAATAATCAATATCAAAAATGAAAAGGGTGAACCAACCACCAATAATGAGGAAATTAAAGAGATAATTTGGAGCTACTTTGCCAAACTGTATGCTAATAAATTGGACAACTTGAGTGAAATAGATGAATATTTACAAAAATACAAACTGCCCAGATTAACAGAATAGGAAATAAATTACTTAAATAACCACACTTCAGAAAAAAAGAATTTGAAGAAACCATCAATAAACTCCCTAAAAAGAAAAAAAAGAAAAAGTCTCCAGGTCCAGATGGATCTACAAATAAATTCTACCAAACATTTCAGGAACAATTAATTCCTATTCTACATAAACTGTTTAAAAAAATAGGAGAGGAAGGAGTTTTACCAAACTCCTTTTATGACCAATATGGTGCTTGATACCTAAAGCAGGAAGAACCAAAACAGACAAAGAAAATTATAGACCAATCTCCCTAATGCAAAAATCTTAAAATTTTAACAATGAGTCTATAGCAAGTTATTACCAGGATAATACACCATAAACAGGTTAGATTTATACCAGACAGGCAGGGATGGTTCAACATTAGGAAAACACTTAACATAATTAAACCTATCAACAGTAAAACCAAAGGAAACAATATGATTATCTCAATAAATGCTGTAAAAATCTGATAAAATACAACATCCATTCCTATTAAAAACAGCAGAAAGTATAGGAATAAATGGAGTTTTCCTTAAAATAATAAATGGTATCTATCTAAAATCATCAACAAATATTATATTTAATGGGAATAAACTCAGAGCATTTCCAATAAATTCAGGGGTGAAACAATGATGCCTACTATCATCATTACTATTCAATATAGTATTAGAAACACTAGCAATAGCAATAAGAGAAGAAAAAGAAATTGAAGGAATCAGAAGCAATGAGGAAACAACACTTTTACTCTTTGCAGATGATATCATGGTATACTTAGAGAATCTGAGAAAATCATCGAAAAAACTCCTTGAAACAATTAAAAAATTCAGCAAAGTAGCAGGATATAAAATAAACTCAAATAAATCATCAGCATTTCTATATTTGAACAACAAAGCCCAAGAACAAGACAAAGAAAAAGAAATTCCTTTTAAAATAACTGTAAATAACATTATATAACTTGGGAATCTATCTCCCAAGACAAATCCAGAAATTGTATGAAATTCTCCTCATCCAAATGAAGTCAGATCTAAATAAATGGGAAAATGTCACTTGCTCATGGGTTAGCTCAAGGTAATATAATAAAAATGACAATTATACCCAAATTAAATTACTTATTCAGTGCCATACCAATCAAACTACCAAATAAATACTTTACTGAGCTAGGAAAAAATAGTAACAAAATTCATCTGGAGTTACAAAAGGGCAAGAACAGCAAGGGAAATGATGGGGAAAAAAATATAAAGGAAGGAAATCTAACTCTAACAGACCTAAAACTCTTAACCCTTTTGCCAAAAATAAAATTTAAAATTTTTTTAAAATATTGAGATGTCCCAATAGTAATTCATTTCATTCTAATATTGAATCTAAACAACCAGAGGACCATCCCAAGTGAGAACTTTCCTACAACATATGCTGAACTTGAGCCTTAATGACTTCCATTACAATCTCTTTTAGAAAATCCACCACTCTAAATCATTGGTGCTAAATATAAAAAATGATCACCTTCAATATATGTAAAGGAAACCCATTTACTGAAAGTGTAGGCCTACAAGTTAACTGCATTGTTAAAACAAATTCCTGGGTAAAGACATTCCCGAATGTAATGAGGAGTACCAAATTAATGGAATAAATGATCACTGATGTACATACTTTTACTATTTTTAATTTGTTTTTTAATTCTAGAAAGTAGAGCATTCAAATGAAATAAATATTAGTTTAACTTAAACATTGTTACAATTATAGTTTGAAAGAAATGTGATTGTTAAACACCTAAGAATCCGAGATATTTGAAAACAGCAAATTGTCAAAGCTCTACCTTTGGAGATCTGACAGCAGAGGAAGGGCCTTTGGAAATAGTATTTCTACTTCTTGGAAATATGAATTTGGAAACTATTTGCAAGATTCACTTGCCAGATTAGTTATAACTTGGATGACTTTAATTTCATCTATAATATCATAAAAAGTATATATATATATATATATATGCACTCATTCTGAATAATTCACATTTCTATCAAGTATTGATTTAAAGTAAAAGAAATTGTTGACAATGAATTATTTTTTCCTAGTTTTTTTAAGTCCTGGAAAATTATCTGCTTTTGGTAATTAAACTGATTTATAATTGCCCCCCCATCTTATTCATGTTCTAACAATAGAGTAATAGAAAAAAAATGTAGAGATGAGTCTTTTTCTTTTATATCATCAATAAGTATATAAAAAGAAAGGTGATCCACCTTATTTAGGCACGAGTTGGCTTTTAGGGGCAACTAGATGGCACAGTGGATAGTGTCCAGCCTGGAGTTATGAAGAACTAAGTTTAAATCTAGGCTCATGAACTATGATGTGTGACCCTGGGCAAGTCACTTAACTTCATTTATCTCAGTTTTCTCACCAATGGAATGAGCTGGAGAAGGAAATGGCAAACCATTCCAGTATCTTTACTAAGAAAATTGCAAATGGGATCACAAACAGTCAGACAAAACTGAAACAACCTAAAAATAATTAGAGTAAAAATTTCACTACTAATCTGAATAAGATATTTATCTAGCTATTTAGGCAATGCTATGTGAGTAGGGGGAGGGGGTACATATATGTGCATAAGATACATATTTTATTCTGGAACTGTGATTTCTCATTTCAGATTTCTAGTCTAAAGAAGAAAAAATGTTACTTAATGTAGTAAGAAGTTAAGCGACTTGCTAGAGTGACCCAGTCAATACGTGTCTGGGATGGGACTTGAACAGGTCATCATGATTCCAAGGCTGTACCACTATTGATAGAAATATGGTTTATTATTATACCATACAAGAAACCATGAACTGTCTATTATTACAGGCAAGGTACTTAATACCATGTGTTTTTAAACGCATAAAATATAATTTTCTACAAGAAAAATATAAGTATTAGGGACTTTGAAAAAAAATACTTCTTTTTAAAAGTCCCTGCAGTCCTTCCTTGTAAATATAAAAATAATGTTAACAGTATCTCCCTTAAGCACTTTAATGGCTAGAAGCTGAATTCAGAATAAATGTCTCAAGTTGATATTTTCAGTATGAGACCAAGATTGACCTATTCTGCATTTGTTCCAAATAGTCAAGAATAAAGGGTAGAAAGGACAAAAAAAAACTCAAATAGGCTGTCAAAGAAATACTTCAATTACAACTTCTTCATAAAAGTCACAGAAATAGTAAGTACTTAATAGTACTTAGTAATAAGTCATTTAATAGAAAGAAGTTTGGTGGGGTTTTTTTTTTTAGGTTTTTGCACAGTAATGGGGTTAAGTAGCTTGCCCAAAGCCATACAGTTAGGTAATTATTAAGTGCCTGAGGTTGGATTTGAACTCAGGTCCTCCTGACACCAGGGCTGGTGCTCTATCTACTGCATCACCTAGCCACCCCAATAGAAGAAGTTTTAAAAGGTATATAGTACATAATTTTATTCACAGTAATGTTGACCCAATCTAAACTAATTCCTGACAATGTTATTCATTTTACTTCTTAACATAACATATTGATCTTGATAGATGAATACATCTCAAAAAAAAAGCTTTAGGAAAAGAAGGGAATACACAATATATAAAACATAGGCGCTAAAAGACTACATATGCTATAATTTCATGGATTTGGTTAAACATTACATTTGATAAAAATATTCCATGATATCCTTAACAAATCACTTGCTACTGGGGTCCTCAATTAACTCCTAAAATATTACCATTTTTAATATCTAAAAGGAACATGATTAGCAAAGTTCTAACTAAATATTCTCAATTCAACAAATGAATAAAATATGTATGTCTCTATCTCTGTGTATGTGTATACACACCTCATGGAGAAGCTAGGTGGTACCATAGTGCCCAGAGTGCCAGGCCTGGAGTAGGAAGACCTATCTTCCTAAGTTCAAATCTAGCTTTAGATTTACTGTGTGATGCTGGGCAAATCGTTTAACTCTTTTTACCTTATTTCCTCATCTGTAAATGAAATGGCAAAGGAAATGACAATCCCCACCAGTCTCTTTGTCAAGAAAACGCTAAATAAGAAAATAACAACAGGTATAAAGAACAATGTGTGTATGCCCATGTGTGTGGATGTCCACAATGTATAGGTTTAACAGAATTCTGGGAAGGATGTAAATGAAACGTATAACATTTTATTTTGGCAAATCATTCCTCCTCTCAGTAATGTGTTTCCCTTCTCACAAAAATAGTCCAATGAACTTCGTTTGTGTTCTTCTCATTGTTCATTTTGCATTTCATATTATATTCTTGATAGTTACTGTGCAGATAGTATAGTCCTGTATATTGTGTATATATTGTATCCTTACTCCATGAGGTAGGACTAATTTGTATGGCCCATGAGGACAACAACCAAGTCCAAATTGTGGTTTTATTTCTACCCAGGACCATTGATAATCTAGCATCTACTAAAGGAATTCATGAATTATTCAAAAAAAGTCCTCCATTATATTTGACAAGGAAAGAAACAGCCTCCACAGAGGTAAAGTAAGATATTGTGGTCCAGTGAAAAGAGCATTACATTTGGAAGCAGAGGACGTGGGTTTGAATCCTAACCCTGCCTCTGAAAACTGATTACTCATGTGGTCTTTGGCAAAGTACAATCTGTCTGGACTACAGTTTCCTAATCTTCAGAATGAAGGTGATAGTCTAAACTCCAAAGGTTCCTCCTATAGCTCTAAATCCACAGAGGACAACAAAGGTAAAGTTGTGAACTAGAACTTTAATGACATATAGGACTCCATTAAAAATAGGGGAAAGGACTTCAAACAATATAAAATACTTTGGAGTCTACTTGCCAAGGTAGACTCAGAAACTTTTTGAAAACAATTACAAAACACATCTCACAAATAAAATCAGATTTGAATAACTGGACAAATATCAACTGCTCATGGATAGGCCAAGCTAAAATAATAAAAAAAGACAATTCTACCTAAATAAAAGTACTTATTCAATGCCCTACCAATCAAAATTCCAAAAAATTACTTTGAGTTAGAAAAAATTATAAGTAAATTCATATGGAGAAGTAAAAGTCAAGAATTTCCAGGAATTTAAAGAAAAAAAGTTCAAAAGAAGGTGGCTTAGTCCTACCAGATCTAAAATTACATTATAAAGCATCAGTCATCAAAACTGTCTCATACTGGCTAAGAAATGGAGTGGTGCACTAGTGGAATAGACTACGAACAATAAAAAAGAAATGATTATAATAATCTACTGTTTGATGAACCCAAAGAATCCAGCTTTTGAGATAAAAACTTTAATAAAAACTGTTGGGAAAATTGGAAATTGTTATGGCAGAAACTTGGATTTCCCCAATACCTTACATCCTATACCAAGATAAAATCAAAATGGGTACAGGATTTAGACATAAAAGATAATATTACAAGCAAACTAGGAGATCAAGGAATAGTTTACCTGTCAGATATATGGAAAGGTAAGCAGTTTATGACCAAGGAAGAGATGGAGAACATCACTAAAAACAAACTACATACTTTTGATTACATGAAATTAAAATCACTGTAACCAAGATCAAAAGAAATGTAGTAAATTGGGAACCAATTTTTAGAACTAGTATTTCTGACAAAGGACTCATTTCTAAAATAGAGAACTGAGTCAAATTGTTTTTTTTTTTAGATTTTTCAAGGCAATGGTGTTAAATGGCTTGCCCAAGGCCACACGGCTAGGTAATTATTAAGTATCTGAAGCCACATTTGAACTCAGGTACTCCTGACTCCAAGGCTGGTGCTCTATCCACTGCACCACCTAGCTTCCCCTGAGTCAAATTAAAAAAAATTCCCTAATTGACAAATGGTCAAGGGATAAGCAAAATGCAATTGATAGAAGAGGAAATCAAAGCGATCCATAGTCATGTGAAAACTTGCTCTAAATCATTACTTATTAGAGAAATGCAAATTAAAGTTTCTCTGAGGTACCACTTCACAATTCTAAAAGTGGCCAATATGACCAGAAAGGACAATGATCAATGCTGGAAGGGATGTAGGAAATTTGGGATACTAATGCATCCTTGGTGGAGCTGTGAACTCATCCAACTTTCTGGAGAGCAATTTGGAATTACTCCCAAAGGGCAATAAAAATGTTCACACCCTTTCATCCAGCCATAGCATTACTGGGCATATACCCTGAAGAGATGATGAAAAAGGGTAAAAACATCACTTCTACAAAAATATTCATAGCTTCCCTGTTTGTGGTGGCAAAGAATTGGAAATTGAGTAAATGTCCATCAATTGGGAAATAACAAACTGTGGTATATGTATGTCGTGGAACACTATTGTTCTATTAGAAACCAGGAAGGTTTTTGGGAGGGATGGGAATTCAGGGAAGCCTGGAAGGATTTGCATGAACTGATGCTGAGCAAGATGAGCAGAACTAGAAGAACACTGTACACCATAGCAACATGGGGTTGATGACCAATCTTAATGGATTGCTCATTCTATCAGTGCAACAATCAGGCACAATTCTGGAGTATCTGTGATGGAGAATACCAACTGTATCCAGAGAAAGAATTGTGGAGTTTGAACAAAGACCAAAGACTATTACTTTTAATTTAAAAACAAAAACCATTAACTTATCATGTAATTTTGCTATCTCATATACTTTATTTTTTTCCTTAAGGATATGGTTTCTCTCTCATCACATTTACCTTAGATCAATGTATACCATGAAAACAATGTAAAAACTAACAGACTGCCTTCTGTGAGGGGTCAGGGGGAGGGAAGCAAGATTAGGGGGAAAAATTATAAAATTCAAAATAAATAAATAAATAAACCCCCCAAATTAAGGAAAAGGGCACTGGATGTATAGGTTTTTATTACCTGCCTAAAGGCATAAACCACCATTCTAGCAACTGATATCAACTATACTGTACAAGGATCCTAGTATTTGATTTTTCCTGACCTAAATAGTTGAAAGATAAATATAGGAACCTAGACTATTTTGACCTATGATTTTCATACCCACCTCACATTGGGAATTGATTGGGCCTTATTTTGTCTACTGAGATATTTGTATTGTCTTGCTTCCATTTCTATCAAGTTAAATAGAATCTAGCAATAATTTGAAAATTTATATGGCCTTTGATTTACACATTATTTTAGTGCACATTGGAATATTTAGTATTACTTGAATATTTTGATATAACTGAAGTGATTTAAAGGATATGAGATTCTATATAAAACAAAAAAAGGATATGAGATTCTATACAAAACAAAACAAAAAAAAATAACCACAACAGAGGAAGAAGTTTCTGATCACAGGATAGGGACATTATAAGATCAATGTTGTGTGCACTGTGTGATTGATGATGGATCTTTATTCTAGAGCAAGTCATATCTACTCGTCATTGAAAACTGAAAGGCACACCACTCTAAGAGCTAAGAAAAATTCTGTTTTTCTTTGAAACAGGAGATAATGTTCAAAGCATACTATGAAAACATTCTAAAAACAGTCACCTCATAGAGAATTCTTTGTGCATCACATGAAATGTCATCATTTCAGGGAGATAATCCATTGTCCTCTGTTGCTTGTTGAAAAAGGTAACACAAAAAGCATTTGGAAGACAAATGAATGATAATATATCAATCTTATGGTTTTTTGTACAAAAATAATATATCCTAACAATAAGAAGGCCAAAGCTCACTGAAATCACATTCCACAGTCACCCAAATAAATTGAGTAAATGGAATTCTAGCTAATAGAATGGCATATAAAGAAGTAATAGAAAAATACATTTTTATACATGTTTCCTTATAGACATTGCAAATGCATTGTCCTTATACTGAGATAACAGAGGAAGTCAAGTGATAGCATACATAATAGCAGGAGGAAGAGAGAGTTTGTAACTCTACCAACTGATCTCAGGTATAGATCATTGCCAGTGTCTGATGGAGGAGAGATTTTTGCTCTCTAATACAGTTACTGTACTTGATTTGTGGAATTTAAATCTTTACCACTGTTGTTCTGTTTTATTGGATCTTATCAGATGCCTCTATGTAATATGTAGAAGAAATGACACTTGATTCCATCAAAAAGGTCAAAGAAGAAAGTTCAAGGAATAACAGTCTTCGAGGTTTAGAGCTTCCAGATTTGTGGTAGGGTGAAGAATGTGACTGCCATATCAGAGCAAGGGGCTCAAGAGAGAAGAAATTGAAGGAATCAGGTAGAGACAAAACCTTTTTAGAAAAAGGATTGCTTCCTGATGTTCATGGCTTGAGATTCTAGGGTGAGAAGACTGAATGTGAATTTGTCCTCATATTAACCCTAGCCATTTTCCTCCCCGACTCTTTTTGCTCCATCCTCTAAACTTACCACCAGAATCCAAGTATAGAAGAAGATAAATGCTACATTCTTTGGAAACATCCTGGGATACCTTCATTTTCACTCTGTACACCTTTCCTCTCTGCTATGATCAGAGGTACCTTCCTCTCCCCACCTCAATCATCCCAAGAAAGATTAATTAATACAACGCTATACTGTTCCATTCAACATCTTTGTAACTCTCTACACCAAAATTTCCTTCTCTGTCCACCATTCCCTTACATGTCTTATATTTTCTAATTAGAATTAAAAACTCCTTGAGGATAGGAATTATCTGGCTTTTGTATTTAAATTCACAGTGATTGGTACTTGGTGAAAATTTAAATTATTTTTTTTTTAGGTTTTGCAAGGCAATGGGGTTAAGTGGCTTACCCAAGGCCACACTGCTAGGTAATTATTAAGTGTTCAAGGCTGGATTTGAACTCATGTACTCCTGACTCCAGGGCTTGTGCTCTATCCACTGCGCTACCTAGCCGCCCTGAGAATTTAAAACTTTTAAAAATTTAAAATTTTTCCATTCATTTTAAACTGAACATAATTCATATTTATAACATGCTTTGATAATGTAGTGAATGAGACTTGGAAATTCATTAGATATGGGTAATGCAGAGAATAAAGAATTGAGGATAATTGCAAGATTATATAACAACATATAACAAAAACAGATAAGTATTTATTTCATAAATAGATTGAAGAGGTATGAAATTTCATTTTGGAAATGAAAAATTCAAGTAGAGATGACCAACATGTAAAGGGTAATGTAATAAAAGAGAGACAGAAAGGGCTAGATCTGGGAGTCTTCTGCACAGAAATGATACCTGAATAAATGGCAGTTGATGAGAACACCAAATGAAATAGTATGGAAGGAGAAGAGAAGAAGAAAAAGTACTGAGGCAAGATCTATGTTTAGGAAGCCAAACACAGAAAAAAAAATGAGAAAAAGAAATGAGCAGCATCATTAAAGCCAAGGGAAGATAAAGAATCTAGAAAGAGAGCTACTCAACAAAAGCAAAGGAATCATCAAGGGGGAATGCCTAAGGAAAAAAGCCATTTGATTTGGCAGTTAAATAGTAATTGGTAAACTTAGAATAATTTCAGACTATTGGTTGGGTTGGAAGCCAGTTTTACCAGGTTGATTATTGAGTAAGCTAAGGATGTGTAGGCAATTGAATACAGATGCATTTTTTTTCTAGCTTGGATAAAAGTTTTTAAAGTTTAGCATGATAAGGAGAAGATAGAAGGTGATTGTATGAAGGGATGACTGAATGAAAAGAATAGTAGTATCAACTGAAGAGTTTTTTTCCATTTCAGAAGTTCTTTATTTTTTTGCTTTTTGAATTTTACAATTTTCCCCCATCTCACTTCCCTCCCCAACCCCCCACAGAAGGTAGTCTGATAAGTCTTTACATTATATCCATGCTATATATTGATCAAAATTGAATGTGTTGAGAAAGAAATCATATCCTTAAGGAAAAAATAAAATATAACAGATAGCAAAATTACTTAAGATACCTTTTTTTAAAAATTAAAGATAATAGTATTTAGTCTTTGTTCAAACTCCACAATTTCCTCTTTGGATACAGATGGTATTCTCCATTGCAGATACCCCAAAATTGTCTCTGATTTCAACTAAAGACTTTTGAAGGACCAGCAAGTTGAATGTGTATTTGTATGGCAGGGAATAGAGCTAGTAAATAAGGGGAGACTGAAGATGAGTAAGAGAATGGGAATGGTGAAAGAAGACTGTGCGGGAACCTAGGGCTGGGTTTTCACAAGGCACATATGGTAATATTGTAAAATGGGAAAGGAATCAAGGAATAAGACAGTGTAGAGTTAAACTGGTTAATCATAGTCAAATATGTGAAGAGAAGAAAGTGAACTCAAAATAAGAGTAATGATCCAGGAGACTGAGAAAGGGTACATTGATTAGAGATCATTGTGAGAAAAATAGGTTTAAGGGAAAATAGAAAGGCAGATACACAAACAGAGAGAAAGTTCAGTGTTTTTGCTACTAAATCACAGTGCCCAAAGTTAAAGGAATCACAAGGGCTAAATGAGAAAGTTATCAAAAAGTAGGGGATACCTATTATATATTAAGGGTTAGGGAATTAAATTCTAGATAAAGTACTTAAAATTCTAAGTAATATGTATCCCTTGACTAAAAATCAAACAAAAAAATTAGAACATTAGTTAATATCCATATAATCAGACCAGACAAGATAAAACTTGTCATCCCTAGGGGCGGCTAGGTGGCATAGTGGATAAAGCACCGGCCTTGGAGTCAGGAGTACTTGGGTTCAAATCCGGCCTCAGACACTTAATAATTACCTAGCTGTGTGGCCTTGGGTAAGCCACTTAACCCCATTTGCCTTGCAAAAACCTTAAAAAAAAAAAGAAAAAAAATTGTCATCCCTGGACAAGATTGGAGAGAAAGGGAACTCAGGTGAGAAATGGAGGACAGAGTAAGATCTAATTTCCTGAATTTTTGCATGTGGGACCACTATATCCCATTAAAAGATATACAAGTTAGAAACTCCTGTTTGCTTTGTAATTATAACTTACTTATATTTTTCTCTCTAGTCCATAGTTGTAAAAACTTTAAAATATATAAGTTTTTACAACTCTGGACTATATATATATATATATATATATATATATATATATATATATATATATATAAAATGAATATTTTGTTGTTTTCAAAAGCAAAACATGTAAGAGAGAGGAAAGAAAAAAGTGGTCTAAAACTTAAGGTGGTTGTTGTTTCCCATACTTGCAGAAGACCTAAATGACATCACTATGTTGGGGGTCAAGATACACTTTAACTGACTATGGTTGATCACACCAATTTGAGCTTGGAAGACTCTAGCACAGATTAAGTCCAAAGAGTATGAACAAATGGGATGAAAATTGTATATCTAATGTTTCTTTTGAACTACTCAAATCTGCACTGCTCAAATCTGCATGTTTTTCTGAAGGTAAGGCTAGAGTGTGGTGAGGTGGCAATAGAAGATCAATAGGAAACTCAAATACTAAAGTTTATTATTGGGAAGAAAAAAAATGAGTAACAAGGTAAAGTGGACCTGGGTTTGAGTTCTTGGTCTGAGTAAATGTTACTAAGCAATTCACTGTGGGCTTAAAGAGTTTATGCTTGTTTTTCAGTTGTGTTTGACTCTTAATGATCTCATTTAGGGTTTTCATGGCAAAGATCCTGGAGTGGTTTGCTATTTCCTTCTCCAGTTCATTTTACAGATGAGGAAACTGAGGCAAACAAGATTAAATGATATGCCCAGAGTCACACAGCTATGAGGTGTCTTATACCATATTTGATCTCAGGAAGATGAGTCTTTCTGGTTCCAGGTCCAGCAGTCTAACCACTGTACTATTAGCTACCCAGAAGCAATGTTATATGATCTTTAATTTTTCTTTAATTTAATTGCTTTCTTTAATTTAATTTCTTCAGAAAAAAATATTGTTATAGAAAACCAGAAAAAAAACAAAACACAACCTGACTACTTTTCTGATCCCTGCCAATAAATTTCTGCATCATTTTGACCTCTGTGAGAGTTATTTCCAACTGGAACATTCTATTCTTCTCTAATTCAATTGCTTCAGAGCAACATTTAGAGCAGACACAGATTCAGCAACAATCCTTGCTTTCCAGAAGTTGGATTTTGCTGTAGGTCTAAAGCAGTTTTCATCACTGTTGTGATTTTTCTAAAAAAAAAAAAAAAAGTCCCTTTCTTTGTCCTGAGTTACAAAGAAAAAAATTTATTTAAAATTAATCTGGCAATTGCAAGCCACTGAAAAATGAAATCAGATACATATATTTCCTAGAAAGTGAAGACTTCTTACCAAAAAAAACTCCAAAAAATTACAAGCAGTTAACAATTTCTCCTTAAGGGGTAGTTAAGTGGTTCAGTGGATAGAGCACTGGCTCTAGAGTCAGGAGGACCTGAGTTCAAATATGACCTCAGACACTTAATAATTATCCAACTTTGAGACCTTGGGCAAGTCACTTAACCCCACTGCCTTGTAAAAAACTAAAAAATTAAAAAATAAAGAATTTCTCCATAAATATTTTTAAATGGAATTGGAATTATAGGGTCAAAAGCATTTACTAGAGATAACAGTATTTTGTTAAGGAAGGCTCAATTAATTTATGACAAAAATTCAAATTAGAAAATATTATACCTAAAATTAAAGCAAAAAAACAAGCTGATATCATTGATTATACACAATAAGAAATAAATTTTTAAATGATTTTGTTTTGATACTACAGTGAATCAAGCAGCATATGGAACCATTACAGTGTTTCCAATCATAACCTAAAGCCACCTTCCTTTCTCCCCATGTAATTTTGCCCATGTCTTCCCATGTGTTCTCCATAGGCAGCACAACTAATATGCCTTCCTCCTGAAGAATCATTATCCATGTCCCCATGACTCAAAAGAGATATACCTCAATGTTATATTTGGTCATCTTCTCTGCCCTTTATATATCCTCTATTGGTGATCTCATCAATTCCCTTGGGTTCAATTATCACCTATATGCAGATGTCTCCCAGATCTATATATCCAGTGATAAGTTCTCTCCTGGGCTCTAATCTTGCCTTACTGAGAAATACTTTTCAAACCCAATATATCAAAAAATGGAACTCATTAACTCAGAACCTACTCATCCTCACAACTTCCCTGTTTCTGTTAAGAGTATCACCTGAGGCAAATTGTATATAACAATCTCAATAGAGACATGGAGTTTATTTTAAGAGGCATTCTGATACAGTGGAAAGGGTGTGGATTTGGAATCAAACTCAGCCTCAGACACTAAAAAGCTGAGGGATCCTACTATCTATCTCAGTTTACTTATCTGTAAAGTGAAAAAAACTAAGAGCACTCATCTCTCAGAGTTGTTATGAAGATATTATAAGAGAGCATTTATAAAAGGCTTTGGAAACCTTAAAGCAGTATATAATGGGTAGTTCTCAAAACAATCCTTTACTGTGGATTAAGTTATGAGGAAAATTATTCTTTAAAATTAGTCTGGCAATTACAAAGGAATAAGAGTAAAGACTGTATTATCATAAATGTTTATTGAGTGACAGAACAAAGGAAGAATGAATGAATCTTGAGCATGAAGGGTAACTTCCCCAGAGGGGAAGGTCTCAAAACCAGCTTTTAAATCTTACTTAACTATAACAAAGGGTGTGTGTGTATGTCTCAGAGAGTGAGTGAGAGAGAGAGAATAAGAGAGAGAAAGAATGACATACTAGTTAGTTCTGGAGTAAACTGTCCTTTCACACTAAAATAAGGAATACAACTAAGAAGAGGGTCTTCCAAGAGAGGCATTTGGAAGAGTATGAATGCATGAGCTCATACAGAGGGTAGGATTTTTGTATGAAAGCCAAATTAATGTTCTATGGTAATGATATTGATCCAAAACAAAAGATTTAAATGAGCAGATGCTCTATATGGGAAACATGACTTTGAATAACTTCTTCAAAAATCAGCAAACTAAGAATTGGGAGCAACTCACAGAATTTCCTTCCTTGGGAGAAAGAAAAAAATGACATAGAGTCATAATTTGGAAGACTAGATCTAAAGATCCAATTAGAAGGGGGGATTGGACTGAAAAATCAGAAAATTGTTTTGTAGTATAGCTCTGCTATTAACCAGCTATGTGAGCAAACTAGGGCAATCAAGCTTGATGAGTTCTATTTCTCCCAAATCTCAACTCTACTTGCTGCTCCTGAAACATCTTAGGGAAATCACTTAGATAGTCTGGGTCTGTTTCATCATCTGTAGAAAGATTTAACCAGACTGCCTCTAAGGTACCTTTAGCTCTAGATTCTATAAATATTGATTAGTGGCAACTGAAATATTCCCAAGTGGCAATACAGCTACTTTGTGCTTTTATTTAGGGGACCTACAAGAAGCATTCCAGTTCTAACAATAGTTCATATATCTAATTATAATTTTTCTGAAAAACAGCCTTGAGAGACATTATGTCAGAAAGTATGATATAGTAGGAAAAACTCTAACTCAGGAGTTAGAGGATCTGAGTTCAAAACCCTCCCCCCCCACCCCACAATGCTTATTCTCTGTTTGACATTAGGCAAATCACTTTTCTGGGTCTCAGTTTCCTCAACTGTAAAATGAAGAGGATGGATAAGATAATTTCTAAAGTGCCATCTGGCTCTAGATTTATGAGTTTTATAGACATTACAGATAGTCAATATGGTTCAATCAAGAACAATTCATCTCATTTTCTTTTTTGGATGAGATTATGAAGCTAATAGAAGACTGTTATGATTATAACATAACTTATATAGATAGAAGCTATCTTTCAGTATGTAATGGAAAGAGGATTCTATTTGGCCCCAGACAGCAGAGCCAGGGAATAAAGGGTAGACACTGCAAATAGGCAAATGTAAGTTTGATGTCACAGAAAAACTTCAAGATATATCAGGGTGGGGGCTGCTGGGTGGCACAGTGGATAGAGCACTGGCCCCGAAGTCAGGAGCACCTGAGTTCAAATCCGACCTCAGACACTTAATAATAATTACCTAGCTGTGTGGCCTTGGGCAAGCCACTTAACCCCACTGCCTTGCAAAAATTAAAAAAAAATTAAGATATATCTGTATGTTTAAAACTGAAATGTCAACAAGAGGTAAGTTTCCCTTCCTTGAACACCTCCAAGCACAAAAAGGATTACTTTCTCTCAGGTATATTATGTGAAATCCTTTAACATATGAGTCAGACTACATGGCTGCTGATATATCTTCCAACTCTCAAACTGTATGCTTCTCTTTTGTAGATAATAGGCTTAAGGACTTTAAATACCTTGCAATTTTAGGTTACATTAATCAAAATGTAATACGAAAACAAGGAACCAAATAATCAAAAAGTTAGAACTGGAAGGAACCCCAGAGATCATCTGGTCCAAATCCCACCTCCCCTGTTTTATAGATGAAGAAACTGAAGTCCAGAGAAGTTAAATCATTTGATGAAGGTGACAAAGGTAGTGACTGAAAGAACCAGGATTTGAACCGGTCCTTTGTCCACATCATAAGCTCCTTTCCTGCAACTCAAATTGCCTTGATAGTTACTTATACTTTACTCTGGGTAGGCTAAAGAAAGATTCCTGGATCTGTGTCTAGGTGCTACATTTTTTTGGAAAGAAGAAAACAAGCTGAAGAACATTCAGTAGAAAACAACCCAGAAAAGCAAAAGAATCAAAAAACATACTCACTCTTAGAGGGTTGATGGAAGGACACTTTCAGTGTGAAAGGAAAAAAAAAGACTAAGGAGGATAAGTGATTGTTGTCTTCAAATAGTTGAAGGGCTGTTACATGGAAAATACTTGAATGAAACTTATTCCACTTGGTAAAGGCAGAATTGCATCTGATTGGTTGATTGATCATATTTAGCTTATAACACTGAGAAATTTTCTATCTGGGGCAGCTTGTAGTATAGAATCATCATTTATGACTTTTTAAATAACCTTTCCATACTTAGAATGATCATAATAATATAAATAAGTACCATTAGTTTTCAATGTTTTAGATCACCACACAAGACTGTACTTTGATTCAACTTTGAATTAAAATGCATATATTAAAAAAAAACCTAGATCCAGTTAAACAAGAGGAAACGATCGGAGGATCATGAATTTATATATGAGATTGAAAAATACTAAATTCTAATCTTTGATAATAAATTATGAAAATTAAATAACTATCTCTGTGCTTTCAATTGGACTTATCTGAACAAAATAAAGATCTAGAATATAAAAGGTTATAACTTTCAACTACTAGACAATTAGGAATTATGAAAATGTAGAAAGGGTGGTACTTCTAATGAAAATTTAAATCCATAAATTTTGAAATATTTCATTATCCTTATATACTTTTTTCAAAATATATTTAATTTAGGTACAATTGTAATTTTCAAAAAAATCAATTTAAAAAAGAGATAGAAATAAAAAATTCATAATTTTATTACAAAGGTCCATCACACTAACATTTATTCTGCTAAATGACTATATAATGCTAATGACCTTCTTATCTATTAAAACCATAATAAGCTAAGGTGAAATAAAATTCAATTCAGTTCAACAAACATTTGCCAAGTAGTATTATAATACATTTTGTTAAACAGAGTAAAATCAGTGTTGGAGGAAGAAGGGAAGGTCCTAAATTAAGAAAAAAAAGGTTCTCCATTCAAGGAGGTAGTAATCGAATAGGGGGGATTTGAAAACATATTCAATGTTATACATACTAGAAATTGACATGGAGGAGAGATTGAAAGACAGTGACAGAAGGGGGAAGGATGAGTTTCATTTGAGAATGGTCCTTAAAGAAAGAGAAGTATTTAAGAGAGCATTCCAAATACAGTGGCAACCTAGTACATACAAAGAAGAAAAATGCAAGATCAGAAAGAAAATAATACATATCGTGTGATTATGAGTAGAGTTAAATTCACTGGCATTAAAAGCTTTATATACTAGGCTAAAAAAATCTATATGACAACAATATTGGAAAGAGAGGACTGACATGAGAGACAAGAAGTCAGAATAGAGAGTATTTGGCAACCGATGAATTCAGTCTTGGATATGTTTAATTTTTTTAATCATTTATTAACTTATTTACTTATATATTACTAAAATAGTATTGTTGTAAGAGTAAACATAACTTCCTCTCCCCCCCATAAAAATAAAAAATATCATGAGAAATAAAGTGAAAGAAGGGGGGGGGGGAGTGTGCTTCAGTTTGTGTTCTGATTACTATCAGCTCTGCCTTGTGGTGGATTGCATTCTTTATCATAAGTCCATCAGAGAAGTTACTTCCACAGGTGATGTTGCTGATTGTAATTCCTTCTATCCATATCTCCCTACTACCAATTATTATTACTTTATCTCTCTTTTCACTCTGTCCCTCATCAACAGTATGCTGTGGGATAGCCAAGTGGCACAGTGAATAGAGCACCAGCCCTGGGGCCAAGGCCCCAAGCTAACATCCCTTTCCAGAGACCCATCCCTGTGGTCTGGGATAGGCCATTCAATACTACCACCTTGCAAAAAGTAAAAAAAGATAATGTAATATATCAGACTATCCTTTCCCATGATCTACCCTCTCCTCTATCCCCTACCCCCCCACCTTCTCCCTGTCCCCTTCTCTCCTTTTTCTTCTGGATTACTATGCCCTATTAAGAATTTATGTTGTTTCCTTTCTGAGTCATTTCCGAGAGAATGAAGCTCCCCCATCCCCCTTCATCTTCCCCACTTCCATACCACTGCAAAAGCTATTTCTTGACTCTTACATGAAATATCTTGACCTATTCTACCTCTCCTTTCCTTTCTCCCAGTTCATTTCCTTCTCACCCATTGGGTCCATTATACCTTCATATTCAGCTCCCTCCTGTGTTTTGTTTATATAAGCTCCTTTTAACTGCTCTAATAAATGAGAAGGTTCATGAGTTTTATCAGTATCTTCTTCCCATACAGGTATACACACAGTTCACCATAATTAAATCCCTCATAATTTGCCCTTCTCATCCACCCTCCCTATGTTTCACCTGAGTGCTGTACTTGAAGATCAAACTTTCTGTTCAATTCTGGTTGTTTCAACAGGAACATCTGAAATTCCCCTGTTTCATTGAAAGCACATCTTTTCCCCTTGAAAAGGATGTTCAGTTTTGCTGGGTAGTTAATTCTTGCTTGCATTCCAAGCTATTTTGCCTTCCAGAACTACAAGCCCTTAATGTGTATGCTGCTAAGTCCTGGGTAATCCTGACTGCAGCACCACAATATTTGAATTGTTTTATTCCAGCTGCTTGTAATATTTTCTCTTTGACTTGGGAGTTCAGGAACTTGACTATAATATTCCTGGGGGTTCTATTTTTGGATCCCTTTCAGTAGGAGATTGGTTGATTCTCTCAATTTCTATTTTGCCTCCTGCTTCTAGGATATCAGGGCATTTCCCCTGTAGAAATTCTTTTAAAAATGATGTCAGGGCTCTTTTCCTGATCATGACTTTCAGGGAGCCCAATAATTTTTAAATTGTCTCTTCTTGATCTGTTTTCCAGATCTGTTGTTTTTTTCAATGAGATATTTCACCTTTTCTTCTAGTTTTTCATTCTTTTGATAATGTTTTATTGTGTCTTGATTCCTCGCAAAGTCATCAGATTCCTTTAGCTCCCTTCCACATTTCAAGGATTTGTTTTCTTCAGAGACCTTTCTCATCTCCTTTTCCATCTGGCCAATTCTGCTTTTTAAGGTATTTTTCTCCCCATTAACTTTTTTTGAACTGTTTTTCCCCACTTGACCTAAACTAGTTTTTAGTATGTTATTTTCTTCAGCATTTTTTGGATCTTCCTTGACTAAGTTGTTAACTTGGTTTTCATGGTTTTCGTCCATCTCCCACATTTCTCTTTCCAGTTTTTCCTCCACCACCCTCACTTGAATTTCAAAATCTTTTTTCAGCTCTGAAATAGCCTGAGACCAACTTCTATATTTCGTGGAGGATATAAATGCAGAAGCTGGAACTTTCTCATCTTCTGATTGTAGTTGGTCCTCCAAGGGACCAAAGTAATTGTTTTTGTTCAGGTTCCCTTTTTTTCTTCTGTTTACTCATTTCCCCAGTCTGTGCCTGGTTTAGGGTGCTTCCCAAGCTTTTGAGTACTATTGGGACACCCCCGCAAGGATCTCAGTATGTGAGACTCTGACTGCTCTTCTGCTTGTTCTCTGGTCTGTGGATGGCAACGGGGGTTCCCAGACTGCGACCAGAATCTGAATATGGTCAAAATACAAGAGTCCTGTCCCAAGGCCAGAGGAGAGATCTTGACAGTCTCCCCCATCCCCTTACCTTCTGTGGGCTGAACACTCTGGTCACAGCTGCAGGTGGCTCTGTGGACCTGCTTCAGTTTCCTGGGATGTGCATTGCACTGAGGGCCACAGCTATGCTGATGGCCAGGCTATGCTGAGGGACATGCTTGCTCCCACTCACTCTGGCAGAGGTTTCCCTGCTGATCTTCCAAGTTATGCTCAGTGTTCCCTGGGTTGCGAGGTCATGAAACTGCTTCTGCTGCTGGACTCCCAGGGACCCAGGCACCCAGTGAGCTCTTCTGGGAAGACTGGAGCTCCTTCGTTATGGTGCAATAATCCTGGTTGTGCTGGCATCCCCTCCACCCCCGTGGAACAAAGTTTTCCCATGATTTTCCAGGCTACGTTAGGCTGGAGAATTGCCTCACTGGATCTTTTGGTAGGTTCTGCCTCTCAAAATTTTAGTTAGAGCCATAATTTTCATGTTTTGGGAATTTTTTGAGAAAGTTCCTAGGAAAGTTTATTCTCCCGCCGTCTTGGTTCTGCCCCCAGTTTCCTTTTGAGACATGTTTAATTTAAACTAGAGACAGAGCATTCAACTAAAAGTGTTCAGTAGAAAATAAAAATGCAAGAATAGAATTCTGGGGGAAGATATTCTGGTAATTATCAAAAGAGGCAAGAGAGGATTTCCTATCTCCTGTCTTTGGTCCAGTGAATATTTGTTTTGTTTGCTTTTTTTGGGGGGGGGTAGGGAGATTTTTTTTTTTAGTTTTTTTTGCAAGGCTAATGGTTAAGTGGCTTGCCCAAGGCCACACAGCTAGGTAATTATTAGATTTGAACCCAGGTACTCCTGGCTCCAGGGCCAGTGTGGTGCTTTATCCACTACGTCACCTAGCTGCCCTAAGATTGGTTGTTTTTTTTTTTTTTTTATCAATACAGAACACTATTTCTCTGGAATATGAATTAATGAAATATTATTAAAACAATGAAGTTTATAATTTAATTGTCAGCACTAATGTACTGAATTAAGATAATATTCATTTCATTTTTAATAACAAACCAAGTTAATATACTCCTATGTCTTTTTGTGGATGGAGGCAACCCTGGTTTCTACAAAGTTAGACCAATGCAGCAAATTTACTGAATTAGAATGACTTCTAGGAAGAGCCATAAACTGGCAGCACATTTTGTCACTGTCCAAAAACCAGTCGAGCTAAGTGTAGTATGGTAAATCATCAAATGATTTGTCACCAGCAACTCTATACATCATAAAGGGTAAGTGACTTGAGTCACTTGGGAGTATATTCTCATTAGAAAAATCAACAATCATTCAAAACATCAATATATCAAACAAACAGGAATTTTTTCTTGATTTTTTACAATTTTCTTTGCTCTTATGTGATAAAAGGAACTACCCACTTTTGATGCAATCTCTATAATGAAAATTAACATAGAAACCTTTTAAAATTTAATAGTCTTTGATAGCACTGAAACAAATGGATACATTTTTTTAAATTTAAAACATAATGCCAAACAGATTTCTGCCCACTTTACAAGAACTTAAGAGTCTGTTAGAGGAATGATTTAGAGGTAGTATTCAGAACTCTTCTTTTCATGAAAACATTCAATTTATGTCTATTTGTGGAGATTTAAAACATTAAAATATTTTTAATATGAAATAGTTTTCTTGTGTGGCATAGTAGATATCACCTGGGATTCGAAGTCAGAAAGATTTTTCAGATAAGAAAACTGAATCTCAGATCATATGACTTTATCAAGATCAATAAAGTAAAACAATAGCAGAGCCAGTTTTTGAACCCCAGCTCTTCTGATGTGGATCATTGATCTTACCATTAATAGGGCCTCTTCATGGCAGAAGAGTATAGCTGAATAACAAGGTGCTTGAGAAAGCCAGGATTTGCTGGACATCATAACTCATAACACAGAATGTATCCCAAACTTTTGAACTTTTCAACCTATGCATGGTATTCACAGTTTGAGCACCACTATCCATCTGAAGCCTATTCTGATTCTCTTAATTAAAATGGATTGAAGTCAATGATCTGACTTTCTTTGCATATTGCTATCCTATATCATTTTATGGGATAAATTCTGAAAGATTCCAGTAAATGTCCTCCCTCCCAAACTATCTTCTTTATTTCTGCTAGCATTATTTTATTTCTGTAACCTTTCACTTTATATCTATATTGGAGTTAGGGACATATGTACCAGTTATAAGAGGTTCTGCAGAAAATTTTCACACTCAGTAATTATACAAGCCCATTTAAATTCCGGGTAAAAAAAAATAAACTGAGCTTTTCCAGGGGTATTCTTTTAGAAATATAGTAATGAAAATGATTTCTATAGGTTTCACTTCATGAATAAGAATGTTTTTAGGGATAAACAAATCATTCAATCTATTAATCAATAAACATTTATTAAGATCCTACTGTACTCAGACCTGGGAATACAAAGACGAAATTGAAAGAGTATTTTTTTCCTTCAAGGAGCTTACATTACTTGGGAAGATAAAACATGTACAGATATAAAAAACATACAAGGTAATTAATTATCAGAGGTGGGTTTTGGAACTGTATCCTCTGACTCCAAATCTAGTGGGCTTTTCTCTACTCTCTAATCATCAGCATAGGTCACTCATCTAACTTTATTTTAAAAAATTAACATGGGTAAGATGGGTTTTTCATCAACTTCATTTTTTTCTAGTGTAGTTAGCCAGACTATTTTTTTTGCCAAATGACCATGCTTTTATATTTTGAGGTTAAGTTGTATTCTACAGAATGTCACCTGAGATTTCTGCAGAACATCACAGAAGGAGAATTCCTTTCTTAATAAAATCAATTAACAAATTACTACCTAGAAACAAAATGAAGGCATGATCTGTGAAGGGATGGACTTGCTCAAGAAACACTAAATTGTTAAGTTTGGGTGTGAGTGTTGGAGGATGTGTTGGGAATGGTTTGGTAGAAAGGAGGGAGGCCATTACAAGTAGGAGAAGGAATGGTAAGAACAAAAGTTGAGTCCAACAGATCATGAGAAGGCGAAGCACACTTGAGAGAGACTACATAGGGAAGTGAGAAAAGATGACATTAGACATACAGACTTCAAATGCTATATCAAAGAATTCTGATTAGCTATAGTATAGGGGACTGAAATAGCTTCTTAAAAAGAGGAACAATGTGATTAAAATGTCGAAGATAATTCTGAAAGCTGTGTTTAGGAAGGATTGAAATAGGGTGGTGAAAAAAGCAGAATAAATTAACAAGAAATCATTTGTCATGTATATGAGAGCTAGCATTTTAGAACAGAAAGAACTCTGGATTTAGAAACAGAATCGTGAATCCTGGATTTTTTACTTATTTTTATGACCTTGGGCAAGTCACTTAACTCGGTTTCATCATATATAAGAGAGTTGAGGTCAACGAACTCTAAGGTCCTTTACAGGGATAAATTCTATCATTCTATGCTATAATGATACCCCCTAAGGTCCTTTCAGTTCTAAATTCTATATTAGAATGAAATCATAAAACTACAACCAAAGTGATAGGGCAATGGAAAAAAGAGGAAATGGTCTTGTTTTTTTTTTTCTGGATTTCTTTCCTCCTCTCGCTTTCAGCGTCCATTGTCATCTCAGGATCCTGTTCTTTATAGTATCTATTATTTACGTCATTGATATTCAGGAGGATGAGGAACAATTATTGGATAGGCAGGACAATCTGGTTCAACGAAAGGACTTTTTATGATGGTCCTATACTTTTTATGTTGTTATTTTTTTTAATTTACTAAGTGTGTCAGAAGGTTTAATAATTATCTACTTTTCCTCTCACAAAATTACTTAGTGGCCTGACAATAAGGGAATTTGCTTAGCCTGCTTAGTAGGTATAGTTCAATTCCAGCACTATTTACAGGAGCTCTCAGTGACAGGATAACGATGTAATGGATAAGGCTCATCACAGAAAGTTATAACTTAATGAAGTCACCAGGGTCTAGGAGAGTCAAGTTTATCCTCCTTGTAGGTCTACTGACTCCAGAGTCAATAGTCAATAGTCATATCCATATCATAGGAAAACTAGCTTAAACTTTCCCAATTTATTGGGACTACTTTATAACCATGCTAATTTATTCACTTGTGGATGAAATAGATATGTTTTCATATTATAATATTAATAATTAAAATTATAGATCTGAATTAATGATAATAATATAAATGTAGTTCTCTATACAGGGTCTGCCTTTCCTGGTATGCAGATACTTGAAACCAATTAGGAACCAAAAGGTTGCTTGATAAACATGAAATCAGAACAAGGAGAATTTAATAATTTGAGAGATATTTTCTAGAGTATGGCAAAGACTGATTTATCCAATTCTATATAGGACATATTTCTAATTTAATGTTTACTTATTCTCATTTTGTACAAATAATGATTTTTATACATTAATAAAATATTCTTGTTTAAGAGTAAACAAAATACCCCCTCTCCCAAAAAAAATATAGACTTGCTTGAGTGATAAAGTAAAGGGGAGAGAAAAAAATTAAAATTAAAATAAAAAAATAATAGTAATAATTGTAGGTATGGCCAGGTGGCACAGTGGACGGAGCACCAGCCCTGGAGCTAGGAGCACCTGAACCCATATCCGGCCCCGTACACCCAACAATCACCCAGCTGTGTGACATGCAAGCTACCCCAACCCCACTGCCATGCAAAAACCAAAATAAGAAGGGAAAAAAAGACCCAAAATAAAATAAAATAGTAATAATAGTGGGGGGGGGGGTTGGGTGGTGGACAGAGCACTGGCCCTTGCGCCCGGAGCACCTGGGTCCAAATCGGGCCTCAGACACCCAATGGTCACCCTGCTATGTGGCCCCAGGCAGGCCACCCAGCCCCATTTGCCCTGCACCCCCCCAAATTAAAAAATAATAATAATGATACCACTACTACTACTGATAATAATGATAATAATAATAATAATAATGATGATGATAATAATAAATGTGCTTCAGTCTGTGTTCCAACACCACCAACTCTGTTGCAGGTGGATCACATTCTTTATGATAAGTCCATCATAAAAGGTACTTCCATATTTTCCCACCATTTCTATTGCTGATCGCAACTCCCTCCTTTCATATTTCTCCACTACCATGTGCTATATTTTCTCTCTCCTTTCACTCTGACTCTGCTGTAGGTTAGCTAAGTGGTGCAGCAGACAGATTCCTGGCCCTGGGGCCAAGAGGCCCCGAGCCCCCATACCATCCCTTAGGCCCAGCATCTACCTGGCCTTATGGTCCCAGACAGGCCATCCAATCCCAGCCCCTTGCAAGAAGTGAAAAAGAAAATGTTTTATATCTGATTCTCCCTCATGGTCCATCCTCTCCTTCATCATTCACACACCCATCCCTTCCCCTTGTCCCCCTTCTCTCCTTCTTACTCCACATGTCTATACCCCATTAAGTATATATTCTGTTTCCACTCCTAGCCACCTCTGATGAGAGCAAAGATTCCCTCATTCCCCCTTGCCTTCCCCCTTCCATATCACTGCAATAGCTCATTGTAATAAAGAAAAATCTTATTTTATGAAATATCTTGGCCTATTTCCCCCTCTTCTTTTTCTTTCTCCCATTACATTTCCCTTTTTTCTATTGACTCTATTTTTACTCTGTATTTTATTTTTGAATTCAGCTTTCTCCTGTGCTTCAACTATAAAAGTTCCTTCTACTTGCTCTATTAACTGAGAAGGTTCATATGAGTATTATCAGTGTCATTTTTCTATGCAGGAATATATGTAGTTCATCATCATTAAGTCCCTCATATTTTCACCCCTCTCCTCCAAACTCTATGCTTCATCTCAGTCCTATATCTGAAGATCAAACCTTCTGCTCAGCTCTGGCCATTCCAACAGGAACATTTGAAATTCCCCTGGTTCATTGAAAGTCCAGCTTTTTCCCTGGAAAAGGACATTCAGTTTTGCTGGGTAGTTGATTCTCAGTTGCATTCTAAGCTCTTTGGCCTTTTGGTATATTATATTCTAAGCCCTACAAGCTTTTAAAGTAGTTGCTGCTAAGTCCTGTAAGATCCTGATTGTAGCTCCATGGTATTTGAATTGTGTCCTTCTGGCTGCTTGTAATATTTTTTCTTTGACTTGGGAGGTCTGGAACTTGGCTATAATATTCCTGGGGGTTGGTTCTTTGGGATCTCTTTCTTGGGGAGATTGGTGGATTCTCTCCATTTCTATTTTGTCCTCTGCTTCTAGGATATCAGGGCAATTTTCCTGTAGTAATTCTTTGAAAATGTTGTCAAGGCTCTTTTCCTGATCATGACTTTCAAGTATTCCAATAATTTTTAGATTATCTTTCCTAAATCTGTTTTCTATATCAGTTATTTTTTCAATGAGATGTTTCACATTTTCTTCTAATTTTTCATTCTTTTGGTTTTGATGTATTGAGTCCTAGTTTCTCATAAATTCATCAATCTCCCTGAATTCTATTCTTTGTCTGAAGGATTTGTTTTCCTCAGAGTTTTCTTATCTCTTTTTCCATCTGGCCAATTCTGCTTTTTAAAGCATTCTTCTCCTCAATCACTTTTTGAATTGTTTTATCCATTTGACCTAAGCTGGTTTTTAGCATATTATTTTCTTCAGTATATATTTGTATTTCCTTGACTAAACTGCTGACATCATTTTCATGTTTTTCCTGCATCTTTCTCATTTCTTTTCCCAGTTTTTCTTCTATCTCCCTCATTTGATTTTCAAAGTCTTTTTTGAGCTCTGTCATAGCCTGAGCCCAATTTTTGTTTTTTCTTGAAGTCTTTAGATGCAGGAGCTTGTGCTTCCTCATCTTCAGACTGAGTATTTTGATCCTTCTTGGGCTCACAGGCAAAATATTTCTCAATGGTGTTGCTCTTGTTTCTCTGCTTGCTCATTTTCCCAGCCTAAGCCTGTTTTAGGGATGCTTCCTGAGCTTTTGGGACAATCTCACAAGGGTCTCAGTGTGTGAGGCTCTGTCCTCCCTCCTGGTCTGTGAATGACCATAAGTGCCCCCCTCTGCACAGGGCTGAGGTGGGGGGGGGGGCTGCTGTTCTATGGGGGGGCTTAGACCGGGATCAGGATCTGAATGTGGTCAGAACCCCAGAGTCCTGTTCCAGGGGCAGAGGACAGAATTATGTAGTCTCTCTCTTCACTCCCCTCCCTAGGTTCAATGGGCTCATGTCCTGAGGGCTCCTACTTACCAGCTCCGCCTGCTTATGTTTACTTGCTGCAGCAAGACCAGGTTGCTCACTGTGTGCCCTGTGGGCTGGACTTCATGTGTTTGCTCTGGCAGAGGTCCCCGCTCTTCCCCCAGGTTGTGCCCAGTGCTCCCCGTAGCGTAGCTCAGGAAACTCCCCTGCTGCTGTGAGCTGCGGCTCCCAGTACCCTGGGGCTGCCTCCAGGAGGCTGAAGTTCTTTTGCTCTGGTGGACCACCCCTCCGACCCCAGGGAGCAGAGCCTTTCTATTCTTTTCCAGGTTACCTTGAGTAGGAGAACTGCCTCTCTGAGTCCCTTTGTGGGTTCTGTCTCTCAAAAATTTAGTTAGAGCCCTTAGTTTATAAGTTTTATGAGAGAGCACCTAAGACAGGATCTGCTCTTGTCCCCATCTTGTCCCCGCCCCTCTAGAGGACATATTTCTATTGACCAGAGTATTGGAAACAATTTATTTGGCCCTTAGAGATTACTGGATAAATACTGACATATTCTTCCTTGCCAGCACTCCATTTTTATATAAACTATGTTGAATATTACCTTTTAGTTATCGCATACTATATATAATAAATAACCCTTCTTTACTTCAACATGTTCTCACCATAGGCTATAATTCCAGTGGCTATAGATTATTTTTCAAAAAAAAACTTTATTTACTTCCTAATTACATAAAAGGAGATACCTTACCTTACTAGTAACAGCAGATCTCTAAATCCCATTGTAAAATGCTCCTGTAGCAAAGCAATCCTTTCAAGGGTTTGTGTTTTATGGAAAACCTCAGTTAACAATAAACACTGTTTCCTGAAGTTGAATATCTTTGATTTTAAGCTTTGCTTCAAAATTCTCTTGTTCTACATTCTAAAGTTCATTCTCTATTTGGACCTATAGTCATTCATCCACAGCCTATAAGTAAAAATGCATAACCTGAAATACTTTGGAACCTTTCTGACTTTTCTAACCATCCTCTCCTCTCTCAAGTACCTTACATCCTTTACCATTTTCAACTTCCTTTTATGATGTCTTCCCTTCATTAAATTATAATCTTCCTTAATGCCCTACCAATCAAAATTCTAAAAAACATACTTCAATGAAGTAGAAAAAGTGGTAAGTAAATTCATATGGAGAAATAAAAAGTCAAGAATTTCCAGGGATTTAATGAAAAAAAAGTGCAAAAGAAGAGGGCTTAGCCCTACCTGATCTAAAATTAAATTATAAAGCATCAGTCATCAAAACTGTCTGGTATTGGCTAAGAAACAGAGTGGCAGACCAGTAGAATAGACTAGGTGCAATAGCAGGAAACAATTATAGTAATCTGCTGTTTGATAAATCCAAAGAGTCCAGCTACTGGGATAAAAACTCTCTTTTTGATAAAAACTGCTGGGAAAATTGGAAGTTAGTATGAAAGAAACTCAGATTAGACCAACACCTCACACCCTATACCAAGATAAAATCCAAATGGATATAGGATTTAGACATAAAAAACAATACTATAAGCAAATTAGAAGACCAAGGACTAGTTTACCTGTTAGATCTATGGAAAGGGAAGCAGTTTATGACTAAGGAAGAGATGGAGAACATCACTAAAAACAAACTAGATGATTTCAATTACATTAAATTAAAAAACCTTTTGCACAGATAAAACCACTGTAACCAAGATCAAAAGAAATGTAGTAAACTGGGAAACAATTTTTACAACTATTGTTTCTGACAAAGGACTCATTTCTAAAATATACAGAAAAGTGAGTCATATTTTTTCAAAAACAAGCCATTCCCCAATTGACAAATGGTCAAAGGATATGCAAAGGCAATTTACAGATGAGGAGATCAAAGCAATCCATCGTTATATGAAAAATTGTTCTAAATCATTACTTATTAGAGAAATGCAAACTAAAACTTCTCTGAGGTACCACTTCACACCTCTCAGACTGGCCAATATGACCAGAAAGGATAAATATCCTTGTTGGAAGGATTGTGGGAAATCTGGGACACTATTACATTGTTGGCAGAGCTGTGAACTCATCCAACCTTTTTGGAGAGCTATTTGGAACTACATCCAAAGGGCAATAAAAATGTGCATACCCTTTGATCCATCAATACCACTACTGGGTCTATACCCTGAAGAGATGATGAAAAAGGGTAAAAATATCACTTGTATAAAAATATTCATAGCAGCCCTGTTTGTGGTGGCAAATAATTTGGAAATCAAGTCAATGTCCTTCACTTGGAGAATGGTTTAGCAAACTGGTATATGTATGTCATGGAACACTATTGTTCTATTAGAAACCAGGAGGGATGGGAATTCAGGGAAGCCTGGAGCGATTTGCATGAGCTGATGCTCAATGAGCTGAACAGAACCAGAAAAACACTGTGCACCCTAATAGTAACGTAGGGGTAATGATCAACCTTGATGGACTCTCTCATTCTATCAGTGCAATAATCAGGGACAATTCCAGAGAAAGAACTGTGGAGTTTGAACAAAGTCCAATGACTATTTCCTTTAATTTAGGGGAAAAAAATCTGATATCTTTCTGTCTGATCTTGTTATCTCATATACTTTATGTTTCTTCCTTAAGGATATGATTTCTCTCTCATCACACTCAATTTGGATTAATATTCAACATGGAAACAATGTAAAGACTGAGAATTTGCTTTCTTTGGGGGGTGGGGGGAGGGAAGAAAGATTAGGGGAAAAATTGTAAAACTCAAAGTAAATAAAATCTTTAATAAAAAAATAAAAAAAATATAATCTCCTTGAGGGTAGTAGCTATCTTTTTTTTCTTTACTTTTCTTTTTTAGTATTTGTATCCCCAGCATTTAGACAGTCCCTGGCACATAACAGGCACTTAATAATAGGCATAGTTGACTGTTATCCATTGACAATGGCTTTGGGACCTTCAAAAGTTAAGACAAGAATGCAGTCTTTTTAGCAAGGGACAAATGAGGGCACCTTTTGAAATGGGTCCAGATTTAAAAGAGACATAACAAACCAAAGATTATTCAAGCAAAAGATCAAGGTACTCAGAAACCTGGTTAGCACAGAAGCATCGAATATTTCCCAGGGACTATTAAAAAGGTTTTTTAATTATTGATCAACCATAAGATTCTGATTTTTTTATAACAGGAATAAAAATTATTACAGTAATAAAATCCCCTGACCTCTCCACCGGTGGCAGTTCTCCATTCTTTTTTTTTTCCCCCCAAAGCCCAGTAGTAAGCTCAGTCTCATGATCAGGGCAACCTTCAATGGCCACTTCTTTTCTGACATACTACAGCCCATAGGCTCTGCTGTTTACCTTGTATATTAAAGGGAAAATTATGCTTTCTGTGACTATCTTGTTATGTTTATGTCCCAGTTCCTCAGTCAGACTGTCAATCTCACTAGGCCAAGAACTGAATATTGCCAGCATCTAGCAAATTTTTCAGTATGTAATAGAACATGAATAAGATTTTTTTGATGATATTGACATTGCTTCTATGGTGATAAAGATAATGAGGAAATATGGAAAGAGAAAACAAGCTGGAGCATTTAATATTTTCAGACATTTTCTTTGGCTTTTCAGTATTTGAAATACTTGTTTAAATACTTCAAATATGATTCAATTTATAAAATCTACAAGTTTTGTAATCATTTACAATTAAGACATGCTTAAATATCTTTTACCTTTATTTGATTTTTATCTAAGCCTTTCTATCTCATGGAAACAAAGTTAAATATGTTACCAATTTAACACTTTGTATTAAATTACAAATTTGCCTGGAAGTGGGTTTTTATAAAACTATTATCTAAGTCTTATAGGATGTAATTAAATAAGTGCAAGTAGCCCCTAGGGACCTTTTGTTTCAAAATGAAATTTTAGAGCCAGAGTGCCTGTAACCTTTACTGAAATTGTGTCTAAAATTCTGCTTGTAATTTCTACAAACTAATCAGATTTATACTGAAAAGGTAATTCACATTTGTTGATGTAAATCTGTACTATACATCTCCCCAAGGAAAATGAGTATTCTGAAGTTCAATGACATCAAACCAGTATTTTTATAGACTAGATAGTAAAATGAAAATTGGGATTGAATTTGTCATTCAAGAAGTCAAGACCAGTGTTTTTGCTCTGAAGTACGGGGTTACTCTAATAAACATTCACAACTGTAAATCCTTGTGATAATGAAGTATAGCCAAAACAGACCTATTTTGCTTTTCTACTGATAGTTATGGGGGAACTCTGAATGGAGGTCAAGAGAAATCATCTTGTATTCAATGATACAATGAGAGGTGACTCCAGTGCTGAATCCAAAAACTAATTTTCATATCCTGTATTTGTAACCTTTTCCTTATATTAAATTAGCTACAATCAATTCAAGGAGTATGTGACAAGTAACTGCTATCTGCCAGAGACTGTGCTAAGTATTCTGAATATAAAGACAAAAAACCTCAAATTGTCCCTTTTTTTGAAAGATATAATGGGGCCTGTAGCCAGGAAGGTCTATAAAATCCCTCTGGGTTTCCTTCACTATAAGAAGGGGAAAGCAGTGCCTGCCCACCAGATAGCAACCATCATTGTTGTAAGGAAGGGAAGGAGACAAGTGGGAAGGTTTTATGTAACTGAGGAAACAGAGGCAGAAAGAGATAAGGGACATGCCTAGGATCACAAAAGCAATGCCTAAGGACATATTTGAACTTAGATTTTCCTGACAACAGGTCCAGTGCTCTAACCATTATCCTATCTGCTACCATGTCTAATATATATATATATATACTTAGCAGAGTCACTGACACATGGTATGGGCTTGACAAATGTTTATTTTATTCCTTCTTATTTATCTTCCTTAAGGAGCTTCAATTGTACTAGGAAGAAACAATTTTTGGGGAGGGATAGAGAATTGAGAGACAGGAGATGACATTTGCTACCTCTTCACTAAAAAGTCCTTCCCCCAAAGTGTTTCCAAACAGTGTTCTATGCATAATGATTGCATTAGCAGGATTTTGAACTAATGTGATTAATCTTTTTTATTAACAGTATAATAATGAATTATATGCCAGTCTTAAAAGCAAAGCTCTGAAGTTATGGAAGAGAAACAAGTGCAGAAGAAAATGACTGACTGCTAATTACTTTTTTTAAGGTTTTTGCAAGGCAAATGGGGTTAAGCGGTTTGCCCAAGGCCACACAACTAGGTAATTATTAAGTGTCTGAGGCTGGATTTGAACTCAGGTCCTCTAGACTCCAGAGCTGGTACTCTATGCACTGGGCCATCTAGCCGCCAAAGACTGTTAACAACTTTTAAAGATGAATAAATACCCCAAGTAGCCAAACAACTTGGATTATCTCACCATAACTATGGGAGAGCAATTGAAAATGTATATTTTGAACATTTCCAAGATTATAACTGTTCTCTATGGTTAATGCTACTTTTGGAGAGTGATAGAAGTCTAGAATGAATGAAAGACAAAATTTGAAAGTTATTTGTTGCATTTGTTATATACTTTCAAAAATGTCTTCCATCCTTACCTCTGCCTGAATCTCCATCTTCTGTAGGAAGTATTGTCCGCTAGTCACAAATTCTAGCACTCTCTCCCTCCTAAATTAATTTCTATTTAGCTACTTTTTATATATTTACACTGATTGATCTCATATTTACGTTGTATGTACTAGGGTATAAAAATCTTATAATCAAATGGAAAAAGGCAGAAATAGTGAATACTTCTTGCTCAGATGATAATGCAATAAAAATCACATGCAATAATGGGCCATGAAGAGATACAACTAAAACTAATTGGAAATTAAATAAACCTTATGTTAAAGAATGAGTGGATCAAACAACAAAATAAAGAATTAATGATTTCATCTTAGATAATGACAATAATGAGACAACATAACCAAAACTTATGGGATACAACAAAGACAGTTGCCAGGGGATATATTATATCTTTAAATGCTTACATGAATAAATTAAAGAAAGAGGAAATCAATGAACTAAACCTTCAACTAAAAAAATTAGAGAAAGAATAAATTAAAACCCAATTAAATAACAAATTAGAAATTCTAAAAAATTAAAGGAGAAATTAATAAAGTCAAAAGCAAGATAACTCTTGAACTAATAAGTAAAACAAAGAGTTGGTTTTATGGAAAAAATAAAATTGATAAACCTTTGGTTAATTTAATTTAAAAAAAAGAAAGAAGAAAACCAAATTGCTAGTATCTATCATAAATGAAAAAGGTGAACTCACCACCAATGAGGAGGAAATCAAAATAATAATTTGGTAATATTTGCCCAACTACATGCATGCCAATAAATTTGATAATCTAAGGAAATGGATGAATATTTCCAAAAATATAAATTGCCCAGATTAAATTAAGAAGAAATTACCTAAACAACCCTATCTCAGAAAAAGAAATTCAACAAGCCATTACTGAATTACCTAAGAAAAAAATCTCCAGGGTCAGATGGATTCACAAGTGAATTCTATCAAATATTTAAGAAACAATTGGTTCCAATTCTAGAAAAACTCTTTAGAAAAAACAGATGAAGACAGAATTCTGCCTAACTCATTGTATGACAACTATTTGGTGCTGATACCTAAACCAGGAAGAGTCAAAACAGAGAAGGAAAACTGTAGACTTATCTCCCTAATGAATATAGATGCAAAAATCTTCAATAAAATCTTAGCAAAGTGATTACAGAAAGTTATCACTAGGATAATACACTATGACCAAGCTGGACTTAACCCAGGAATGCAGGGCTGGTTCAATATTAGGAAAACTGTTAGTATAATTAACTATATCAATAACAAACGTCACGGAAATCATATGATTATCTCAACAGATAGTGGAAAACCCTGAAACAGCACCCATTCCTACTAAAAACACTAGAGAAGTAGTAATAAATGGATTGTTCTTTAGAATGATTAGCAGTATCTATCTGAAACCATCAGCAAGCATTATATGCAATGGGGATAAGCTAGAGGCATTCCCAATAAGATCAGAGGTGAAAAAAAAGATGTCCATTATCATCACTACTATTCAATATTGTATTAGAAATGTTAACTTCAGCAATAAGAGAAGAAAAAGAAATAGAAGGAATTAGAATGGGAAGGAAGAAACAAAACTCTCACTCTTTGCAGATGACATGATAGGAAACCTAGATATTCCTAAAAAATCATCTAAAAACTAGTAGAAACAATTAGCAACTTCAGCAAAGCTTTAGAACATAAAATAAACCCTCATAATCCTCAGCATTTCTAAATATGACTAGCAAGATTACAGTAGCAAGAGGTAGAAAGAGAAATCTCATTTAAAGTAACTTCAGACAACATAAAATACTTGGGAGTTTACCTGCCAAGGCAGACTCAGAAACTCTATGAAAACAACTACAAAACACTTCTCACACAAATAAAATCAGATTTAAAGAACTGGGCAAACATCAACTACTCATGGATAGTCAAGCTAATATAATAAAAATGACAATTCTACCTAAATTAAACTGCTTAGTGCCTTACAAACTTCTAAAAAATTACTTTAATGAGCTAGAAAAAAATTTTAAGTAAATTCATATGGAGAAACAGAAACTCAAGAACATCCAAGGATTTAATGAGAAAGAAATGCAAAAGAAGGTGGCTTAGACTTATCAAATCTAAAATTATATTATAAAGCATCAGTCATTAAAACTGTCTGTTATCATCTAAGTAATAGAGTGGTGGATCAGTGGAATGGACTAGGTATAAAAGACATAGCAGGAAATGATTACAGTAATCTGTTGTTTGATGAACCCAAAGAGTCCAGCTTCTGGGATAAAAACTCTTGGGAAAACCTAAAAAAAAAAAGGGGGGGGCGGCTAGGTGCTGCAGTGGATAAAGCACCGGCCCTGGAGTCAGGAGTACCTGGGTTCAAATCTGGTTTCAGACACTTAATAATTACCCAGCTGTGTGGCCTTGGTCAAGCCACTACCATTTGCCTTGCAAAAAACCTAAAAAAAAAAAAAAAAAAAACTCTTGGGAAAATTAGAGGTTAGTATGGCAGAAACTTGGATTAGACCAACATCCCAAACCCCATACCAAGATAAGATCAAAATGAGTACAGGATTTAGACACAAAAGACAATATTATAAGCAAACTAGAAAATCAAGGAATAGTTTGCCTGTCAGATCTACGAAAAGGGAAGTAGTTTATGACCAAGGAAGGGATGGAGAACATCATTAAAAACAAACTAGATAATTTTGATTACATTAAATTAAAAAGCTTTTGAACAAACAAAATCACTATAACCAAGATCAAAAGAAATGTAGTAAATTGGGAAACAATTTTTACAACTAATATTTCTGACAAATGACTCATTTCTAAAATATATAGAGAACCGAGTCAAATATATATATATATATATATATATATATATATATATATATATATAGAGAAGAGAGAGAGAGAGAGAGAGAGAGAGAGAGAGAGAGAGAGAGAGAGAGCCATTCTCCAATCGACAAATGTTCAAAGGATTTGCAGAGGCAATTTACAGTTGAGGAAATCAAAGTGATCCACAGTCATATGAAAAATTGCTCTAAATCATTACTGATTAGAGAAATGCAAATTAAAGCATCTCTAAGGTACCACCTCATACTTCTCAGACTGGCCAATATGACCAGAAAGGACAATGATCAATGTTGGAAGGAATGTGGAAAATCTGGGACACTAATACACTGTTGGAGTTGTGAACTCATCCAACCTTTCTGGAGAGCAATTTATAATTACGTCCAAAGGGCAATAAAAATGTGCATATCCTTTGATCCAGAAATACCACTACTGGGTCTATGCCCTGAAGAGATGATGAAAAAGGGTAAAAACATCACTTGTACAAAAATATTCATAGCAGCCCTGTTTGTGGTGGCAAAGAATTGGAAATTGAGTGATTGTCCACCAATTAGGGAATGGATGAATAAATTTTGGTATACGTACATTACGGAACACTATTGTTCTATTAGAAACCAGGAGGGATGGGAATTCAGGGAAACCTGGAAAGACTTGCATGAACTGATGCTGAGCAAGATTAGGAGAACCAGAGGAACACTGTACATCATCACAGCAACATGGGGCTGGTGATCAATCTTAATGGACTTGCTCATTTTATCAGTGCAGTAATCAGGGACAATTTTAGGATATCTGCAATGCATAATACCATCTGTAACCAAAGAAGGAATTGTGGAGTTAAACAAAGACCAAAGACTATCACCTTTAATTTAAAAAAAAGTAATCTTATGTATTATAAGTTTGCTGCCTCTTATATTTTATTTTTTCCTTGAGGATATGATTTTTCTCTCAACACATTCAATTTTAATTAATGTATTGCATGGAAATAATGTAAATACTATCTGGTTGCCTTTTGTGGATTGAGCGAAAATTCTAAAATTAAAAAAATATTTATGTTGTAGATACAGTTATATGAACTTATACTCTCCTCTATGACAATGTAAACTCTTACAAGTAGATTTTGTGACATTCTTTGTACTTACATACCCAATACAACATCATGCTCGACACATAGTAGATTCTTTTTTTTTTTTTAGGTTTTTGCAAGGCAGTGGGGTTAAGTGACTTGCCCAAGGCCAAAAAGCTAGGTAATTATTAAATATCTGAGGCAGAATTTTAACTCAGGTCCTCCTGACTCCAGGCCCAGTAGTCTATTCACTGCGCCATCTAGGTGTCCCACAGAGTAGATTCTTAATACTTATTAATGATTGACAGATACTCCCTGATGTGTCAGAAAGAGGTCTTTAATCACAGGCCTAAAACCTGCATCCTATTTTTCCTTTTATAGTACTTTATTCAAAGAGAGTAGAGAAGAGACTTGCCATGTATATGGAAATAAAAGTAAAGCTGAAAAAACAATAAAATTCATCTGGAAGGTAAAAAAAACCTCAAGGATATCAATAAAATCAGTGAAAAAAAGATGTGAAAAAAGGCAGTTTAGCCATAACAATTTTGAACCTGTATTATAAAACAGTAATTATCACAACAATCTGTAACTGGCTAAGAAATAAGAGTGCTGGATCCATGGAATTTGGTACAAATTAAAATGCAGCAAATGACCATAGCAATCTGGTATAAGATACACCCAAAGATCCAAGCTTTTGGAACAAAAATTCATTATTTAACAAAAACTAGAAAACAAGAAAAGCTATAAAAACTAAAAAACAATATGATAGAAATTGGGTTTAAACCAACATCTCACATCAAATACCAAGATAAGGTCAAAATGAATACATGATTTACACTTAAAGGGTAATGCCACAAGCAAAATAAGAAAAATTGGAATAGTTTGTAAGATTCGTAGACATGGAAAGAACTTGGGACAAAGCAGATAGAGAGACCACTACAATATACGAAACAGATAATTTTCATTACATAAAATTAAAAAACTTTTGTAAAAAAAGTCAGTACAAACAAAATTATAAAGAGAGCAGAAAATGGGGGGAATTATTGCAAAAAGTATCTGTATTACATGATTATTATGGAAATATGTTCATCATAGCTATTCATAGATAATATTGGATTACTCACTGTCAAATGGAGGGAGTAGTGAAGGATGAGAGGGAGAAAATGTAGAACTCAGAATCTTTTTTTTTAGGTTTTTTTTTCCCAAGGCAAATGGGGTTAAGTGGCTTGCCCAAGGCCACACAGCTAGGTAACTATTAAGTGTCTGAGGCCACATTTGAACTCAAGTACTCCTGACTCCAGGGCCAGTGCTCTATCCACTGCACCACCTAGCTGCCCCTAACTCAGAATCCTTCAAACAATGAATCCTAGCATGTAGTTGGAAAAATAAATAATTAAATTTATTTAAAAAAGAAAATAAAGTATCTAGGATAAAAGCCTCATTCCTCAAATATATAGAAAACTGAGTCAAATGTATATATAAAAAGGTTATATCATTCCCCAATTGATAAATGCTTAAAGGATATGACCAGGCAGTTTTCTAACATAGAAATCAAAACTATAGTCAAAAGAAAAAAATACCTTACTGATCAGAGAAATGCAAATTAAAACGACTCTTATCTATCAGAATAGCTAATAAGACCAAAAAAAAGGAAAATGTTGGCTGTTAGAGAAGATGTAGGAAAACTGAAACACTTGCATCAGAGGCGTAGCTCAGAACTAATCCAACCATTCTGGAGAGAAAGGTAGAATTATGCCCAAAGGGATATTAAAAAACAAAACAAGATAAAATCTCCATATTGTTTGATCCAATAATACCACTGCTAGATCAATATCCCAGATATTCAAAAAGGCAGAAATGATCTATTTGAAAAACAATATTTATAGCAGTTCTTTGGAAATCAAAGGTATGCATATCAATTGGAAAACAGTTAAATAAGAAGATGTATATGAATGAAATTGATTTTTTTTGAACTGTAAGAAATGCCAAACAGGATGATTTCAGAAAAACCTAGAAAGATTTACATTAACTGATGTATAATGAACTCAACAGAACAAGGAGAACATTTTACACACTAGTTACTGCAATATTGTGAGTGAATTGTAAATGACTAAAATATTCTCAGCAATACAATGATCCAAGACAATCCTAAAGGACTAGTGATGAAGCATATGGTCTACCTTCAGAAAAATAATTTATATTGATTAAATATAAACTGAAGAATGTTTTTCTTTACTTTCTTTAATTTTTTAACTGGAGTCTTCTAGTAAAAAATGACAAGTATGGAAATATTTTACATAATTACAAAAAATAAAAATAAACCTGAACAACAAAAGGAGAATTCATACTTTTAAATTTACAGATTTTAAGGAAGAACATCAAAAATAAGCTTTTGATAAGTCAATGCCTCTCACACTTAATCTTACCATAATCCCCAAATGTACCATTTCCATGTTCATAAATTCTGAAATATCTTTATTTGATAATAATATATTGTCATTCCACTTCTCCCTCAAATGATGTTCTTCATCCATGTCAGGGCCTCCAAATAATACCTCAGCTCTTTCCCAGGCTAACATCCCTGGACAAGTTATGCTATTATCCCTTCCCCATCCTCAACTCTTGGTCAACTCTGGATCAGTTTGACTTTTGCTTCAAACTGGTTTTTTTAGGTTTTTTTTGCAAGGCAAACGGGGTTAAGTGGCTTGCCCAAGGCCACACAGCTAGGTAATTATTAAGTGTCTGAGACCGTATTTGAACCCAGGTACTCCTGACTCCAAGGCCGGTGCTTTATCCACTACGCCACCTAGCCACCCCTCAAACTGTTTTACAAGTAGTTGTCATGATGTGGTGTAGAAAAAAGAATACTGGGTTTTAGAGTGGGGGGAGTTGGGTTCAATTCTGGACCCTGCTACTTGCTACTGGTGGGAGCTTAGGCTAGTTATTATCTGTAAAATGAAAGAGTAGAATTTGATCATTAATAATATCCATTCAAGGGGTGGCTAGGTGGCGCAGTGGATAAAGCAGCAGCTCTGGATTCAGGAGTACCTGGGTTCAAATCCAGTCTCAGACACTTAATTACCTAGCTGTGTGGCCTTGGGCAAGCCACTTAACTCCATTTGCCTTGAGAAAAACCTAAAAAAAATAATATCCATTCAAGCTCTAAAACTATGATTCTATGAATTTATGGACCATTCAAATACTCAGACACATTCTTTTTTTCTGGCTAGTGACTTTGTCAGCCTTGGATATCACACTCAGTGATCACAAAATGTAACAAAATTAATTGACCCATAAAACTTATGACTGAGGACAGCTAGGTGGCGTAGTGGATAGAGCACCGGCCCTGGAGTCAGGAGTACCTGGGTTCAAATCCGGTCTCAGGCACTTAATAATTACCTAGCTGTGTGGCCTTGAGCAAGCTACTTAACCCCGTTTGCCTTGCAAAAAAACCTAAAATAAAATAAAATAGCACTCTAACTTATGGACATATATGCACAGAAGCAAGACAGCAAATAGTGGCAAATGAAGATGATATTCTAAAATTAAATAGTCTAAGATCTTAAACATAGATAAGCCTTTAGAACTTGGAAGCATTCATCCATTAAATTCTAAAAGAATTCATGAGTAAGACAGTTGGTCAGAATGTATAACCCTATAGTTATGAAAGGTCACTTTATGAGAGGGCTAGTAAACTACTTATGCAGTTCCTTTTCATTAAAAAAAAGGGTCCTACAAGGGATTTCTGGGGCAGAATCAAGACGGTGGTATGAAGTTAATGTACACTGACATTCAAGCTACAGATCCCTCCAAGAAAAAGAGAAGATCCAAAGAAATTTTCAATGGTAAACATCATGGAGGATCTTCAATTAAAGTCTGTCTCTTTGGGGGAAAAGAGTAAATGAAGTCCAGGAGGCCGGAGAGTGGGAAAGCCAGTGGAAGGTTTTTAGCCACAGTGCAATCCAGGTCCAAGGAGTTTGACAACAGAGGAGGTCTTGGCAGCTAGATAGCAAGTCAGCAGTGAGGGTTGCAACCCCAAACAAAATATGAACCCCAGGAAAACCAGGGCAAAAGACAGGACTGGGCTGGGAACAAATCACCGCTAAGTCAGAAATTGTCCACAAACGAAAACCTTTGCAAAGGTAAGGTCTGAACTGCTTAGACAAAATCTTGATCAATAACAAGGCAGGGATTAGACGCCAGTCCAAGCATAAAAAAGCTTGGATCTGTACTTCCTATACCCCAAGAATAGAACTAAAACAACAACAAAGATGAGCAGAAAAGCTAAAAGCGCATTCACTACAATTACTTTGTAGATAAAGATGATAGCAATGTCATGTCAAAAGAAGAAATCAGTGAAAAATCACTCACAGGTAAGTCTCAAAAGAATCTATAAATAAGACTCAAATCCAAAAGCTCATAGAAGAGCTTAAAAAAGAATTTAAAAACCAAAGAAGAGAGTAAGAATAAAAATGAAAAAAGAAATGAGTCATGCAACAAAATTATGAAAAGTTGACCAGGGAATTCAACACCTTTTAAAAGAAAACACAAAAGGTATTTGAAGAAAATAAATAAAATTTTCTCCTAAATTTTCTTCTAAAAATTAGAATTGAACAAATAGACACCAATGAATCCATGAGATTACAAGATTCTATCAAACAAAATAAAAAGTTTGAAATAATTGAAGAAAATGTAAAGTACTTTTCAGTGAAACAATCAGGCACAATTTTGGGGTATCTGCAATAGAGAATGCCATCTGTATCCAGAGAAAGAATTGTGGAGTTTGAACAAAGACCAAAGACTATTACCTTTAATTTAAAAAAATATATTATCTTATTATGTAATTTTGCTATCTCTTATACTTTATGTTTCTTTCTTAAGGATATGATTTCTCTCCCGTCACATTCAACTTAGATCAATGCACAACATGGAAACAAAGTAAAGACTAACAGCCTGCCTTCTGTGGAGGGTGGGGGGAAGGGAAGCAAGATTAGGGGGAAAATTGTAAAATTCAAAATAAATAAAATCTTTCTAAAAAAAAAGAATTAGAGTATTGGATCAGTGAATTAGGACAGGTTCAAAGGAAATAGTAAATGACTACAGCAAACTACTATTTGACATACCCAAACACATTAGTTTCTGAGATAAGAACCCACTATTTGACAAAAATTGTTGGGAAAGCTGGAAAATAGTATGACAAAACCTAGGCATAGACCCATATGTCACACCCTATACCAAAATCTGGTCACAATGGATATAGGATTTAGACATGAAGGGCAACACCATAGATAAATTAATAGACCAAGAAATACTCTATTTATCAGATCTATGGAAAGGAGACAAATTTATGACAAAATAAGAAATAGAATATATTTTACACTGCCAAATGAATGATTTTGACTGTAAAAAGTTTCTCCACTAATAAAATCAGTACTGCCAAATGAAAAGGAAAGTATAAAGCTGGAAAGCAATCTTTACAACTAGCAGTTCTGATAAAGGTCTCATTTCTAAAATCCATAGAGAATTGCATCAAATTTATATGATTCCCCAATGGTCAAAGGATATGATTAGCCAGTTTTCAAATGAATAAATTAAAGCTGTATACAATCATTTGAAAAAATGTTCCAAATCATTCTTGATTAGAGAAATACAAATTAAAACAACTCTGAGTTATCACCTCATACCTATCAAATTGACTAAAATGAGAAAAAGGGGAAATGATCAATGTTGGAGAAGTTGTGGGAGGACTGGAACACTGATGCATTGCTGGTGGAGTTGTGAACAGATCCAACCATTCTGGAGAGCAATATAGAACTATGCCCCAAGAAAATGTTCATTCTCTTTGACCCAATAATTCCAATTCTAGGTCTATATTCAGAAGAAATCATGAAAAATGTGAAAAGTCCCACATATTCCAAAATATTCATGGCAATTTTTCGTCTAATGGCAAAGTATTGGAAATTAGAGGGCTGCCCATCAATTAGGGAATGACTCAACAATTTAATGGTATATGAATACTATGGAATATTATTTTTCTATAAGGAAACCATAAATGGTCTGACTCTAGAGAAGCATGAAATGAATTACAGGATCTTATGTTGGGCAAAGGGAGCAGAACCAAGAGAACAACGTACACATTAACAACAACACCACTGTAAGATGATCAGCCTTGATGGACACAATTCCTCTCAGCAGTTCAGAGAGGTAGGATAACCCTATTAGACCGGCTAGTGAAAATGTTTTCCCCATCCAGAGAAAGAAAAATAAAGCAAAACAAAATTAAAAAACCCTTCAGATTCTGACAAACACCATATTAAAAATATCTTTTTTGTGTGTCTTAACCTTAATCCTAAATGTTCATATTGAAAATGACTAATTTGTAAACATGTTTTTTTACAGATATGTATGTAAAATGCTAACCTGACTGCTGCTAAGGGAAGGGAGGTGGGAAGGGAGGGTGAAAGGAAATTTTGTAACTTAAAAATATACATATGGATGAATGTTGAAAAACTTTCATAACAAATATTTGTTAAAATAAAGTATCAATAAAAAACTGTCCTAAAAATACTGATAATTATAAACTAGTGTCATTCAATTCTATATATCTAGCAAGCTTTTCAATCTCTAAATTCAGGATAGACTCAATAAATATTTATTCAAACATAATCAAATGCTGAAAAACCACATGCTTTATAAGAAGGGAAAACACGTACAACTATTTTTCTACAGATTTTTGAAGAGGTCATCAAATACACTGACAGTGGAGAAATTGTGAACATAATTTAATCTGGTGTCAATGTCAGAGATAGCACATTCAGCTAAACAGATCACTGGTCTGACCTAAAATGGCATTCCTTATAGTTTTTAAAAGCTTTTTCAAGTGCTACTGGGACTAAATTAAGTAAATGTACTAAATAAGAAAATTATGTCTGATTCTATTTTAAACATATATTTTATATGAAAAATTCTTAGTTCACATTATTTTGGAGATGAAAGATGATCACTATAATTGTCCATTAATAGAGACTATGTCCTCATTGTATAGTGGAAATAATCCTGGGCTCTTGATGGCTAAGTCAATATAGCACAAGCTTGTCAAATTTCATCAAATAGTATAGGCTTAGAGACTATCCATGTGTATTTCTAGAGTCAAAGCATCATCCTAACTAAAACTGAACTTGAAAAGGCTCATCAACAAAGTATTGGCCATTAGGTAATAAATTTGTCTGTCTATATATCTATATTCATATCAATCTGTGTTAGTCAATCAATAAGCACACTATAGACTAAGCCCTGTGTTAAGTACTAGGAATACAAAAGGCAAAAGACAGTCCCTGCCCTCAAGAAACTCACAACTAATGGGAGAGAAATCAACTATACAATAAATAGGAAATAATTAAAAGAGGGAAGAGATTAGAATGGAGAGAGGTTGGATAAAGTTTTTTTTGTTAAAAGTAGGATTTTAGTTAAGACTTGAAGGAAGCTGGGAAGCCAGGAGGCTAAAAGGAAGAGGGAGACTGTTCCATAGAGGACAGACAGAGGAGATGTCCGCAACCAAGAGATACAACTTCTCATGGTGGAATACCAAGAAGACCAGGGTCACCGAGGGGAGGAGCACAAAAGAAGAGTGGGGGGGAAAGGAGAGGAGTGAGCCAGGTTATGAAAGTATTTGAACAAAGAGAGGATTTTGCATTTGATTCCAGAGATAATAAGGCATCATTGGTGTTTATTGAATAGGGAAGTGACATTATTGGAACGATGCTTTAAAAAAAATCACTCTTGTGATAGAAGAAAGGAAAGACAGAAGTGAGAAAAGACTTGGGGCTGGCAGACCCATCAATAGGTTACTGAAATAAGTCAGGCATATGATAATGAAGGCATGAACAAGAGTGTCAGCAGCATCAGAGAAAATCATGGCATGTATCTAAGAGATGCCACAAAGGTGAAATCAACAAGTCTTGGCAACAAATTAAATTGGGGGGTGGGTAAGAGAAGGTGAGGACTTGAGAATGACATCTAAGTTGCAGTCCTAGAAAACTGGAAGGATGATGATGATTCCCTAGATGATTTAGAAAAAAAAGACAAGTTCCATTTTGGACATGTTAAGTTTAAGATGACTACTGGGCATCCAGGTCAATATGTCTGAAAGGAAGTTTGAGATCTTAGACTAGACATCAGCAGAGAAGTCAGGGATAGTAAAAAAAAATCATCAATTATATATTAATGGATATTACTATCTATGGATAACTAAATCCATGGGAATTAATGAGATGATAGAGAGTAATGACCTGGATGAGGATTCATCAAAGGAGATTAAGAGTCAGTCTGGTATAAGTATATAGGTATAGCAACAAAGGAGAACCATTCACTAAGGTCTATTCAGGTGTTAGGTGAGGAGAATACCCACACTGATGAAATCAAGGATCTTTGAAGTACTAAACTCTTTGAGATAATAATTTCTTATAATTTCTTTATGTCTATTAATATCAGACAATAATTTAAATTTTTCATGTTAATACTTTACCATAAGAACAATCAACAATTAATCTAAAATAATCCAGTTTATTTTTAGAACATTTCAAGAAAGAAAAGTCCACAGTGCTTCAGAAAATAAATTATACAAGTTATCAGACAAATTCTAAAAATATTTTATTTTGGATATTAATGAAACATTTCTTTAAAAGTATATTAATGGGAGGACTTATGGCCAAAAAGGCAGAGAACTGCCAGAAACTTTGTTAAATTCTCTTGGACTTTTCTTCAGAAATGATATTAATTAAGTCTCTTAACAGATTTTGGAGTAAGAGAACCCACAAAAGAACAGAGTGAAACCTTTTCTAGCAAGGTCTGTCACAGGAGAACGTGAGTATACCCAGAGCAGGGAAAAGTATCAGGAGAGGAAGGGGGGGGGAGGGAAGAAGGGACTGATATAAGGGAGAGAAATTAGAAGGAGAAAAGGAAAGGGGGGAAAGAAAAGGAAGGATGACTTATAGAAGGGGAAACATTGATGGAGGCAGTATTAAGTAGCAAAACACTAGTGAAGAAGGATAGGGTGAAAGGAGGGGGGAAAAGCAAAAATGGAGAGGAGCTAGCATAGAGTATAATAAAGAGCTAGTGTAGTAATAACTATGAATATTAATGGGATGAACTCTCCTAAGAAACAGAAGTGGAGAGCAAAGTGGATTAAAAATCAGAATTCTATAATATGTGTTTATAAGAAATACACCTGAAGCAAAGAGATACACATAGAGTAAAGGTAAAAGGCAGGAGAAAAATAAGTTATGTTTCAATTGAAGTAAAAAAAAAGCAATCTTTATCTGAAACAAAGCAACTGCAAAAAAAAAATCTCATTAAAAGGGATAAGAAACTACTTGCTCCTAAACAGTATCATAGACAATGAAATAATTTCAATACTAAACATGTTTACATCAAGTGATATAGCATCTATATTCTGAGAAGCTAAATGAGTTATAAGAGAATGTTAAAAAAGTTAGATATAATAGACTTCTGGAGAAAAGTGAATGGGAATAGAAAGAAATAAACCTTTTTTTCCCCCTGCAGTACATGGCACCTACACAAAGAGTGACCATGTATTACAGCATTAAAAACTTCATAATCAAATACAAAAAGGCATAAATAGTAAGTCCATTCTTTTTAGATCATGATAAAATAAAATTACATGAATTAAAGGGACATAGAGAAGTAGATAAAAAATTCATACATAACCTAATTTTAAAGAACGAGCAGATCATACAACAAATCATATAAAAACTGATAATATCATTTAAGATAGTGACAGTAAGGACACAACATACCAAAACTAGTAGGATACAGATAAAAGAGTTTTAGGGGAAATTTTATATCTCTAAATACTTACATGAATAAAATAGAGAAGAGTTCGATGAATTTGGCATGCAACTAAAAAGCTAAAGAACAAATTAAAAATCCCCAATTAAAAAAAAAATTAGAAATTCTGAAAATCAAAGTGGAAATTAATAAAATCAAAAGTAAAAAAAACTATTGAACTAATAAATAAAACTAAGTTGGTTTTATGAAAAAAACACAATAAAATAGAAAAACCTTTGGTTATTCTGATTTAGAAAAGAAAGAAGAAAACAAAATTACCAGTATTAAAAATGATAAGGGTGAACTCACCATCAATGAGGAAGATATTAAACTAATAAGTCAGAGCTATTTTGCCAACTGTATATAAATGAATTTGAAAATCTAAGTGAAATAGATGAATATTTACAAAAATATTATACATCACTTATTAAAAGAAGAGGAAATTAAAAAGAAAAAGCCATTAATGAAGTACCTAAGGAAAAGTCTCCAGGGCCAGATGAATTCACAAGTGAATTTGACAAAACATTCAAGAAACAATTAGTATCAATTCTATAAAAACTATTGGAAAAAAGTCGTTGAAAAAGGAATTCTGCCAAATTTCTTCTGACACCAATATGGTACTAATAACCTAAACCAGGAAGAGTCAAAAAGAGAAAGAAAATTATAGACCAATTTCCCTAATGAATAGACACAAAAAATGTAAATAAAATATTAGCAATGGAATTACATTAAGTTATCACTAGGATAATGTACTTTGATAAAGCAGGATTTATACCAAGAATGCAGTTTGTTCAAAATTAGGAAAACTATCAGGACAATTGACCATATCAATAATAAGCAACAGAAATAATATAATTATGTCAAGAAAAAACTTTTGAAAAAATACAGTACCCATTCCTATTAAAAACACTAGAGAACACAGGAATAAATGAAATGTTCCTTAAAATAATAAGTGGCATCTAGCTAAAACCATCCACAAGTGTTATATGTAATTGTAATGGGAATAAGTTAAAATCATTCCCAATAAGATCAGGGATGAAACAAGAATTCCTATCAACACCACTATTATTCAATATCGTATTAGAAATGTTAGCTTTGGCAATAAGAGGAGAAAAAGAAATTGAAGGAGTTAGCATAGATAATGAAGAATCAAACCTCTCACTCTTTGCAGATGATATGATGGTATATTTAGGAAATAATTTTAAGAACTACTTGAAACAATTAGCAACTTTAGCAAAGTTGCAAGATATAAAATTCATCAGCATTTCTGTATATTACTAACAAGATGCAGCAACAGGAGATAGAAATTCCTTTTAAATTAACTGTGGACAACATAAAATCCTTGGGATTCTACCTGCTAAAGTAATCTCAGGAACTATATGAAAACAACTATAAAACACTTTTCACACAATAAAATCAAATCTAAATTACTGGGCAAATGTCAATTATTCATGGGTAGGCCAGCCTGATATAATAAAAATGACAAATCTAACTACATTAAATTACATGTTCAGTGCCATACCAATCAAATTACTTCATTGAGCTAGGAAAAAATAGTAACTAAATTCACATGGAGAAACAAAAGCCAACAATATTAAGGGAAAGAATGAAAAAATGCAAAGCAAGGTGGCCTAACTATACTTAAATTATATTATAAAGCATCAGTGATCAAAACTGACTAAGAAATAGAGTGATGAATCAGTGGGATAGATTAAGAGCAAAAGACATAGTAGTAAATGTCTAAAATAATCTTTGATAAATCCAAAGACTGCAGTTTATGGGATAAGAATTCACTCTCAGATAAAAACCGCTAGCAAACCTGAGAAATGGCAGAAAATGGGCATTAACATCTCACACCTATAAGGATGAAATGGGTAAAGAATTAGACATAAAAGATGCTATCATAAACCAATTAGGAGAACAAGGAATAGTTTATCTGACAGATCTATAAAGAAAAGATAGAGAATATTATAAAATGGAAAATGGATAATTTTGATTACATTACATTAAAAAGGTTTTGCACAAATAACATAAATTCAACCAAGATTAAAAGGAAGGCAGTTAGCTGGGAAATAATGTTTCCAGCTAGTGTTTCTGACAAAGGACTCATTTCTAAAATATATAGAAAACTGAGTCAAATATATAAGAATACAAGTCACTCTCCAATTGATAAAAAGTCAAAGGCTATGAATAGCCAATTGGAGAATTACAAATTAAAACAACTCTGAGGAACCACCTCACACCTATCAGATTGACCAATAAAACTAAAAAGGAAAATAAATGATCAATGTTGGAGGGGATGTGGGAAAACTGGGACACTAATGTACTGTTGGTTAATTAAGAATCTGAATTATGCCCAAAGGGCAATAAAACTGCACATCCTTTGATCCAGCAATACCACTACTAGTTCTGTATTCCAAAGACATCACAAAAATCCAAAGAGATAAGAAAAATGGGTTAAAATCCCACACACATACAAAAATATTTTTAGCAGTTCTCTTTATAATGGCAAAGAACTGAACATTGAGGGGAGGTTCTTCAACTCGGGAATGTCTCAACAAATTGTGGCATATGAATGTGATTTAACACTATTGTTCTATAAGAAATTGGAAAGGGTCTTCAAAATAGCCTGGAAAGACTTGCATGAACTGATGAGTGAAATGAAAAGAACCAGAAGAACATTGTACACACTATTAGCAACATTGGGTGATGATCAACTATGATGGACTTATTCATTTTAACCATGCATTAATCAAAGACAATCCTCTTTTTTTTTCTTTTGGCAAGGCAATGGAGTTAAGTGACTCACCCAAGATCATACAGTTAGGCAATTATTAATTGTTTGAGGCCATATTTGAACTGAGGTCCTCCTGACTCAGGGTTGGTGTTCTATCTACTGTGCTACCTAGCTGACCCCAAAGAGAATTCAAAAAGATTTGTGATGGGAAAAAACAAACATTCATATTCACAGAAGGAACTATGGAGTTTAAATGCAGACTAAAGTTTACCATCTCCAATTATTTAAAATTTTCTTATGATTTTTTTCTCTAATATTTTTTCCTGTTTTGATTCTTCTTTCACAACATGATTAATGTGGATCTATGTTTAGCATTGCTATCTGTGTATAGTCTGTATTAGATTGCTTTCTATCAGGGGGAGCAAAAAGGAAAGAGAGGGAGAAAGAACAATGTGAAACTCAAAACCTTGCAAAAATGATTATTAAAACTACCACTGAATATAAATAAAATATTAAAAACTAAAAAACTAAAAATGTATATTAATGATCATTTCTTAAAACAAAAAGGATTTAAAATTTAATTACCTAAAAGGCACCATTTCACAAAACAAACTAATACCTTGTGGCAAATTTCAATAATAGAAAGGTTAAAATAATGAAAAAAGGGTTTATTAAAGACCTCCAACAAGAGCAATGTGATATACAATTAAGGAAAGATACACTTTAGCTTTTATATACATAAACCAATTTAAATTGGAAAGAAAATTCAATAAGATATAGGTTCACGAAATAAAGGAACATCTTTTAAAGTTTACTTAATACTAAAAAATAAAAAAAGGTTGAAATCAAGGAATCTTTATTATGAATATGTCTTCTGATAAATAATAAACATAAAATAACAATTAGTAATGAGTTAATGACATGCCTAAAAACTTTGTTAATTATAGTTCATAAATATTTTCAAAAGTCAAATGAGAAATATTTCAGCACAGACTTTCTCTACATAGTGTAGGATATTTTTCTTTAGTTTGGCTTCTCATTAGTCTTATGTTTTGGTTATCAAGAGTTCAGTCTCATAGCATCTCCAGTTTTATCAGCCAAACTTAGTCAATAAAACTACTTAGTAAAATCATAGATATTAAAAGCCACAATGAACACAATTTAAAACAACACTTCTCTTTGCTTCAGTTTTTTATACTGCTCAAAATTTGAAAATTAATTTGATCATAAAAAGATAAAGTTAATTGTTTCTTTAGCATCAATCTCTTAAATTAGGCAGATATTAAGCACGTTGAAGGTTTCTCATGGCACATTGTACAATACCTTACACAGAGGATACATTAAAAATTGTGTCAATCAGAGTATAATTCTAAATATAATATAGCTTTTAGTAAAGCACCTATATATTAAAAGTAAAATTAAACCAGTTTCAATGAGTTCTAAATTGGTTTATGAGCTTCATGCAAATAGGGACTGTCTCATTTTTGGTTTTGAATCCCTGCACCCAGCATTGTACCTTTCACAAAATAGTACCTTAATAAACATTTATGAAATTAAATTGAACACTGGTTCTACAGAAAAGAAAAAAAATGCTAAAGATTAGAGGAGATATAGGAAAAATGAGACATTAATGCATCATTGACGGAGTTGTGAACTTATTCTACAGAGCAATTTAGAACAATGTTCAAAGGGCTATAAAACCATGTATACCCTTTGACCTAGCAATGCCACTACTAGGTCTGTATTCCAATAGAGGTGAAAAATAAAAATGAAAAGGACTTCAATATACAAAATATTTATAGCAGTTCTTCTCTAAGGGGAAGGTATTGGAAATTGAAAGGATGCCCATCAGTTGAGAAATAGCTGAACAAATTGTAGTATGTGATTGATGGAATGCTATTCTGCTATAAGAAATGATGAACAGATGCTCAAGAAAAACCTGGAAAGATTTACATGAGCTGATGCAAAGTGAAATGTACTGGGTATAAAGTAACAGATATTTCATAGTCTAATCAGCTATAAGTGACTTAGCTTTCTCAGGAATACAACTGTATTCTTACAACTCTGAAGGACTTATGATATCCATTCCCAGAGAAACTGTTGATGCCATCTGAATACAGATTGAAGCATACATTTTTTTTTTACTTTATTTTTCTTGAGGATTATTTTTTGGGGACGTGTCTATGTTTTCTTTAACAACATGAGTATTATGGAAATGCTTTGCATGACTTCACATTTATAACATAAATCAAATTCTTTGCTTTCTCAACAGAGGTGGGGTGAAGGGTGAAAGGGAAGAATTTTGAACTCAGTTTTAAAAACTAACATTAAAAATTGTTTTTACATGTTAACTGTGGAAAAATGAATTACTAAATAAAAAGAGAAAATGGAAATTTGTCCTTTTTGCTAGTAGAACCAAAATTCACCATGTAATTTCTAAGAAAAATATATACAAATATTATTTTTATATTCCTGGACCTGTGTCATTAGCTTTAAATGCTAGAAAATAAATCATAAATAGTTCTTGCCCTTCAGGACTTTGTAAATCAAATAATTCTCTTTTTCCTCTGCTGATCAAATCATAGATGAACATATTTTTTCATTTCATAAAACCTAAAACACTACTTAATCAACAAAATCATTTTTTTTGGTAAAAACAGAGGATTAGGATACTATTAGGATATAATACTGTTCAAGGTCACATAACAACTTGGTGGCAGAACAAGTATTAGAAGGCATTTCATCTAAATAGCTAGACTATTGTCTGCTGAGTCCTACTTCTTTTTTTATTGTTTGTTGAATGTTACAATTTTCCCCAAATCTTGCTACCCCCCCCAAAACTCAGTCTGAGAGTCTTTATATTGTTTCCATACATTAGTCAAAATTGAATGTGCTGAGAACGAAATCATATCCTTAAGGGGAAAAATAAAATCTAAGAGATAGTAAAACTACATAATAAGATACCTTTTAAAGGTAATAGTCTTTGGTCTTTGTTTAAACTCAATTCTTTCTTTGGATACAGATTGTATTCTCCATGACAGATACTCCAAAATTGTCCGTGATTGTTGCACTGATGAAATGAGCAAGTCCATTAAGACTGATCATCACCCCCCATGTTGCTTTTAGGGTGTATAATGTTCTTCTGGTTCTACTCATCTCACTCAGCATCAGTTCATGCAAATCCTTCCAGGCTTCTCTGAATTCCCATCTCTCCCGGTTTCTAAGAGAACAATAGTGTTCCTTAACATACATATACCACAATTTGTTCAACCATTCCCCAATGGATGGACATTCACTTGATTTCTAATTCTTTGCCACTACAAACAGGGCTGCTATGAATATTCTTGCACAAGTGGTGTTTTTACCATTTTTTTCATGATGTCTACAGGGAATAGAGCCAGTAGTAGTACTGTTGGATCAAAGGGTATGCACATTTTTATTGCCCTTTGGGAGTAATTCCAAATTGCTCTCTAGAAAGGTTGGATGAGTTCGCAGCTCTACCAAATGCATTAGTGTCCCAGATTTTCCACATCCCTTCCAACATTGATCACTGTCCTTTCTGGTCATACTGGCCAGTCTGAGAGGTGTGAGGTGATACTTTAATTTGCATTTATCTAATCAGTAATGATTTAGAGCAATTTTTCATATGACTATGGATCACTTTGATTTCCTCATCTGTAAATTGCTTCTGCCTATCTTTTGACCATTTGTCACTTGGGGAATAGCTTGGGTTTGTTTTTGTTTTTGTTTTTTAGATTTTGCAAGGCAATGGGGTTAAGTGGCTTGCCCAAGGCCACATGACTAGGTAATTATTAAGTGTCTGAGGTTGGATTTGAACCCAGGTACTCCTGACTCCAAGGCCAGTGCTTTATCTACTGCGCCACCTAACTGCCAAAAGCAAGTAAAAGTTTGTAAAGTACTTTTTTTTTAATTAGGTTTTTGCAAGGCAAACAGGCTTAAGTGGCTTGCCCAAGGCCACACAGCTAGGTAATTATTAATTGTCTGAGACCAGATTTGAACCCAGGTACTCCTGACTCCAGGGCTGGTGCTTTATCCACTAAGCCACCTAGCCGCCTTGGCTTGTGTGTTTTTTTTTAAATTGACTCAGTTCTCTATATATTTTAGAAATAAGTCCTTTATCAGAAATACTAGTTGTAAAAATTGTTTCCCAATTTACTACATTTCTTTTGATCTTGGTTACAGTGGTTTTGTTTGTGTAAAAGCCTTTTAATTTAACTTAATCAAAATTATGTAGTTTGTTTTTAATGACGCTCTCCATCTCTTCCTTGGTCATAAATTGCTTCCCTTTCCATAAATCTGACAGATAAACTATTCCTTGGATCTCCTAGTTTACTTATAATATTGTCTTTTATATCTAAATCCTGAACCCATTTTGATCTTATCTTTTTAGACTCCTACTTCTCATGATCCTATTAGATAATAGCTAAGGAGCCTTACGAGTCTAATAACCCATTTCATTATGAAACTCTTCTAGCCAATGGTGAAAAAAGTTGTCTTGTAGGTGGTTTTCTGTAAGGGTGACAGAAATTTTTACAAAGCATTTTTATATATAAAATATAGATATTTTAAATTCTTTAGAGAAGAACTCTTAACTAAAGCATACTATATAAAAAGTATAAAAACATAATGGTTGCATACCCACAAACATGAATATGGATTTTTGGAGATGCCTATATCTATAAATATATATTTTTTTCTTATAATGGACATGTGTATTAACACAAAAAAGATTGTTTGAGATTCTTTCCTATGCCACTGTGTATTTTTTACTTCAAACTTCAGTATAGTATTTATTTATATTTGGAAGTCTGGATAGCTTGAGGAAATCTTTCAACTTATTTTTTGAAATTTTAGCTCTAAGGTGCTCTGGAATACCATTTTGAATTTCATTTTATACTTCGTGTGTGTGTGTGTGTGTGTGTGAGAGAGAGAGAGAGAGAGAGAGAGAGAGAGAGAGAGAGAGAGAGAGAAACTCCGAAGTTGCTAGGCAGCTCTGATCTTTTTTTCAGGAATACTTTAAATTCCTTTATTTCATTAAGATCACTTTTCTCCTGTAAGAATATAATCAGTTTTACTGTGTAATCTTGGCTGTCAGTCCATATTCTTTGCCTGTACAAATATTGTATACCAAGTTTTCTACTCCTTTATAGTGGTGGGTGCTGACTAGTTCCTTAGTACTTAAATTCCTTCTGTCTGGCTATTTGTAGTATTTTTTTCTTACCTGGAGGCTTTGGGTTCTAATATTTTTAGGAGGTTTAATTTTGAGGTTTATTTCAGGAAGTGAGCATTTCTTTCTATTTCCACTGTGTCTTCTGGTTCTGGGCAGCTTTGTTTTAAGATTTCTTAATATACTATGACTTTTTTTTTGGTCAGGGTGCTCAGAGACCAATTATCTTATTTTTTCCCTCTATCTGTTTCTAGGAATGTTGCTTTTCCTATGAAGTACTTTATATTTCATCTTTTCAGTCTTTTGACTTTGTTCTAATATTTCTTGTTCCCTCATGAAGTCACTATCTTATATTTGGCCCATTCTTATCTTTTTTTTTTTTTTTTTTTTTTTTTTTTTTTTTAGGTTTTTACAAGGCAGTGGGGTTAAGTGGCTTGCCCGAGGCCACACAGCTAGGTAATTACTACATGTCTGAGGCCGAATTTGAACTCAGGTACTCCTGACTCCAGGGCCCATGCTCTATCCACTGCATCACCTAGCTTCCCCTATTCATATTTTCAAGAAGTCTGTTGCTTGGGCAAAATTTTGTACAACTGTCAATTTCCTTTTCAATTCTTTCTTTTATAGCCCCCATTTCCTGTCCATTTTTTTCATCAAATTCACATTCCACTAAAAAAAATTTTAAACTTTTAAAAAAAAAATTCTTGCTTCAAATCTTCTAGGAATTCCCAGTTGAGCTTGTGCTCAATCTTTTTTTATTTTTTATTTTTTGCATTGCTTGATGATTTTTTGGAGTCATACTCTTCTGCATTTCTAGCCGCCATTATTGCCCATTAAATGTCTATGTTTTTTGTTGTTGTTGTTTGCCCAATATTGGAGGCTACTTCCTGACTCTGAATTTGATGTTAGGGTTAGGCTATCCCACTTTTTGAGGGAAGAGCTGTACTGATCTTGTCACAACTTTCTTAGGGTATTGAGTGTTGTGCTATTCCACAATCTTAGGATTTCTAAAGACTTGCAGGCTTCAGTGCTCCCAAAGGGGTCTGATCCAATGCATTTTGATTTTTGCCTCCTTCCCCTTCTCCCAACTTCACAAATTCCTGTTCTGGGTTTGGGTCTGTGCAAGCATACAGATCTGGAAGAATCTCCCCTTTATTAACCATTTGGAAAGTTCTATTGGTTTAAAGTGGCAGAATTGTTGGCCTCTCTTTGATATAGATTTCCTGCCTTGGACATTCCTTAGCAGGATGTTTTAGATGTTGAAAATGAACCTGCTCTCAGCTTGGGGTCTGAGCTCCTGAACTTTCTCCTTTCCCCATTCACTGTCAATAACCTGAGCCTCCCCACCTGGCGAAGGCAATATTATCACCTGCCATGTAGTACACAAGGAGATTCACTCCACTGTGATCTGTGATTCAGAATTAGGTAGTGGTTAACAAAGCTGACAGTTAGCACTTGTCCCCATTACAGTACTCCAGTGTGAGTCTGGAGGGTACCCCAGTATGAAGCTGGGACTTCTTTTTGTGGTGGTCATAGCCTCTCTCTGGACTCTGGAGTCATCTTCATGTCATATATTACAGACTCAATACTTTCTAATGTCTGCAGACCAGTCTGCTTCCCTATGCTAACCAAGGCTAGCAAAGAATTTTTGACTTTTTTTCTGTATTTCTCTATCAAAATTTGGACTGGTGTATTTTTTAGATCTGTTTCAAGGAGTTGTAATGGAAACTCAGTTGTACTGCTTCCTTCTACTCCATGATCTTGGCCTCCCTCAAGAAGTTTCTCATGAAGCATTTTAAACTTTATTTTGTAATGGATTTATCAAAGAAAATGTTTCTATAAATGGGAAGAAATATGTAAGGGCATTGAAATAAAATGACAAAATTCTTATTAGCATGAGTATCTCAAAGATTTATTTATCTAGGTCAATTTTAGTTTAAAATTTTTTGACTCAGTCATTTTAATTCAGTACAAATGATCATTATCAAACACATATTTTTTTAAATTTATTTTTTATTCTAATTTTGTACAAATTTTTTTTTACATTAATAAAATATTCTTGTTTACAAGTAAACAAAATACCCCTCCTCCCCCCATGAATATAGATAGACTTGCTTGGGTGAAAAAAGTAAAGGGGAGAGAAAAAAATTAAAATAAAAAAAAATAATAGTAATAATTGCAGGTATGTTGGACAGGTGGCCCAATGGACGAGGCACCAGCCCTGGAGCCACGAGCACCTGAGTCCATATCCAGCCTCGTAAACCCAACAATCACCCAGCCATGTGACATGCAAGCCACCCGATCCCCACAGCCCTGCAAAAACCAAAAAAAAAAAAAAAGAGAGAGAAAAAAAGACCCAAAATAAAATAAAATAGTAATAATAGTAGGGGTGGCTGGGTGGCAGACAGAGCATTGGCCCTTGAGCCAGGAGCACCTGTGTCCAAATCCGGCCCCAGACACTCAAAGATCACCCTGCTATGTGGCCCCAGGCAGGCCATCCAGCCCCACTTAACCTGCACCCTCCCCCAAATAATAATAACAAAAAATGTGCTTGAGTCTTTGTTCCAACACCAACAACTTTGTCATGGGTGGATCTCATTCTTTATGATAAGTCCATCACAAAAGTTATTTCCATATTTTTCCACCATTGCCATTGCTGATCGCAACTCCCTCCTTTCTTATTTCTCCACTACCATGTACTCTATTTTCTCTCTCCTTTCACTCTGACTCTGCTGTAGGGTCGCTGAGCGGCACAGCAGACAGAGCCCTGGTCCTGGGGCCAAGAAGCCCTGAGCCCCCATACCACCCCTTAGGCCCAGAATCCACCTGGCCCTGTGGTCCTGGGCAGGCCTTCCAATCCCAGCCCCTTGCAAGAAGTAAGAAAGAAAATGTGTTATATCTGGCCACTCTCCCCCCATGGTCCATCCTCTCCTCCTTTATTCACATCCCCACCCCTTCCCCCTGCTCCCCGCTCCTTCTTACTCCAGATGTCTATACCCCATTGAGTAAATGTGCTGTTTCCTCTCCTAGCCATCTCTGATGAGAGCAAATGTTCCCTCATTCCCCCTTGCCTCCCCACTTCCATATCATTGCAATAGCTCATTGTAATAAAAAAAAATCTTATGTGAAATATCTTGGACTATCCCCCCCCCCCTTTTTCTTTCTCCCATTCCATTTCCCTTTTTCTCTATTGACTCAATTTTTACACCATATTTTATCTTCGAATTCAGCTTTCTCCTGTGCTTCAACTATAAAAGCTCTCTCTACCTGCTCTATTAACTGAGAAACTTCATATGAGTATTATCAGTGTTATTTTTCTATGCAGGAATACATGCAGTTCAGCCTCATTAAGTCCCTCATATTTCCCTCCTCTTCTCCAGTCTCCATGCTTCACCTGAGTCCTGTATCTGAAGATCAAACCTGCTGTTCAGCTCTGGCCATTCCAGAAGGAACATTTGAAATTCCCCTGGTTCATTGAAAGTCCATCTTTTTCCCTGGAAGAGGACATTCAGCCTTGCTGGGTAGTTCATTCTTGGCTGCATTCTAAGCTCTTTTGCCTTCCGGTATATTGTATTCCAAGCCCTATGAGCTTCCAATGTAGCTGCTGCTAAGTCCTGTAAGATCCTGACTGCAGCTCCATGATATTTGAACTGTGTCCTTCTGGCTGCTTGTAATATTTTCTCTTTGACTTGGGAGTTCTGGAACTTGGCTATAATATTCCTAGGGGTTGGTTTTTTGGGATCTCTTTCTCTGGGGGATCGGTGGATTCTCTCCATTTCTATTTTGCCCTCTGCTTCTAGAATATCAGGGCAATTTTCCTGTAGTAATTCTTTGAAAATGATGTCAAGGCTCTTTTCCTGATCATGACTTTCAGGTATTCCAATCATTTTTAAATTATCTTTCCTAAGTCTGTTTTCCATATCAGTTGTTTTTTCAATGAGATATTTCACATTTTCTTCTAATTTTTCATTTTTTTTGTTTTGAAGTATCGATTCCTGATTTCTGTTAAATTCATCAATCTCCCTGAATTCTATTCTTTGTCTGAAGGATTTGTTCTCCTCAGAGAGTTTTCTTATCTCTTTTTCCATCTGGCCAATTTTGCTTTTTAAAGCATTCTTGTACTCAATAACTTTTTGAACTGTTTTATCTATTTGATCTAAGCTGGTTTTTAGCATGCTATTTTTTTCAGCATTTCTTTGGATTTCCTTGACTAAGCTGCTGACTTCATTTTCATGTTTTTTCTGCATCTCTCTCCTTTCTTTTCCCAGTTTTTCTTCTAACTCCCTCATTTGATTTTCAAAGTCTTTTTTAAGCTCTGTCATAGCCTGAGCCCAATTTCTGTTTTTCTTGGAGTCTTTAGATTCAGGAGCTTGTGCTTCCTCATCTTCAGACTGAGTATTTTGATCCTTCTTGGGCTCATTCTCAATAATCTTCCTTTTGTTTCTTTGTTTGCTCATTTTCCCAGCCTGGGCCTGGTTTGGGGTGCTTCCTGAGCTTTTGGGACACTCCCACAAGGGTCTCAGTGTGTGAGGTTCTGTCCTCCCTCCTGGTCTGTGAATGAACATAAGCGTCCCCCTCTGCCATGGGGCCGAGGTGGGGGGGGCCCTGCTGTTCTATGGGGGGGCCTAGACTGCGATCAGGATCTGAATGTGGTCAGAACCCCAGAGTCCTGTACCAGGGTCAGAGGACAGAGCTCTGCAGTCTCTCTTCACTCCCCTCCCTCAGCTCAATGGGCTCATGCCCTGGGGGCTCCTGCTTACTGCTTACCAGCTCCGCCTGCTTCTGTTTCCTGGATCAGGGCTGGGGAAAGACCATGCTGCTTGCTTTGTGCCCAGAGGGCTGGGCTCCACATGCTCCCTCTGGCAGAGGTCCCCTGTTGTTCCCCCACTTTGTGCCCAGTGCTCCTCAGGGTGCAGCTCAGGAGATTCCCCGGCTGCTGTGAGCCACAGCTCCCAGTGCCCTGGGGCTGCCTCGAGGAGGCTGAAGTTCTTTGGCTCTGGCTGGCCACCCCTCTGGCAGGCTGCCTCTCTGATCCTGGGGAGAAGAGCCTTTCTGCTCTTTTCCAGGTTACCTTGAGTAGGAGAACTGCCTCACTGGGTCCCTTTGTGGGTTCTGTCTCTCGAAAGTTTAGTTAGAGTCCTTAGCTGATGAATTTTATCAGAGAGCTCCTAAGACTCCATCCCTTCTTGTCGCCATCTTGGCTCCGCCCCCTCAAACACATATTAAGCAGAAATCATTGTGGGTACACAAAGAAAGTAACAGGACACTGTCCTATAAATTTCTTTTCTCACAAAAATATGATAAGTAGCACAGCTATCATTGCCTTCATTTTACATTATGAAAAACCTAGTCTTTAACTTCAGGTACTTAGTCTTTTAGGAAAACACATAAGTAACCCAAATAATTATTAAAATGGTGCTATCTATGAATGTTTGGAGCAGGAAGGTATTATTTTCCGTTTAAGTCTTTAAATTGCAATGACCAAACAACTGAACACTCTTCACTAACTTGGTAAGGTGCCTCTCTGACTCAGGTTAGCACTTATTGGGTTGATATACTTGATATTTTCTCAGTCGTTCCAGATTGGTATCTGCTGTTATAGCCTTTTAAATCCCAGCATCACCTCTTTACTATGATGGAGTTTCCAAGAAGTAATTTGGTGAGGAATTTAATAATCACCACTGGCAGATAATGTTACATTAAATGAAGTTGCTAATACTCTAGGGAGAAGAAACTTCCTTCAAAATATCAGAAAAGGGCAGCTAGGTGGCACAGTGGATAGAGCACTGGCCCTGGAGTCAGGAGTACCTGAGTTCAAATCCCGCCTCAGACATTTAATAATTACCTAGCTGTGTAGCCTTGGGCAAGCCACTTAACCCTGTTGCCTTGCAAAAACCTACTATATATATATATATATATATATATATATATATATATATATATATATATATGCATATATATCAGAAAAGAGGAATTATCATTATAAATAATGTGGTGGACAGAAACCAACATCAGCACAAAATGAAAAAAAAAAGTATTTCTTGAGGTGGGGCAGTATATGGGAAAAGGATTAGCAACATTTAACTTATTCTGAAAGTTGCCTGGGGCATTGAGGAAGGGGACAGCTAGATGATGCCCAGTGGATAGCACACTAGCCCTGCAGTCAGGAGACCTAAGTTCAAATCTAGCCTCAGACACTTAATAATTACCTAGCTGTGTGACCTTGAGCAAGTCACTTAACCCCATTGCTTTAAAAAAATAAAAATTTAAAAAAGACACAATGAGGTAGCTTAAACTAAAATAGGAAAAATTTCAATTGTTTATTGAAGAAGGTAAAGACAGTTACACTTCTTTCCTATCATATCTCAAAAGCAGAGAACCGAATGCCATTTAGCTAGATAATACTTTTCTTCAATGACTTGAAGGCAGAGAAACTAAACCAAATGATCTTCCAGAAGTGCTAAATCTCTCAGGGGGAGAAAACTTCGAAGGTTTAACAAGAATCTGAATAATCTCCTCTATGATGTTTCTCTCTTGTAGTAAAGTCTCATCTAAAGATCTCCAGTTGAAAGGGAATTCACCCTACTCAAAGCAGTCTATCCCATTTTAGGATAGCTCCATTTATTTTCTTTTATCAAACCTAAATTTGCCTCTTTCAAACTTCTACTCATTGCTTCTATACCTCATTGCTTTACTTCTACAGGCTAAACAATCCCATTTCAATCAACCACTTATCATTCAGGATGATCTCAAAACGTTTCAATATCTTGATTACCCTCCAATTTTGTTTTTTTTTGCTGAAATGAGGCCTCTGGAACCAAAGACAATATTCTGGTTAGAATCTGACCAGGAAAAAAAAAGCAACAAGAAATTCCATTCAAGTCAACAAACATTTATTAAAAGTCACACTATAATTTAGGAATACAAAGACAAAAACCAACAATCCTTGCCCTTAATGAGTTGGTGTTTCACTAGAAGGGGAGGGAGATACAGCACATACACAGAGAAGGAAATATAAAATATGTATAAAATAAATACAAAGTAATTTTGGGGGTGGGATACTATTAAGTCCTCAAGTAGCAGCTGGCACTTCGGGGAAACATTGAAGGAAAGTAGTCATTTCAAGAGTCACAAGTGAAACAGGAAAATTAAAGTACAGGAGAAAGTCACTGAGAAAGAAAGTGACAAGAGAGGGGAAAAGCAAATAGGTCAGTTTGGCTGAAATGTAGGGTTGAGGTAGAGAAGTGATATGAAATAAGTTTAGAAAGATAAACTTGAGTCAATTTATGATATACTTCCAATGCCATATAAGTGGGTTTGGTTTTTTATATTATATATAATAGAGAGAGAATGAAGTTTCTTGAGCAGGAGAAAGACAGACAGACTTGAGTAGGAAGACTTTTGTTAGATACGTTAAGTAAAGATAAGAAAGTTACAAGAGTGGAAGCAGGTGACCAGTTATAAGACTACTGCAAGAATCTAGTCAAGAGGAAAGAAGAACGTGGACCAATGTGTTGAATATTAGAATACAAAAGATGCAAAAGATTTGAGGAGGAAGAATTGACAAGATTTAAAATTTAAATATATATATATATATAAAATGAGTAAGGGAGAGTGAAGAATGGAGGTTGACTCCAAGTTTGTAAGTCTTATATTAGAAATCATTCCTATCTTAATGCAACATGACATCAGCTTTCTGGACTGCCATCTCACACTATTTTGGGTCATAGAAGATGCAATTTATTAATACTAAAAATTTTTTTTCAGACACAGTGATATATAGCTACATTTCTCTCATCTTGCATTTGCATTTGTGAAGATGTGAAGATTTTTTGAACCCAAGTGTAAAACTTTGCATTTGTTCTAATGTTCATCTTATTAGATTTGACTCAACATTATAGTCTGTCACATGGTCTTTATCAAGTGGCAAGTCCACATGTGTTTGCCTCACAAAAACACTGAGCAAGTGGAAAAGTTCAATGGCCAATTCCCCAAAATTCAAAAGTTTCAGAACTACAACTTATTTAGCAATTGTAAAATTATTTGTCAAGATAGCAAAAATTGTTACCTGTTTTATCTCTGAACTTGTGTATGGTTAAGACTAAATTTAGACTAAGACTAAATCATGTACTCTACCCCTATAAATAAATCCATGTAATATTCAGTTTTCTGCTATCATTTTTCTATTTTTAATATACTTCCTGTTATGACTTGTCATATTTGTCACTGCTTATTATTTGAATTATTCAGTTGCTAGAAGTATTTTAAGAGATGTTTAGTTTCTAATAGTAGAAATTTATATAGCATTGGGTACAACTTCTGATGAAAAAATTGCTTTCATGAAAGTCTTATTCACATTGTACTGTATGATAAATTTCCTTCATCAAATCATTTATTTTTATCTTTATCGTGTATAAGAACATCAAGTTTGAACATTCCTTTATAGAATAATGCTCTGAGCACCATTATTTATAATTTGTGTGCATGTATGTATGTATACACACACACACACATAAATGAACTGCTATTTTCTTCAATTCCTTACTGGGAAACAGTTGAAGTATTATATTCATCACTTAAGAAAAGAAATGACTTTTTTTTAACTTTTAGTGGGAAACAGTAAAATCCTGTTTGATAAATACATTTTAATAAATCAATTTGAAACACTCACTCCATATTGATTTTTTTTTAGGTTTTTTCAAGGCAAATGGGGTTAAGTGGCTTGCCCAAGGCCACACAGCTAGGTAATTATTAAGTGTCTGAGACCGAATTTGAACCCAGGTATTCCTGACTCCAAGGCCAGTGCTTTATCCACTACTCCACCTAGCCACCCCTCCGTATTGATTTAATCAGCTTTCTACTATCTCTTAAATTAAAGCAGAAAAGTAGTGCTATATTAATTAAAACAAAAATTGTAACATGAACTTAACATCACTATTAATTGATCTGAGGGGAAATGTGAGTTTGTCAAGTTATCTGAATTATTCTCTCAAATAATTATTTCACTTTTATGTAAATTTTTAAAAATGTTTCTGAATTGAACTTGTGCCCAGTGAAGAAACTCCCGATATCAATGAAAGGAGATATTGCTTATCCTGGGACACTGAAAATTAAAAAAATTTCTCTAGATTTTATGCATCAAAGGCAAAACTTGAGCCTGGAGTTTTCCTGATTCCAAGATCAACACTCTATCCTCTATGACATGCTACATTTCATGTGTTCAGAGTTTCTTAATTGTATTTTTAAATTAGCCAATCAGTGCAATAAGAAACTGTTTATTAAGAAACTGTTTATTAAGTGACTCCTTATGTGAAAGGCCTTATTAGGAGCTCTGGACAATATTTTTCTTTTTGTTTTGCCCAAGGTCACACAGCTCAGTAATTATGAAGTTTCTGAGTTTGGATTTGAACTTAGGTCCTCCTGACTCCAGGGCTAGAGAAATCATGAATGGGAAGACTTCAATTGATATTCTGTTTTATTATTATATATGCTATGGAAGTTTTTCAACATTCAACCACTTCCACATTCATAAATTAAACATTTTTCTACCACCCTTTATTCCTATCCCCTTCTCCTTCTGGTGAACAGTCTGGCAAAAACTGTACATATACTTTTGTATTTAATATATTTACATATTAGTCATTTTTGTATGAGGAATTAGATACACGGCAAAAGAAAGAAAAATGTGATAAGAAAGAAAAACATAACAGCAGTTTTAAAAAAATAAACATGGGGTAGGGCAGAGCCAAGATGGAGCATAAGGACAGGATTTCCCAAGAGCTCTTTTCTAAAATATTCCAAAAACCTTAAAATTATGACTCTAACTAAATTTTCAAGAGACAGAACCCATAGAAAGATCCAGCGTGGCAATTTTCCAGCCCAAGGTAACCTGGAAGATTATACAAAGGTTCTGTTCCATGGGGTTGAAGGGGGCAGCAGCACAGCCAGGATCACTGAGCCATAGCAAAAGAGATCCAGCCTTCTGGGAACAGCCTGCAGGGTGCACCTGGGGTCCCTGCTAGCTAGTGGCAGCAGAAGCAGTTTCCAGACCTTCCAACTCAAGGAACACTAAGCTCAACTTGAAAGATCAGCAGAGAAATTGCTGCCAGATTGAACATAGAGCCCAGGTCAGAGTGGCCCTCAACATAGCCATGGCCCTCAGTGCAGCCTGGTCCCAGGAAACAGGAGTAGGCCCACAGAGCCTCCTGCAGCTGATCCCAAATTGCTCAGCCCAAACAAAATAAGGGGTGGAAGGAGAATGTCAAGGTCTCTCCTCTGAACCTGGGACAGGATTCTTATGTTTTGTCCAAATTCAGATCCAGGTCATAATCTGGGGCCCCATACTACCATAGAGGAGCAAGGACCCTCCTCACAACTCCAGGGAAGAGGGGTGTGCTTGCGGTCACCCAGACCAGAGTACAGGCCAGAAGAGCAGTTAAGAGTTTCTAATAAGAATTGAAGGAACTGAGGTCCTTGCTAGTGTGTCCCAATAACAACTCAAAAGTTGGGAAGCACCCCAAAGCCAGGACACAGACTGGAGAAATGAGCAAACAGAAAAAAAAGAACCTGACCATAGACAATTACTTTGGTCCATGGAAGAGCAAAACACACACTCAGAAGATGACAAAGTTCAAGCTTCTGTATCAAAACCTCCGAGAAAATAGGAGTTGGGCTCAGGATATGGCAAAGTTCAAAAACAGATTTTGAAAATCAAGTAAGGGAGGGCAGAGGAAAAATTGGGAAGAGAAAATGAGACCAATGCAGGAAAAACATGAAAACCAAGTCATCAGTTTGATCAAGGAGATAAAAACCAGTTTAGATCAAATGGAAAAACAGTCCAAAAGGCCAATGAGGAGAAAAATGGCTTAATGGTCAGGTGGAAAAGGAACTACAAAAGCTCTGAAAAAAAGTCATGATCAGGAAGAGTCTTGACTTCCATTTTAAAGAATTTCTACAGGAAAAATTACCCTGATAGCCTAGCAGCAGAGGGCGAAATAGAACTTGAAAGAATTCACCAATCTTCTCTTGAAAGCGAGCACCCCAAAATAACCCCCAGGACTTAGAAATATCCACATTAAGGACTTGTAGGGCTTGTAATATAATATTCTAGAAGGCTCAAAGGCTTGGAATGCAACCAAGAATCAATTACCCAGAAAAACTGAATCCTCTTCCAGGTGAAAAGATGGACATTCAATGAAATAGGGGAATTTCAAATGTTTCTGTTGAAATGACCAATGCTGAACAGAATGTTTGATCTTCAAGTACAGGACTCAGGTGAAGCACAGAGAGAGTGGATGATGATACTGATAATACTCATGTGAACCTTCTCATTTAATTGAGCAGTTAGAAGGAGTATACACAGTCAAGGCATAGGAGGGAGCTGAATTTGAAGGTATAGTTTATTGTAAAGACGGAGTCAATGGGTGAAAAGGGAATGCACTGGGAAATAGGGAAAGGAGAGGTAGATATTTCAAGTAAAAGAGTCAAGAAAAAGCTTTTACAATGGGGTGGAAAGTGAGGGGGGAAATGAGTGTGCCTTCATTCTCATAGGAAATGGCTCAAAGAGGAAATAACATACATACTTAAGAGGGTATAAAAGTCTTTTATCCTAGAGCAAAAAGGAGAGGAAAGGAATGGGAGAAAAAGAAATAGGGGATGGGGAAGGGGGTATAGGTGATAGAAGAGAGGGTAGATCATGGGAGAGGGTAATCAGATACAACACATTTCTTTTGTTTTTTTGAAAGGCAGTGGGATTGGGTGGCCTGCCTGGGACCATGGGGCTGGGTGGTTGCTGGGTCTCTGGGGTGAGATGTGGGGTTGGGGCCTCCTGGTCCCAAGGTCAGTGCTCTGTTCGCTGCGCCACTTGGCTGCCTCATAGAATACTTTTAAAGAGGGACAGAGTGAAAGGAGAGAGAAAATAGAATAAATGGGATGGAGGGAATTACAATCAGCAATAGCAACTGTGAGAAACAATATGGAAGTAACTTCTCTAATGGACTTATGATAAAGAATGCAATCCACCCCAGAGACAGAGCTCACAGTATCTGAACACAGACTGAAGCACATTTTTTTCATTTCATTTCTCATGAGGTTTTTTATTTTTGTGTGGGGGAGGGGGATCAGGTTTACTCTCACAACAAGACTATTTTAGTAATGTGTAAATAAATAAAAATGTAAATTAAAAATTTTTAAAGTTGACATAGGATCCAATAAGATTCTATGAGAGTTTTTGTTATTGTTTTCACTTTTTTCTCCTCTAAATGTGGATAACATTGTCCATAATAGGTCTTCCAGGGTTGTCCTAGATCTTGGAACAGCATCCATCAGAGGTGATAAACTCAAAATGTTGTTGCTAATATGTACAATGTTCTCTTGGTTCTGCTCATTTTGCTCCTTTTCCATTCTTCTCTAAAGTTCAACCAATCATAGTTACTTAAAGAACAATAGTACTCCATAACATTGATATATTATAGCTTGTTCAGCTATTCTCCAGTTGATGGACATCCCTTCAATTTCCAATTCTTTACCATTACAAAAAGAGCTGCAATAAATATTTTGAACATGGAGATTTTTCCTATTTTTTTATAATTTCTTTTGGATACAGGCCTAATATTAGTATTGTTGAATCAATGGCTATGATCAGTCCTATTGTTCTTTGGGCATTGTTCCAAATTGCTCTCCAAAATGTCTGGATTACTTTACAACTCCACCAACAAAGAATTAATGTCCCAATCCTGTTTCAGCCTCTTCAACATTGATCATTTTCCCTTTTATGTCATTGTGGCCAATCTGATAGCTGTGAGGGCCCTCACAATTGTTTTAATTTGCATTTCTCTAATTAGTAATGATTTGCAGCATTTTTTCATATGACTGTGTGTAGCTTTGATTACTTCTTTTGAAAACTACCTGTTCATATCCTTTGAATGGGTAGACTTCAGAAAAACCTGGATTTATGAGAACTGATGCTGCGTGAAAAGAGCAGAACTACGAGAACATTGTATACATTAATAGCAACATTGTATGATGATAAATTATTATAGACTTAGCTTTCCTTGGCAGTTTAATGATGAAAACCAATTCTAAAGGATTTGTGATGGTAAATACCATCCATATGCAGAGAAAGAACTATGGAGTCTGAATGGAGACCAAAGAATAATACTTTCCCACTTTCTTTCACAAGATGAATAATAAATATATTCAATATAGTTATATATGTATTCGTTGTCAAAGGGAACGAAAGGAGGGAGAAAGAGAAAAAAAATACGGATTGCAAATCTTACCAAAAAATGAAGTTGAAAACGATCTATGCATATAGTTAGAAAAATAAATAATTTTTTTTAAAAAAGAATATTGACAGGAGTATAACTTATGAATTGGAAAAGTGAGAATCTGGAAACTGAAACAGAAGTTACCTACTTTAGCAGTCCAGACCACAGATCATGAGAGTGGTGTCAATGGAATGAAAAAGAAAGACAAAAATATAAAAGAATCAGCAGGCTTCCTAGAGATTACTGGAGAAAGAAAATCGAAGATGACTCCAAGATTTAAAGGTTAATTAACTGAAATTAAGTTATCAGCATCAGAAACTGGTAAATTAGGGAGAGGGTCAGATTTTTGGGACATTTTGAATTTGAGGCATTGTAGGTGATCATCAGACAATTGTAATTTTGAGACTGGAGCTCAGAGTAGAGAATGAGACTACACAAAAGTGATAATTTAAACAATGGGAGTGAATGAGACTATGAAAGGAGAGAATTCAGAAATAGAAATGAAAAAATTTGTTGAGATGTTTGGGATCATAACCAATAATAAGTAAAAGTAAGAGGAAAGCTAAAATCTAAAAGTTGAATAATGAATACCAACATGTATTCCATTAAGTTTATGATGACTTATTTTCAAAAAAAGTTATTCAATAAATTTTTTTTAATTTGGACTCTAAAATAAAATAAAAATAAGAAGTAAATGATGATACTATCAGATAAGGCTATAATTTGAGTCTTATAATGCTGGTTAAGTCTCTAAACATTTACTTCTCTTTGTTCCATATTATTTTGTTTGTTTGGATTTGGTTTTTGCAAGGCAATGGGGTTAAGTGACTTGCCCAAGATCATGCAGCTAGGTAATTATTAATATATGAGGTCACATTTGAACTCAGATCCTCCTGATTAAAGGACCAGTGCTCTATCCACTGCGCAAACCAGCTACCCCAATTCCATATTCTTTTGCTGACCCCTTGGGAACAATATCTTTCTATGTAAAAAAGTGATCTACGTGATTTTGACAGGACTTCAATTATCTCTGGTTGAAATTGAAGCTCTTGCAAAAGTGTTATGAACACTGTAAACCAAATAATCCAATTCTTTCTAATATACTGGCTAGAATCCCTTGAGTGCTAATGAACATTTTCTCACTCCATCTTTCCCCCCAGAGCTGACGAAATTCCTAAGAACCTAGTAATTATGTGTAATTTAAATATTTCTGGTTAATACCCATTTGCCACTTCCAGGGGAGGACATGATTACAGTAGGCATCCCAATAGCTCCATGTAATTTTAATTAAAAGAAACCCAAAACATTAGATGATACAATGGCATCATTATCTAGTCCACTGTGCAGAACATAATATACAATATTAATGATATTATCTTGTATTTAAACAGTAGCATCTCTAAGAAGAATAAAATATTTTATAAACAGTAATTCATTACTCTGCAAAATAATATCATGAACTCAGCAAGGTCAGGACTGTTATTTTCATCTCATCTTCAGACCAAAAAACAAAACAAAACAAAACAAAAAACATCTAGAGCCTAGAACAGAAGCACAATTTGGCAGCCATCACACTTACCCACCCAAGGAATAAATTTGAGATATCCTACTTCTAACATGATTTTTCATACAGAGAAAGAAAAAAGATAACTCAAAAAATCATAGTAGGTTGGATAATTTATGATAAAAACATTGACAGGCCCCAGTTGCATCATTTCATTACAGGTGAATAAAACAGTAATTACTCTAAATCATTTCCTACTATTTTTCAACACAAATCCTTTGTTATGAATTAGCTATTATCTTATTCTTTGTTTTGGTTACAATGGGTGATAAATACTTTTTTTTTTTGATTCAGTTGAACTGAACTGATAATTCTTCCTCTGAAAGTGGAAAATTAGATTTGATGGCAATGGCTAAAATATACTTTAGGTATAAGATATAAACTAAGCTAACCTAAGTTACAACAAAAATTACATATAGTATGTGTAACTCAAACAAATTAATGTTGGTAAATGAACATTAATTCATTTTTTTGCCTATATAAAATGAAAAATTTCCAAAATGTTTATGTGTTCCTTTGGTTTCCTCATTTAGATAATTCTCACTGGGAAATGGTTAACATATTTTAAAACTCTTAACACTTTTTAAAAGCAATAAAATTTAAATAATGGCTTATCAATCCACAATGAGGACAGATTTCATTAGACTATAGATATCACTTAGTGTATATATTATTTTAATTAGGTTGAAATATTCATGACAATAAAACAAGTAGCATTTCAACTCCCTAATCTCAGATAGGCAAAAGACTAGGCCATACAGTTTAAAAACCTATTTTTAACAAATTAAACACATAAAGATTTAAAAATTCAAATTTAATTTATCTCAATTTAGCTATGGGGTTTAAAGTATCAAATTTTAGGAGACTCCTTTCTTTAAATCAATTATAATCAATATAAGACAGATGGTTGGGCTGTCACACTGGATAGTGCTATCCACATGATAAGGTCATTGCATCTGTCAGTGAGAGGCTTCAGAAAAAAGTATCACATCTAGAAACTCCCTAACCTCATAGCCCATATATTTGAAAATAGTCCATCAGGGATTAAGATGTGCAGTGGAGGGATTAGATAGGGTCACAGTGTTTGACAGTGTTTGTCTGTTAAATGATTGTTTGTGTTTTTACTTCTTCATAAGAAAAGAAGTAGAAAACCATCCTCACCAGCAAAATAGCATCTAAAGGCATGTGGTTTTTCTTTTCTAAACCATGTATCACTATTCCTCAACACATACAAATAACCCCCCCCACAAAATCTTAACTGATACCCTACTGTTCCGTGTCTGGTATTGGGAAGGATGTTATCATAAATTAAATGTTATTTCTGCGAGTATGCATAGTTACAGGTAGAGACAAGATTTTGCGTGGTATTATATTGCAATTTGCAAAATCATCTCACCCTGCTGCTTACGAAACTCACTTTAGAATAGAAATGACTGCAAGAGCTTCAATTCTCTCATAATAAAGCTGCTCTCATGTCTATAGTAGGGTTCTCAAAAATGGTGACGTAAATCATATATCAGGTTATCAGGTTTTCTACTCTTTTTATGTTCTATACAAATATCCTATTCATAAAGAAAAATCTATGATCAACCATCTCTCCAAGAAGGTTTCATTAACACTTATACTTCCATTTACAAATTCTATACTGGTGATAATTTCTTAATGAATCAATTAAAATATAAACTCTATACAAAACAATAACCATTGCCCTAATAGCATAACTCTAAGAATAAATTCATTATCGAAGTAGCTCTAAAGAAAGACACATTATAGGATCATTTTTATCTTTCATTTTTTTAACCTAAGACTAAACTAACTACTTTGAAATGGGTAATGGATTATATATGCACTAATAAACATTCTATCCTAGAAACATTAGATAATCTCAAATTTCAAAAGGAACTGAAAATTAACCTAGTCAAATTTTACTTCTGCATTGTAATCACAATACATCAACAACATTGGTGATAAGTTGTCACTCAGACTGTGCCTGGAGTGATCAAAAAAACAAAACAAAACAAAACAGGAAGACTTGGTCCTTTGGGGCAATTCAAGATATTTGGAGGATTTTTCTATCAAACTGAAATGCACTGCTCCAAAGCTTCCTCTCCTTGCAACTAGATCTGAATGAAGTAGAAGTCTGATCTCTCATTTACATAAGATTGCTTTTAATTCTTGAAGATTCCCATAATGCCCCCCCCCCCACCGCCAAGTCTTCTCTTCTATAGGCTAAGCAAGTCTTGTTTTCGCCAAACCTCTGGTGAAAAGTGGGATATCTAATTTACAAATCATCTTGTTAGACTAATCTGAATATGCTCCAGGTTGTCAACGCTCTTCTTAGCACCAAATACTCCAGATGTCTAGAGTACAGTGCAATAGAACCATCATCAGGAGGGAGTAATATAGAGCACTGGAAACTTCTTGATGCAACCTAACCTTATATTAGTTTTGTTGAATGTCATGCCACAGAGTTTGCCATCAATGAAAATCTCTAGAAGAATGGTTCCACATCTCCCTTGTCTTACCTGAGTATAATTCACTTTTTAAAATGTGTTTTAAAATGTTTTTACAAGAAAGTTGAAAACTGTAAATTAAATTTAAATCAATTTAACTGAAGGTGGGGTTCATTCAAGTACCAAATTTCAGAAGGTTCTTTTATTTAAATCAATTATGATATATATGAGATTAAAAATATTAAATTAAATTTCATCTTATTAGAATCACTACACCACTCTAGCCTATTGAATTCTTTTTGGATGTAAGTAATGTCAGTCAAAATATTAACTTGCCCTCCTATCTCCAAATAATCAACAAATTTATAGATATATTAATTAAAATGCTAAACAAAAGCCCAAGGACAGAGCCCTGTGGGTAATCTATGAAATACCATAACTTCAGATTATATAGCTGACTATGTATAAGAATGATTGTGAGCACTTATGGAGTGTACATTAAAAATGTTTAAAATCAAAACTATAAAATTGTTAAAAATAAAATTATTAAAACTTTTAAATATTTATCAAAAAGTCAATATGACACTTTTCTTAGGAAAAATAGTGAAACAAGAGTCCCCACACCTTCCTAAGACTTTTATTTTGTATGAATACAAATAATTATATTAATAAATTTGACTGGTTTATATTTGCAACCAATTAAATCATGATCTCTAAAGAGGAATCCCTTATTGCCCTACTTAATTATGAAACATAAGAGAAATTCATTTCATAAGTTGCTTAAAGAGTTAATAAAATACTTTATCACATCACCACAATTTGCTTGACTAATACATCAAATATTTTATTACATCTTTATCATACATTAGAAAGATTTGGTGAAAAAAAGGAAAACTGAAATCAGATGAAATAAAAGTTCACAATCAAGAAATTTATAAATGTGTAACTAACACTGAACATACTGTCTAATGTCTCAGTGTTAAGAATTCTTCAGATCTCTAGAATACCTATTCACTTCCCTAACCAATATTGTGTTAGAACTGAATTCCTCCTAAAAGCAAGAATTGTTCCATCCCTTTTACCTTTCACAAAAGGGGGAAAATGAAATAAATTCAAGAACTTTACTATGAATTACAAAAATAAATTGTTGATCAGATCTCTAAGACTCAGAAGACTGTGTACTGCTGGAGTACTAAACTTACAGCAGTTAAGATTTTAAACACTGTGTTACCTGTTAGACTTCTTGTCTCTTCCTTAAGGATATGATTTCTCTCTCATCATCAATTTGGATCAATATACAACATGGAAACAAAGTAAAGACTGGCAAATTGCTATCCGTGGGGGGGGGTACGATTGGGGGGAAACTGTAAAACTCAAATAATATCTTTAATAAAAAATAAATTAATTTAAAAAAAGATTTTAAACAGTGCAGTAAGAGACCCCAAGGTTCACCTAATCATATACATGATTTAAAGTAAGTCCCAAAGAGGTATCAAAACTAAGGCAAAGTCCCAAGAATGAACCCTATTTAATTCTTCCTTGAAAAAATGTTCAATTTATTCCCACAAGGAATTTGATTTTGTAGGAGAAATATATCAATCAATTTTATAAAGACAATAAAAAATCTAGGTCGAAGTTTTCAAATATATTTACATATCTATATATTTAAAGCTATACACACATACAAACACATATACAGAGAGAGATAAATTTTCTAGGGATTTATTTCTTGAATTAATAATAATCTTCTAAATTTACAATATTCTCACTATAACTTAATCTATAAAGATATGAAAACTTCCAAGTGAAATATATTTCAAGAAACATATCATAGACTTGTTGGAGAGGTAAAAGTAAATGAGATAATTAAGAAGGAGGAATGAGAGTTACTAGCTGTTGGTGGATAATTAAGTTGATCAACTTGTGTGTCCTTAGGTAATTTAGATTTTTCCAAAAAAAATCAAGTCTGACACAAGTAAGCCTCCGCTTGAGAAGGGCATTACTGTATTGTCTTACTGTCCTGACATATCTATGCTTCTCTTTCTGTTTACTAACTAAAAGAAAGTAGCCAGAGAAATATTGTATGTCACCCCTCTAGTCCAATTGATCTTTAATTCTAGGGCAATGTCAGTGCTATTCCCTGTGGCATGATTACATTTTCCAATAAGGAATGGGTCTGTAATGATGAAGATATCTGAGATTGTCCCAGTATTCTTGGGATATATTTGAAAGCATGAGATATATACTTAGGAAAAGATTTTACTCAGTACAATCTCCTTGAATTGACCATCTTGCTTTGCTTATTATCAGGTCGGTTTAACAAATAAAATGAGATAGTAGAACCATCTTTGTGTTAGTGTAATAGGGAAATATCAGTGCTGTAATTTTCTACATATAATGGAAATACAATTTCACCTGAAATATAAAATAAAAGGTATAATAAAGTACTTTAAGAGGCTTTATTGTACTGTCCAAGTAATAAATTACTGAGAATAATTAAGATGGCAATCATCTTCTAGCAGCATGATTGAAGTAAACATTTCATAATTAATTTCTAATAAAATAAAAAACTGAAAAGGTAGTATGAAAAATGTTAGATCAGCTCCTATTGTTTAAAATACTTTTCAATATTGATGATAAACATTTGCTATAGTATTTAGAAAATTGCTATAAGGTCAATAAAATTATTTTATAGGCTTCTGCTTGATACACAAAAATTTATTGAAAAGAGGGCATCAGTTAGTAAATCCTAGGATAAGTTTGGTTCCAAAATTTTAGGGTTTAAGAATAACACAAGTGCCTCTGTTATATGACCATTTTGAATGAGCACCCAGAAGGAATTGTCTCCATCTTGATTACTAATTGCACTTTTGTCATAGTTATGATCAGGCCAGCCTGGTCCTTAACAATATAGCAGATCAGGAGGAAGGAGGGTATGTAGTTCAGAATTCAGGTTGGGCACAGAAAAAGTTTGGGGCCCAAAGCAAATGTAGGATTCTAAGAAGACCTAGTCAAGTGTTTTCCAGTGAAACACAGAGAACTGAACAGTAAAAGAAAAGCCCCAAAGAAGGATGCAAACAAGATGGAGCAAACAGACAAAGACAGACAAGGATAGAGACAGAACTAGAGACCATGACATTCGAGGGCATAAGGGTTGAAATATGTTAGAAGTCTTCAAAGAGCTTTTCTGATATTAATCTGGGGAAAATGAACAAATCTGAACTTAATAGGCAGTCTGATCCATCTGGTTAATTCCATTCCTGTATTGTACATGTCTCCAGCCTGACTTACTTAAGGTTAAAAGTTGAGATCTCTTGCTGTTAGAGTCAGCAAAAAGCCAAGTCTACATGTCCCTCAGAAGGGTTATCTTCTCTCTGATCGGTGGAAAAAGGGTTGAAGAGATCCTAAGCAAGGAGGAACTTGTTGGAGGTAGCATGCTTACAGGTGAAGAGCTAGCTCTAGACTCAAATGACCTGGATTCAAATCTCATCTCTGATAACACCTTGGAAAAGGCATTTAATCTTCTTAACCTAACTGTGTATGCTCTTCATCCTTAAAATAAAGGAGTTGGACTAGATAGTCTTTGAGGTCCGGGGGGGGGGGGGGATGATAATAAACAAGGTCTGCTAAGGATCTCTGACCAAGATCATGACAAATCTAACATTACCTTCTTCTACCCCTTTTGATACCTTACTCACACCACAATGTTAAACACAAAGAACAACTCCTATATGGAGTTTTAATTGATTCCCTCAGGAATAGTATCAAAATACTTTTATTAACTCACTTTATGCATTTGAAATATTCTGACTTTGTATCACACCTCTTTACATGTATTGCCTTTACCAGTTGAAGACAGAAACAGTGACTTTTTTATTCTTGCATCTCTCTAAGAAGTTGCATAGATCATTAATAAACATTTGTTGGACTGAAATGCACCTCCACTGAAATGCACCCAACCTCACTGAAAGAAAATAGCTCTAATGCAAGTCTGCATGATTGCTTGCAAATTTCTGAACCAAAGATACAGCATGAAATAAACTAAACATAAAACAATGCCTCCTTTTCCCAGGAGAGTCACAGAATGAATAAAATATTGTACAAAAATAAAAGGGGTAAAAAGCAAATATGCCTTTAAGCCCTTTCTTTTGTTGTAATCACATGAAATAAAAATATCTTTAAGAAACAATATGCACCTAACTTCCTGCCTTCTTAAAGATGGTATATTGACTATAATCTAACCTTTCTCATATGATTGTGAACACTGAGAAATTAATTATGTTCTGAATAATAGCTAAACCTTTGGAATAACACTGTTTAGAGAGTTGTTTATATGCCTATAAATTACTATAGATTTCCAAAATCCTAACCTCTTTCTTGTTGTGAAGTTGCCCAACCTCTTTAATTTGTTGGTTCTAATCTGCAAACCATGTAACAAAACTTTGTTAGTTTCTGTGAAAATTAATCATTAGGTTCTGATTGAGGATCTAAGACTCTACTCCTTTAGCTTAACATTCATGAATATTATTACATGAATTTTATAGCTTCTAAGGATGATTTGCCACCGCACTTCTAGTTTTGGACAGCATACAAAAAAGGCAGTTTTCCATGTATAGCAAGATCATCAGACAAGTAGAGCAGTTGTTGCTGCTGTCATTGAGTCATTATAACAGTATAGAACTCTGTATTCCCATTTGGCGATGTCTTGGCGAAAATACTGGACTGGTTTATCATTTCCTTCTCCGGATCACTTTATAAATGAGCAGTTCAAGAAAACAGGGTTATATAACTAGTAAATATTAGAGACTGGATTTGAACTCAAGTCTTCCCTACTCCAAGCCCAGTACACTAGCTACTCTATCACCCAAATGCCCTCACATAGTGTTTTACTATATTTTTAGATGCCTTTAAAATGCACTGATGAAACTCTCTATATTGATTAACAGTCTTTTAATTTCTAATCAAAACCAAAACCATTTTGAAAGTGTTAGAACCTCTAGTGATCTATAAACCAGATATCTCATTCAAATAGAAAGGTTGGCAGGGAGGTTTGAATGAGAACTTTCAATTTTCATTCAATATGGACACTCTATAGGGGGACAGGCTCAGAAAGAACTGCTCTAGCAAACCCAATGTGCCATAATTCACAAAAGCTATGTCATGAGTGAGAATGATCAAATAAAACATTCTTGAACTATCACTAGAAGAATCTTCTTAACCTTGTAAAAAAGAAATTGAAACTGAAAAGCCCCAGCATCTCAAAAGCCCTGACTCATGAAGATGGGATTCATAAAGCTTTTTTCAATAATTCTTTCCTTCTCCAGCTAGTTACACATAAGAATATTTCAAGTGAGTTACATTTCTTCATTAATTTTGACGGTTTTATCAATATTGAGCACTTACTTTGTGAAAATATGTAAAATGGAAACAAAGAATTACCACACTATACACTCTGAGCAATGCACATTGTACCACTAGTAGTATTTTAAATTTGAAGTAAGAAGTATAAACTTAAGGCTCTATTAAAATCTGATGGATGCAGTGCCTCAGTAAACTGAGCACTGGACTTATAGAAAGAAGCTCTAATTTATATTTCTTTCCTTCTGACTTGGTTTTCTTCCCACCTTAGTTGACTGATTATATGAGGAAGAGATAATAACAACCTTGATTTAAATCTACTGACCTCTAATTTTGACAAGGTTGACTAATTCATGTGTAACTGACTGACTCCTAAAACACCAAGTGAAAGGATAGATATCACAACCTTGATTTTATTATTTAAATTTGCAGTTTATATACACTGCCCAGTGCATTCTAGGTTTATTTAAAAATGCAAAAGTTTTAGTCACTAATCAACTAAAGACCAGTGTAAGTTTTCTCTTCAATCAAGAAGGGCAGGCTAAACAGCTGCATATCTCAATTTGTTTTTAATGTCAACAAAGCAAGATTTTGTTTTACAATTACAATTTCTTAATAGAATGTCAGGATACCATGTAACAAATAGAACATCACTCAAGCAAAGAGGTGCAGGGCACTTGGTAAAATGTGAACTGTTGAGATAGAGGATCAGCAATGCTGTGCTAAGCAAGGAGAGACACATGGAAGAAGTACAAGTTCACTGAAACTCATGCTAGTTATTCTACCTTTTAGTAAGGTCACTCAACTTCACAAATATATCTGTCAAGCATTGGTTTTTTCAATTAAAGATACTATTCAAAATCTCTCAATTCTGCCCATAGGCATTATCAATCGACTAGAGAACAATACAAAAGGCAATTCCTGAGACTCATATTCTACTATAATGGCTTTCACTAAAACAAGTATAACATGAATTCAAACTCTTTCCTAGTATAGAACAACTATGCATTCTCCTTAGCCATTAATCATAAAAAGGTTTCTAGAAGAGCAATTGCCACATGATAAGAAGCAGTAGCAGCTTAGAATAGAAAACAAAAGAAGTTCTGAGGTTCTTTAATTCCCTTTCCAAGTAAATCTCTGATACAACTGGATAATTCTGTGGAAGTTAAGGAAAAGATTGTCAGCACAATGACTTATCAAGGTAATGCAGTACCATAGTTTATAAAGCTTCAGTGACAATAGACCACTGGCCTTAAAGAGTCTCAAGCAAAAATAAGGATATTAACAATTATAGTTCTTAAAAATCCCACGTATTATTTATGATGCCTAATCCAGCTAAACTTTTCAAAGCTACATATTATGATAGATGGTACAAAAGTTTATTTCAAATGCTTTTTGGTATACTTTATATATATATATATATACATATATATATACACACATATACATATACATATACATATACATATATATATATATATATATATATATATATATATATATATATATATACACACACACACACACACACACTCTATCATGTAGAGACTTTGCTGAGAAGTAAATCTCTGGATAGTTGGGGGAAATTCAAATGACCAACTATGATGAAAATCCTATAACCTTTCTCTTGCTTTATATATTCCAAATGCCAGAAATTCATTATTAATAACTGTTCTCACCTCAGTTTTCTTAATATTGCCACATTTTTAAGGATCAAAAGTCTCCCTGGTACAAGAGAAGGCAAAAGGAAATTGAGTTCCTTAAAGCCTTAATGGGGGCTTTCCAGGCTCCTAATCTTTGAAATGTGAGATGATTTTCCCTGAACCAGAAAGGATTTCAAGGACAGAAGAGTTAGACTCCAGGAGGTCCTTTGTGGCTCAGAGAGTTGGGGATTTCTCTAGTGTCCCTCAGACCCTTAGGTCAGGATGTCAAGCCCTTGTAAGAAAAGGATAGGGTGGGGGAACATTTGATTCCCTTCCCATCACAGATTTAGTGGATATAAGTATCTAACATATTAATTAAGAAATATTAATATGTTAACAAAGTACTCTTATTATGACCTCATACTTTATTGTTAGAAGAAGAAAAAAAGAAGTTTAGCATTAGTTGGAAAAAAGATCTGCCATGAACCTGGAAGCTTTTAAAAAGCCAGGCCTATCAAACACTGGATGCAGCCAATTAAGAGAGTTGAGGCATTTGAGAAAAAGAACAGTTGGGTAGAGTATGACCTCCACTAATCTGTTCAAAGACAGAAATAGGAAGTGAAGTAGAATTACTAACTCAAGAACTATCATATCCAGGAGAGAACCAGGGATACCCACTCTTGAGGGACACACAAATACAAAAAAGAGAGCATTCATGGTAGGAAGCAGTTTTAAGAGTTATGACATCTAGCAGTTCAGAAGAGTCAAATGTATGTGAAAGAACTAGCTCCCACAAATTTGAGTCAAACATTGGAGGAGAGAAGACTCAAGGAACTCCACATAAGTGACCTGCTCATTTGGGGTTCTGTGCCTTGCAGGGAGCAGAGTAAAGACAGCCTGGCGGGGAGCAGAGTAAAGATACTCTGAAAAGAAAAAGAATATCCTGGCCGCAGAGTTCCCAGAGGAGTAGTGTTCCCAACATGACCTCATTTTAAGTATACTTAAATTTGCCTCCATTCTTCCCATAAATGCTATGTATATTTATGGAAAATGCATTCCAGTTTTATTGGGGGATTTTTTTTTAGCTAATATTCTTTCTATACCATCTTGATAAAGGTCTTTTTCTTTGAGCTACTTATCTTTACTTGATGGCCATTAAAGGTAAACTAATTGGTTACTTGGGAGTTATAGATTTTTAGAACTGTGGTCCATAGGAGTACCTTGAATTCTGTGTTTAGTGTCATCACACACACACACACACACACACACACACACACACACACACCCTGACATACATACATACATATGTACATACACACAGCAGTCCAGTCTATAAGGAAGTAGACCCAAAATGTACATTTTAAAGGACCTGTAAAATCCCACGAGTGAAATGTGAGAATGTATGTCCTCTCTCTAGAGCAATTGACAACATCTTAGAGTTTTCTGAGACCTAGAGAAGTTAAGTGACTTGCTCATGGTAATATGGGTAGAATATGAATTCAGACCTCCCTAAATCCATGGCAAGCATGCTACCTACTACATCTAACTTCTTCTCTCTGAAAGATTTGTAGTATTTTAATTTAAGCTGTCTATTCTATTATGGAAATTTAATTAATTGACAATAGTATAAAAATAATTCCTTTTCTTATTATATTAACATTTAAATGTTTTATTACATCTTAAAAGAAAAGGTATTCATAATATAATGTCAAATCACTAAATAATAAGAAACTATTGGCAAAAACAGAACAGTAACATGTAAAAGTCAAGTTAAAAAACCAAATATACAACTTTATATATATTTATAATGATATGTTACTATTGCCAGGCTAGTAAGTTAACTTCTATGTACATTCTCAGCAAGAAACAAATTTGTTTTTTATTTTTTATTGTTTTAATTTTTAGGGGTTTTTTTTAGGTTTGTTTTTTTTGCAAGGCAAATGGGGTTAAGTGGCTTGCCCAAGGCCACACAGCTAGGTAATTATTAAGTGTCTGAGACCAGATTTGAACCCAGGTACTCCTGACTCCAAGGCCGGTGCTTTATCCACTGTGCCACCTAGCTGCCCTGTTTTAATTTTTAAAAAGCTCTGGGGTAAATTAATTTGTCCAAGGTCACACAGCTAGGCAATTATTATCTGTCTGAGATAAAATTTGAACTCAGGTCCTCCTGACTCCTGGGCCTATACTTTATCCACTGTGCTACCCAGCTGTCCCAACAAAACAATTTTAATGGCACTATTAAGAATCCAATAATTCAGGGAATTCATTTCTCCTTCTACTAATTGGCATCAGTGATAAGGTCTATTAACTTAAAAAATGTCTACTCCCAGTCTAAAAAAAAAGGATTTAATAACCCATTATTCATGTTAAACTACCTGGATGCAAGCTAAAAAAGCCTAACAAGTTATAAGATTAAACAGCTATTGACAAGCCTACCATATATACATAATGGTAACTTTGCTGAAGACAGATTTCTTTTCATTTAATTGCCATCTGAGTCTGAACATCAAGAAAAATAATCCCATCTTGATGGCTAGTGAAAATATATCATTTATGCATATTCCTTTCACTGAAACAAATAAGTAAAATCAGTAAACACAGAAAAATATGACAATTAGTTCTCCAAAATTTTAACTTTTGATTATTTTCTGCATAATTGGCAGCATTATTTCTTGACAACAGGGATTCACGTAGCCACACAACATTCTACTAAGAAGATTTCTCTAAGAGTACATTTAACTTAGAATTTAAGCCCTGCAATAATTAGCTAGTATGAATCTGACCATATTGCCAAAGGACTTTGTGACCAACTTTATTTGAATATCTCATCTGTATTCATACACTGTTGTTAAACCAATTTTTACATGTTTCTTTAAAATAAATCTTTTATTTTTATACTGGAATTTTCCTCTGAATTACAAATCTGAGGCAAAAATAACATTTTAATAAAAAAAAAGTAACTAATAACATACTGAGTTGCACTTCAGTGGCTATCCAGACTTGTGCCTTGTGTTATTACTAATAATGGGTTCTTGTGAATGTAGGATTCGATGCTCTATGAACAATAAGAAAGGCACAATCTCTACTCCAAAGTGTTACAATTGAAAATTCAAAAGAGAAATCAAAATATTTATTATACCTGATATATGTATGGATAGAGTTATATTTTAGTGGGGTTTTTTAAGACTTTTAAGGAAAAAAAACAATATTCCTTCAATACTGAACTGGATCATCATATAAATCCTCAACTATAAAGTTAAAAATAAACATAAGGTGATACTCATTTACATAAATGTTAAAAAAAAAGAACTTCTAGGCAATTTCTGACTAGATAAATATTCCAAATAAAAACTGTATGCATTCAATACCACACATTGCTATCTCCCACTTTTTTTAAACTAATACACTTAAGCTGGGAAAAAAAGGTCTTTACTCCTAAGGGATCTCACAGGGTGCCCCAGAAGTCTTACTGCTGTTTTAAGTAATTAAAGCTTAAATTGCTTGTTCTGTATTAAGTTTAAAAATTGGAAAGATGACAAAAATAGGAATATTCAAAATTGTTAAGGATTTGGAGAGATGGACATAGTAATATGATATTGTTGGTATTCTATAATTGGTCCAATATTTATGGAAAGTTGGAATTAAGTGAACAGAGTGACTAAAATGTCCATGCCGTTTTTCCCAAAAATTCTACTATAAGGCAAATATGTCCTGGAGTCAATAGCAAAAAGAAGAGCATTTTATATATAAGTAAACACTTGTAACAACCCTTTTTGCTTGTAACCGAGAACTAGAAACAAAGTAGATGTACATGAGCAAAGAGAAGCTAAACTATATGTGGCAACTTAAGGTAATAGAATATTACTGAAATAGGCGCTCAATAGAGTACCAGGTCCAGAGGCAAGAAAATTCATCTTCTTGAGTTCAAATCCAGTATCAAACACTACTGGGTAACCCTGGGCAGGTCACTTAATACTTTTTTTGCCTCAGTTTTCTCCTCTGTAAAATGAAATGGAAAAGGAAACTGAAAACCACTCCAGTATCCTTGCCATGAAAACCCTAAATGGGATCACAAAGAATTAGAGCAACAACAATAATAAAATTGCAGAAATAATGAATATGATTAATATAGAAAAGCATGGAAAGATTTATAAAAACTGACAGAAAGAGAAACAAAAAATTAGTAAGATACAGCAACAAAGTAATCTAAACTTAAGGTTGCAAAAATATAATGACTAAGATGGATCCCAAAGAGATGTGAGAAGGCTTTTCGTCCCCCATCCCACTTCTTTGCAAAGGTGTGGTGCATGAGTGCAAAATATGCATAAAATGAAATTTTTTTGATATATCAGGTTTTTTTTTTTTTGCAAGGCAAATGGGGTTAAGTGGCTTGCCCAAGGCCACACAGCTAGGTAATTAGTAAGTGTCTGAGACCGGATTTGAACCCAGGTACTCCTGACTCCAAGGCTGATGCTTTATCCACTACGCCACCTAGCCGCCCCTAATATATCAGTTTTGATTAACTTTTTTCCTCCTCTTTTGTGACTCATTATAAGAGAAAGGGCAGCTATAATAGGAAATATAGGTGTTATAAAAACAAAATTAATGAAATGTATTTTAAATTTTTTTATTTAAAATATTCTGAGTTTGATGAGCATGTAAATATATGTATATGTATGCATATATATCACATATGTCATTTTATATCATTTCCTGATTTCTTGCAAAGTCATCTGCTTCCTTTGGCTCCATTCTACATTTGAAAGATTGGTTTTCTTCAGAGAGCTTTCTTATCTCCTTTTTCCATCTGGCAATTCTGCTTTTTAAGGTAATCTCCTCATTGACTTTTCGGATTGCTTTTTCCATTTGACCTGAACTAATTTTTAACATATTTTCTTCAGCATTTTTTGAATCTCCTTAACTAAGCTGCTGACTTGGTTGAAAACATAAAATGTTTTTTCCTGAATTGCTCATTTCTCTTCTCAATTTTTCCTTTGACCTGCTTTACTTGATTTTCAAAATCTTTTCTGAACTCTGCTATAGGTTGAATCCAACTCCTATTTTTCTTGGAGGCTTTGGATACAGAAGCTAGCCCTTTGTTATATTCTGAGTGTATGTTTTGATCCTCCTTGGGTCCAAAGTAATTTTCTATGGTCAGGTTCCTTTTTTCTGTTTACTCATTTCTCCAACCTGTGCCCTAGTTTTGGGGTACTTCCTCAGTTCCTTCAAGGTCTTATGAGAGGCTCTAACTGCTCTCCTAGCCTGTGCTCTGGTCTGTGAATGACCACAAGCCCTGAAGCTGTGAGGAGAGTCTCTGCTCTATGTCAATGGGGGAGGGGGCTTCCAGACTGCAACCTGGTCTGAATATGGACAAAGCACAAGAGTCCTACCCCAGGGACAGAGGAAAGACCTCAACAGTCTCCCCCCACTCCCTTACCTTCTGTGGGCAGCTGCCAGGTGGCTCCCTGCTGGGAAGCTCCACAGGCCTGCTTCTGTTTCCTTGGGTTTGTGCTGCACTGAGGGCCATGGCTGCCTTGTGGGCCAAGTTGGCCTGGGCTTTGTTCTTGCTCTGGAAGAGGTTTCCCCACTGATCTTCCCCGCTGCTTGGTGTTCCCTGGGTTGGCAGGTCAGGAAACTGCTTCTGTTGACACAAGGCAATGCTCCCAGTGCACCCCACTGGCTGTTCCCAGAAGTCTGGAGCTCCTTCCCTCTGGGGTGGCAATCCTGGCTGTGCTACCCCCCCCCCCAACCCCGTGGAACAGAGCCTTCTCAGGATCTTCCAGATTATCATGGGCTAGAGAATTGCCTCACTGGGTCTTTCTGTGGATTTTGTCCCTTGAAATTTAATTGGAATCATAATTTTAAGGTTTTTGAAATATTTTGGAGAGAACTTGGAAAAGCCTATTCTCATGCCACCATCTTGGCCACACATGTCCTTTTTAAAGGAACTTTTGGACACCTTAAATATCATGACTAAATTACCAACAAAAAGATGAAAAAGCACAGATAAATTTTATTTAGATGATTGCAATAAGTTAAACTGCTCATATTGCTAATTAATTAATGAGTCCATAATTACCAAGATTCAAGAGAACCTATAGTTGTGTTATTAATTCACATTACTAAAAAAGGTGTGAAATAACCCAATTTACAATATCAGTAGATGTTAATGATTTCATTGAAAGTTACAAGGTTCAAAAAGAAAAAAACACCCCATTTAGATTTTTTAATACCACTTACTGATGATCACAACTTTATATCATGCTAAAATTGCACACTTATCTTCTCATTAGCAACTAATCTCACTCTTCTTGCCAAACCAATTATAGGAAAACTTCCAGGCTCAAAGGAATTAAAAGTACACTTACTTGGACCTCACTCAGACTCATGACTGAAGTAATTAGAAAACATTTATATTTGAAGCCCAAATAGTCTTGGAAAAGTAGTAACAAATCACTATTCTAAAAAAAAAAAATCAAAACCCAATGTGTCAATTAAAGGGTCAAGCTGGGGGTATAGAAGGGCATGGAGAATATTACCCTGAATTAATAAACTCTTATTGGGAAGAAAAACAGAGTCAGGACCTTACATTTCTGAAACCTTCTGACTATGTAAACACATGGCATAGAAAGAAAAGAGATAATAATTATGATTTGCATTTATATGACATTTTCTTCTAAGTGATGCAAAATGGAGGGCGGCACACACAGATTTAGTAATTTACTCCAGACCTCATAAAAAAAAAATCATGGATAAAAAAAAAAAAACAACAACTAGTCATGGTCTCTTGATTTTCCTAGTCAGTTTCTTTGGGACCTGAAAAAGATTTATTTTTGGCATCAGAGTTGAGTTGCACAGACTGACTTCCCACCTTTTATTTTAATAGCTAAGTTCCGCCATACCTCCAAATGATCAGATCTCACTAAAAAAAATATTCTAGTCCCTGAGATGGGACTCTTAATTGTACTCTTAATTGAGAAGCTGAAATCAGATTTTTCAAACCTACCATATTCTATTTTGTAAATCAAGAATTCATCAGATGCTCTGAGATCTGACATTTTTAAAAGCTGAAAATTACTAGTAATTCAAAAATTAAGTTCAGTCTGATTAGATACAGATTTTAAATTGCTTTACTAGAACAGAACCCTTTAATGAGATCTTTAAATAGTCTTATTCAGAAAACAGTATGAAGAGGATAGTAGGCTAAATCTGTTTTAGATATATCTGCTTAGTTTACTACTAAAATTCAAGCTAAAAAGGTCTTTAATAGTCTGTTAAAATATTAGAATTTTGAAAACTAATAACATATAATGTTCTACACATGAAATCTAACTTCCTCTGAGTCCCCCCGGCACTCACAAGACAGTAGAATAAGTAGTTGTCAGTGAGCTTTCCTCAGTTATTAAGATGACTTAAGTTTTACCATCCTAAACATCTTCTAAAAACTTGAAAGTTGATGCTGACCATCAGTGTTACCAAAAATGTTTCTTGTCAAGTTGTGATTTTTTAAAAAAAAATTTCTTCCACCTTGGCCATTGGTAGATATGGAATGAATCAAATTATTATCATATTTTAAGTAGTCCACATAGCATTTTCCTATGTCTTAATTCAATGAAAGAAACCTCTCACCTGACCTGAAGATTTGGGAAACATTTAATTTTGCTGCAAAAATGTCTGACAGCTTCTTTTAATCTGCTTTTAGATAATGCTCTCTGAAAATCACAGCAATCTCATACAGACAGACAGATGTGTTTTCCTGCCAGTAGCTAGGAGCAAGAACAGTTTTCAAGCACACTACTCAATGAATCCTTAAGTAATCAAGCAGTAAAATGGTGAATACAAAATTTTCAAAAAGGTCAATGGATAAGAAAAGGCAATGGCATTCACTAAAAATTTTCTTTGGAAAACTAACCTAGAAATAACCCCTGACTAGTGAATTAAATAAGCAAGTCCCTTAAAAATGCACATAGTTATATGTATGCATATGTATATGTATAAACACACATACCTAAATGATATATACTTCAAAAAATATTTCTGATTTTAATAATTCTAATGAGAGAACAGAATCAAAACAGAGTCAAAATTAAAGTTCAGTTTGTGCATAATCTAATGGCCATTAAATTAATCTTTGTTTAAGCTTGACAAAAATGCCTAATTAAAAGAGAGTAATTCATATAACCCAATGTGATGAGATAAACCCAAATTTCATAGTTTAGTTTCATAGCTAGTCCAAGAGCTTATTCATTAACTCCATATTTCACCATGTACACAACTAATAATTTTTGTGCATGGTTGGGAAAGAATGTGTGACAACATACATATCATATGACTTATGAAGAATAAAAAATGTGTTGAATACCTCCATAGAATTCCTCATGACTTGGGCAAATGATTTATTTGTATTCCATTTCTTCTCTCCATAAAATTTTAGATAATTTATTATTCATTTCTTGTAAATGCATTAGGAACGCTTGTAACATATGGTCAAATAATAACATCATGATGATGATGATGATGTTTTAGCTATGTAATTAGAAAGCTACAAACTGGTAAATTGTTACTAAATTTAGGAGTCTGATATGCTTAAAGCATGTGTTTAGATTTGCCAAAGTACCATTTTAATATATAGGCTATTAGGAGATCCACTGGCATCAATGGAAAAGGAAATAAATTATTATTATGAAAATAAATTTTAATACATTAAAGTTTCATCCATAAAATTAAACTGATTATCTTTCACCTTTCAAAAGTTTTAAAAACACAGGGTCTTCACAGTGAATAGAGCACCGACCCTGGAGTCAGGAGTACCTGGGTTCAAATCCAACCTCAGACACTTAATAATTATCTAGCCGTGTGGCCTTGGGCAAGCCACTTAGCCCCATTGCCTTGAAAATTCTAAAAAAAAAACCACACAGGGTCTTTTATAAATAGTTATCATTTAATAAAGAAGTAGATTATGTAATATTTAATATTAAAGTCATTTAATCTGTTATGAAATATTTTGATAAATTTCTTTTTAAATCAACTTGTTAATGGTTATGATGACAATAGCAATAATATCTAATATTTATAAAGTTCTTTAAAAGTATGCAAAGTATTATAGTTGTACTCATTAATTCTCACAAAAATTCTATATAAGTATCAATTCTATGTAAATAATCAATATTTCACCCATTTTTACAAATGAGGAAACTGAGGCTGACAAAAGTTAAGTGACTTGTTCAAGACATATAAGTAGTGTCTGAAGCAGTATTTGAACTCAAATCTTCCTGACTCCAAGACCAGTTTTCTAACTATCCACTATGCCATTCAAATGCCTGAAAACTGGTATATTTCAATACATATTAGTAGAGTATAAAGAAACAATGTTTGCCTCAATTTCCTGTAAAGTACAGTGGAGAAGGAAAAGGCAAACTACTCCAATATCTTTATCAGAAAAACCCCAAATGGAGTCATGAAGTGTTGTATACTACTGAAAAATAGTTGAACAGTAGCAAAAGAAATTAATAGGGCATAGCATTCCATCAAGGCAGATAATAAACTCATTTTTAAAGCTAAAAAGAAGCAGAAATTTCTGATCAGTTTCTCAAAACTTCTCATATTGCTACCTTAGAGTTTCACTTTACAGAGAAGGAAGCTGAAGCCAACAGAGGAGAAGTAACTTGCCCCAGATCACATAGGCAAGAACAATATAAACCCAGATACTCTGAATATAAATCCAGTACTTCTCTTGCTTTAGTATTCACTATCATTGTGTTTTTGTGTGTGTGTGTGTGTGTGTGTGTGTGTGTGTGTGTGTAGGTATATGTGTGTATATACATGTATATACACACATATACAACTTGTAAATGGTACCAATAATGACAATGTTTATAATAATAATAATAATGAAGTTGTTAGTAAGTTGGTTTTAAAGATAATGGGGTTATAAAGATGTAGGGAAGTGATTTGCCCATGTTAAGTCCTAGTAAGTTATTTAAGTCTTAGTCTACATGAGTCCTTTCCATAATAATAAGGTTCAGTTTAACTAGTTTTTCACAAAACATTCCATCCACTTTCTCAGAGACTTTGTCCAAACTGTGTCCCAAACTTTCATTTCATTGTTTCCTTGCATCCCTAGTTAATAGTATAGTGTCTAGCATAAAATAGAAACTTAATAATTTCTTCCTGATTCAAAGTCAACGTCTAAGATAAAAGCATTCTACCTGCATTTTAATCATAAAGGCACATTTTCCTAACTCATATCTCTGGAATTACAATAAAATATGAATGTCCATATTTGAAGGCTTTCATACTATGCATAAAATAATTATTTTCACAACTTTTAATTTTGGTGAAGGGGGAAAGTTTTATAACATGCTTAGTAAATTTTTAACACTTGAGAGAATTTACATAAATTAATAATACCAGATTAGGAACCAAAAGACTGATAAGATTTTTTTGCAGGTCCTTGACCTCTTTATATATAAGGGTTTTTTTTCAATTATTAAATTAAGAAACTGGTTTCAATAATCTTCAAGTTTCTATACAGCTCCAAAATGCCATGATAGTAGTGATTTACTTCAAATTATTCAAAGAAAACATAATAGAAACCATGTCCCTTTGAAACTGAATATCTTTAATTGAGTTTAAAAATTGGGAAAAGGTTAGTTTTGATTACAGAGTTAATGCTAATTTTATACAAGAAAACCATTGGAAACCGGTGATTTCTACTTATAGGTTGCTGTCCTATACTATCATCATCTATGACTGAAGAACAACTGCAACCTTATAATTTTAAATTTTTATTGAAGATAACTTCTGTGAGAGCTTCAGTGTGCTTAAATATCATACTGTTCTATTTCCTAAATCTCTACTAGTAGAGAATTTAGTCTTATATGAAGTTGCAATAGTAGGTGATCATTAAATACTTGATGACGGATTGAAAAGAAAAAGTAAATGTAAGTGAATTCAAAAAATAAGCAATATGAGTACTTAAGTGAAATTACGATCGAAAGAGGAGAATTCTGATTTTCTATTTCCCACACATCATTTTATAATTTTAAGTGCTTCTTCATTGATACCAATCCAGACTAAATGCCTGTTAGCATTTCTGGATAGAATTTCTAAATGAAGCAAGGATTTTATAAAATATGATTAGTCACATCAAGTCAAAAAGTCATAAACAGTTCCCCAAATCCTTTTAATTCCTTTCAAATCCATTTAGTTTTTAAAGTGGAAATGTAAGCATAATAGGGTGACTTTTCAGTTCTATTTAAATCAAGTTGTTTGTCAATGATACAATTATTTTTAAAATTCATTAAACTTTATAAAGCCTACTAAGATTATTCAACTCATAAAATGTCAACTAATTTATTTGAATTATAAAGCCATTTTCTACATCTGTTATCCCATGATTCAGTCATATGAAAACAGTGTATTCTAATTAGAAAGGAACACAGTGATCAACTAATCTAATTCATACCTGAACAGGAACTTTCTGAACATTATCAGGAAGAAGTGATTTTTCAGCCTCTATTTGAAAATTTCCATTTTGGGATAGGACACAAACTCATGAAGCAGCATATTCTCCTTTTGGTTAGCTCTAAGTTATTCAGTCAAACTGAGACCTGTTGAAAACCTTATTTTAAAAAAAGTCCAAGGTCTCCCCCTACATCTGAGGTCATCTGTAGCCATTCTGATTCAAATATGATCATAAGACAAAATAGACTCCAGAAGAGAAAGTAAGGTAGGTGACTGAACAGCATCTCCTTTACTTAAATTCATTTTACTCGCATTCATGGCATCACTTCCCTGATGCCATGGTCTTCTTTAGGAATGAAGAACAACCAACAGCTAACAACAACAATACTCAACATTGCTTTCAGCACTAAAAGTGATGCAAAGTTAGGCAGAAACTAGTCCCTGCACTTATAGAGCCTACAGAAAGCTTGCATTACATCTCTTTAACAGAAAGATAAAATACAAACATATTTTTATAAGTTCATTGGAGTAGTGTAAAAGAAGTCCTATATGAGGCCCAAGGAGGTCATTATCAATAGGGATTCAAGGAAAGCTTCATGAAAGGAGAAGCAATTTCATGGTGCTTTAAAAGTTAGATAGGAACTTAAGAAAAGGAAGAAAAGGAAGGGCATTCGAAACTTTGGCAATACTGTAAGAAAACACGTAAAATAAAAGAGCAATTATTAAACACCTTTTCTTTTCCCACACAAAATTTTCTGCAGCATGATAAGGTTTCTAAGTTCTGAGCTATGAATATCTAGTTGACAATTGAATATACTTCTCTGCATTTCAGCTATGACAATATTTTGTTCACAACTATCATTGAAATGCCTATTGAATTAAATCATCAGGTATTGATCTTCACAGAAAACACAAATGGGGAAAAGAGTTAAAAATATAATTTAGCTGAAGAGTAAAAGAAATTAATAAAAGAAAAAGAAGGGAAGAGTATACACAAGATTTTTGCCATCTTTATTTTTTTGTTTTGATTTTTCATGGCAATGGGGCTTGCCCAAGGCCACACGGCTAGGTAATTATTAAGTGTCTGAGGTTGGATTTGAACCCAGGTACTCCTGACTCCAAGGCTGGTGCTCTATTCACTGCGCCACCTAGCTGCCCCCATCCTTATATTCCTTAAGAATTTCTTGAGTTAGGGGTGGCTAGGAGGCGCAGTGTATAAAGCACCAGGAGCACCTGGGTTAAATCCGGTCTCAGACACTTAATAATTACCTAGCTATGTGGCCTTGGGCAATCCACTTAACCCCATTGCCTTGCAACCCCCCCCCCCCAAAAAAAAGAATATCTTGAGTCAATTTTTCTTTTTTTAAATGCAAGGTTCAAATGAAAATCTCAATTTATTCTATAAATACTTATAAAGTTTTAAGAGAGCTAATGAGGCAATTCACCAAAGGCAAGAAGAATTTTTTCTGAAGAGATTCGTGAATATTTCATTCAATATTAGGTTTCAGAAATTCCATATTATAGAATTTTCAGTCTTCAGTGTTCAACAGTATATCCCAGGGTTAGGCAAATTAGTTCTGTATCCTTTCACTTTAAATACTCTTTCATCTTGCCTTACAATGTAAATTCTTAGTAGATTTACTTTGAGCATTAATGCAAAAAGTAAAGCTTGTACATTTTGACTTACTCATTTGTAGTAGCTAGTGGCATTGGAATTCTATTATCATTAACTATATTACCCATAACAAAATAAATGGAATCTTTACTACTTCTGCCCATAATTTTAAAAAGTAGTTTCAATTTGTATTACTTGAATGCTTTACTGTACTTTTATTATGAGTCATAATAGCATATAATTGGCTATATATATACTTTAAGAAACTATTGGATTTTTTATTTTAGAATCTAAAATTAATATTAAATTAAATTCTAAAAAATCTAATAAAAATATGAAGTCTTCAAGTACCCCATGTCACTTTATATGTATTTCTAAATTAGTTTCTACACTGATATTTAATCCAATGTGAATCAATTTTGCAAACAGCAAGGGACTCTATCTTAAAATTTGCATTAGTCCAGAAGGCTATAAATTAACTTACCATAGCTATTGTTTTCTAACAGAAAAAAGAAAATTCTTTAAAAAATATTCCACTTTTCTTTTTCTGTGGGCTTTACTTTTCAGTAGAGTATCCACTAAAGCATTCTATATTAAAACATGAACTGTCTTTTGAAGTAACCAATTATTTTCTAATGGATAAGGAGAGAACACACATCCTTAACCCACAATGTCATTAACCATAACTAAACAATAGCATAACCATACCTTCTCAAAGAAATCTCATAAATCATAATAACTTGAAAGATCTCAAATTTCCTTCCCTAGCAGATATGAAGTCAATAAAATCTGTTCCTGTACATGGTAAATATGAGGGTAATTGCCTTGTGAAATTTTAAAATAAAGGAACAACTATTAAATACCTTTTCTTTTCCCATCCAAACTTTTCTCCAACATGATGACTTCTAATTTCTGAGCTTCTAATTTATGAATATCTAGTTGACAACTGAATATATTGCTCTGTACTTTAGCTATCTGTGGTAATTTTTTGTTGTTCATTAGAAGCTTCAATAAATGTTGAATTAAATCATCAGGTATTGATCTTGACAGATAAGAGTTAAATATACAGAAAGTATCAGTTAGTGGAAGCAATCGCTATTTAGCACAGAGATCTAATTAAGACAGTAAAAATATACTTACACTCAGAACTTTAATTTGAATAATCACATCCTAATTCTTCAGGCACTAAAATATCAACTTATCAAGAAGGACTCACTAGATTTCAAACAATTTTTCCTCCTGGATCCTTTTGACCTTAGTGTTATTTAAAAACTTATAATAGAAAAAAATGCTCACAAGGGGTCAATCAAGCATAATTGTACATGTGCATTATACATTATAAAAGTATAAAGTAAATTCCTAATATAAATATAAAGCATATGTTTATCTATTTACACATGTGAGGACATACTGTATATCTATTAGAATAACTACATAATGAATTTTCATATCATAATAATGAGATAAAGAAGTAAATTTTCTTATTTCATTTTATTCAACATAAATTTTGAGAGAGTTTTACTCAAATATATACACTAATATATGGCAGAACCAAACAATAATCCAGTTCCTTATCTACAATACTCCTGGATATGGGGTGAGGTGATTACTAGAATCCTCTAACTTTCGCCCAGGTTGGGTGACCAGACATCTCTGTCTTTGCTCCCAGACTCATACCTCTCATGAATTTTCCAAATACTATTTACAGCACTACTATCCTTTCAGTCACCTAGGTTCCCAAACTCAGTTTTATCCTTACTTTTCCTCCTCACATCCAATCATTTGTTAAATTGTGCTGTTTCCACCTCCACCTCGCTCAAATCTGACCCCTTCTCTTCAATCACAGAGTGTACAATCTGTTCCAGACTTTCTGTCACCTTCATCTGGACTACTATAATAACCTGCTAATGCATCTCTTTGCTTCAAGTCTATTCCCACAACAATGAATTCTCCATACAGTTGTCAAAGAGACTTTAAAAAAAAAACCCAAATATCTAATCATCTCGAAACTTAGTAAACTCCAACGACTACACTATCAACTTTAAAATCACATATCAACTCCTCTGTCTGATATTCTAGGCTCTTCACAATTTGGTTCCAATTTATCTTTCCACTTTTCTTATATATTACTTCCCTTTAGGCATTCTATGATCCAACCAAAGTGTTCTTCTTATTGTTTCTCACACACAACATAATTACTCTTCTCTATACCTTTACGATATTTGACCCCAATCCCTAGAATGTACTCCCTCCAAGAATTTATTTCTCATATCCCTCAAAGTGCAGCTCAAAGGTTACTTTCAACATGAAAACTTTCCTAATCCCTTAGCTAGTAGTGTCTTCACCCCAAAACATTATCTTATAGGACTATTAAGAATCAAAACTAGGATTCATACCCACTCCTATTGATTTTAAACCCAATGTTCTTTCCACTGGTCATTCTGTACATATACTTATATACATACATATATTTGTATGTGGTTCTTTCTGCACCCTGAATTCATGTTAGAAGGTGAGGAACACACTTTAACATTAGTCCTCTAGAATCACACTTGGTCATTGTACTGATCAAAGTTCTTATAGTTTCCAAAGTTGTTTGTTTTTACAATACTGTTGTTATTGTATAAATTAATCTAGTTCTGCTCACTTCACTCCACATCATTCCTCAGATTAAACCATTAGAAATACAAGTTCTAGAATGATAGGACCACTGTGATTGAAAATGGTTATCAAGATGGGTGGTGCAAAGTTAGGAAGCTTCCAGAGCTCTTCCAGAAACAACTTTAAATATAGTCTACAAAAATAAAAAGGGTGAAACAAATTCTCAATGTAAGATATCATGGAGGAACTTCAATAAAAGTCTGTCTCTTCTGGGTAAAAGGGAAATATAGCCCAGCAGAAAAGAAAAAACTAGAAAGCTAGAAGGAGCACTTTTAGCCACTGTGTAGATAAAGCCTTGGCTCAGCAATCTAGCAAGGCAGCAGGCCAGTGGTGAGAACAGTTCAGAAGACAAAGTTTGAACCCTGAGAATGCTAGTGCAATAGTTGGGACTGGGTTGGGTTACCTGGAAACAAGAAACAAACACTGCATAGGTAATGTCTTGGAATGAAGGAGGAACAAACCTCTGCATAGGCAACAATTTGGCAAGCAATAAACCTAGGATCAGATCCCCCATCTAACCATAGAAATTTACTGTTCTGGGGCAGCTAGATGGCATAGTGGATAAAGCACTGATCCTGGAATCAGCAGGATCTGAGTTCAAATATGAACCTTATACATTTAATAATTACCTAGCAGTATTATCTGAGGGCAAGTAACTTATGCCTTGCAAAAACCAAATAAAGAGAAAAGAAAATTAATATTTTGATAGGGACATTGAAAAATGCCATCTCAGAAAAGGAAACAGTGACAAAATGCCTACATTTCGTGAAGCCTCACAGGAGCCTATGAATTGACCTCAAATTCCAAATGAGCTCAAAAGAAGATTTTAAAAACCAAAGAAGAGAAGAAGAAAAATGTAGAAAAGCAATGAGAATCATACAAGAGAATTATGAAAAAGTGACTGAAGAATGCAATTCCTTTAACAGGAAAAAATGACCAACTGGAAAAATAATTAACTTATCAAAAAGTAATATCTACCAACTGAAAAAGGAATAAAACTCATCAAAAAGTAAAATTGATCAACTGGAAAATAAAATATAAACACTAACTAAAGAAAATGAAACCATAAAAATTAAAATTAAACAAATGGAAATGAATGATTCTATAAGATACCAAGATTCTATCAAACAAAGCTAAAAGGCTGAAAAATAGAATAAAATGCAAAGTACCTTTCAAGAACAATAATCTAGATAACAGATCCAGGTGAGAATGTATGAATTATTAGTCTACCTTAAAGCCTCAGTCAAAAAAGGAGCCTAAAAAATATATTACAGCAAATGATCATGGGAAATTGCCATAATATCCTAGAACATTTTTTCCTTTTAAAAAAAATGTATTTATTTTCATCCATATGCACATGTAAATTTTTAAGTTACAAAATTTCCCTTCCCATCCATCTCCCCTCAGAGGTGAATAGTCAAATGAGAAATAGATATATGTGATAATTTTTATAAAGTGTTCACCAGATTCTGAAGGGTTGTTTTTGAGTGTGTGCATTTTGTTTTGTCTTACCTCCTCTGTATAGGGATAATATAGTCCATAGCAGTTCTGGGGTCTCTGGACTGCTGAGAGGAAATGCTTCCATCAAAGTTACTCATCTCACAATGTTGTTGTTGATGTGTACATTGTCCTTTTGGTTCTGCTCCCTTTGCTCAGCAATAGATCCTGTAAATCATTCCATGCTTCTCTATAGTTTAACCATTTATGGTTTCTTATAGAACAACAGTATTCTATAGTATTCATGTACCATAACTTGTTTAGCCATTCCCTGATTGATGGGCACTGCCTTAATTTCCAGTTGTTTGCCACTACAAAACAGCTGCCATGAATATTTTGGAACACGTAGGACTCTTTCCTTTTTCTAGAATTTCTTCTGAATATATAACTAAAATTGGAATTGCCTAGTCAAAGGGTATGAAGTTTTATAGCTCTTTGAGCATTGTTCCATATTGCTCTCCAGAAAGGCTAGATCCATTCATAACTCCACCAGCAATGCATCAATGTCCCAATCCTCCCACAACATCTCTAACTTTGATCATTTTTCCATTTTTCTCATCTTGGCCAATCTAATAGGTGTGAGATGTTATCTCATTGCTGTTTTAATTTGCATTTCTCTAATCAATAATGATTTGAAACATTTTTCATATATAGCTTCATTTATATATATAACATATATACATATGTATATATAGCGTTAATTCTTCATTTGAAAACTATCTGTTCATATCCTTTGACTATTTATCAATTGAGGAATGACTTGTGACCTTATAAATTTGATGCAATTCTCTATATATTTTGGAAACAAATCCTTTATCAGAACTAGTTGTGAAGATTGTTTTCCAGTTTTCTTCTTTCCTTCTAATTTTGGCAGCACTTATTTTATTAGAGCAAAAAATTTTCAATTTAATATAGTCAAAATCATTCATTTAGCAGTTTATAATGTGCTCTAATTCTTGTTTGGTCATAAATTAATCTCCATTCCATAAATCTGATAGAGTATTTCTTGATCTATTAATTTATCTTAGGTATCGCTCTGTATGTCTGAATCCTGAACCCATTTTGACCTTATTTTGGTATAAAAGATGTGAGGTGTGGATTTATGACGAGTTTTTGCCATACTATTTTCTAATTTTTCCCAACAATTGTTGTCAAATAGTGAGTTCTTAATCCAGAACCTGATGTCTTTGGGTTTGTCATATAGTAGATTGCTGTAGTGATTTACTGCAAATTCTTTTAAACCTATCCCAATACTCTGATCCATTACTCTATTTCTTCAATGCAGTTTTGATGATTGCTGCTTTATAGTATAGTTGTAGATCTGGTAGAGCTAGGCCACCTTCCTTTATATATTTTTTTCATCAGCTCCCTGCTATTCTTGCCCTTTAGATGCTCCAGATGAATTTTGTTACTATTTTTTTCTAGCTTGGTAAAATGGTTCTTTAGGAATTTGATTGGTATGGCACTAAATAAGTAATGCAATTTGAGTAGAATTGATGTTTTTATTTGATTAGCCTGACCTAACCATGAGCAACTGACATTTTTCCAATTGTTTAGATCAAATGTTATTTGTATGAGAACTGCTTTGTAATTATGCTCATATACTTTCTGGATTTCCCTGGGGAGGTAGATTCCCAACTATTTAATATTGTCTCTAGTTACCATAAATGGAATTTTTCTATCTCTTGCTCTTGGGCTTTGTTATTTATACATAGAAATGCTGATGATTTATGTGGGTTTATTTTATATCCTGCTACTTTGATGAATTTGTTCATTGTTTCAAGTAGTTTTTTAGATAATTTTCTCAGGTTCTCTAAGTATACCATCATATCATCTGCAAAGAGTGAAACTTTTGCTTCCTCATTGCCTATTCTGATTCCTTCAATTGCTTTTTCTTCTTTCATTTCTACTGCTAGCATTTCTAATGCTACATTGAATAGTCAAGGTGATAACAGGCACCCTTGCTTTACCCCTGATTTTATTTGAAATGCTTCAAATTTATTCCCATTGAATATAATATTTGTTGATGGTTTCAGGGAGATACTCTTTATTATTTTAAGGAAAACTCCATTTATTCCTAAACTTCCTAGTATTTTTAGTAGGAATGGATTTTGTATTTTCTTAAAGGTTTTTTCAGCATCTATTGAGATAATCATAAGATTTCTATTGGTTTTGCTATTGATATGTTTAATTATGTTGAGTATTTTCTTAAGGTTGAACCATCCCTACCTACCTGATATAAATCTTACCTGCTCATGGGTAATAACTTGCTGTATTCTCATTGCTCAAGTTTTGTTTAAGATTTTTACACTAACATTCATTAGGGACATTGATCTATAATTTTCTTTGTTTTGGTTCTTTGTGGTTTAGGTATCAGTACCATGTTGGTATCATAAAAGGAATTTGGCAGAACTCTTTCCTCTTCTATTTTTAAAAATAGTTTTATATAAAATAGGAATTAATTGTTCCTGAAATGTTGTAAATGATGTAAATCCATCTGGATCTGTAACCTTTATCTTATGAAGTTGATTAATGGTTTTTTCAATTTCTTTTTCTGAAATGAGGTTATTTAAATAATATATATTTCCTCTTCTGTTAATGTGAGCAGTTTGCATTTTTTTTTAAAAATTCATCCATTTCACACAATTTATCCAATTTATTGGCATACAATTTGACAAAGCAGCTCCAAATTATCTCTTTAATTTCTTCCTCATTGGTGGTTAGCTCACCCTTTTCATTTTTGATACTGGTACTTTGGCTATCTTCTTTCTTTGTTTAATAAGATTAACCAAATGTTTGCTATTTTATTGGCTTTTTCATATAACCAAAACTTAGTTTTTTTTTATTAAATCAGTGGGGTTTTTTGCTTTCAATTTAATCAATCTCTCCCTTGATTTTCAAAATTTCTAATTTGATATTTAATTGGGGATTTTTAATTTGTTCTTTTTCTAGTTTTTTCAGTTGCTACAGAATTCATTGATCTCCTCTTTCTCTATTTTATTTATATAGGCATTTAGAGATATAAAGTTTCTCCTCAAAACTGCCTTGGCTTCATCCCATAAATTTTGGTATGATGTCTCATTATGATTTTTCTTGGATATAATTATTGATTATTTCTATTATTTGCTGTTTGATCTACCCCATTATTTAAGATAAAGTTATTTAATATCCAATTAGTTCTTGGTTTATCTTTCCATGCCTCTTTAATAAATGTAATTTTTATTGCATCATGGACTGGGAAGTGTGTATTTATTAGTTCTACCTTTCTGCATTTGATTATAAGGTTTTTGTGCCCTAGTAAATGGTCAATTTTGGTGTAGGTGTCACATACTGCCGAGAAAAAGATATATTCTTTTCTATTCCCCATTAAGTTTTCTCCAGGGGTCTATCATAGCTAAGTTTTCTAAGATTTAATTCACCTTCTTAACTTCCTTCTTGTTTATTTTGTGATTAGATTTATCCTGTTCATATCAGGGGAAACTGACATCTCCCATTATTTAAGTTTTGCTTGTAATTCACTCAGTCTTTCCTCTAGGAATTTGGATGCTATTCCATTAGGTATATACATATTTATTAATGATATAGCTTCATTGCCAATGGTGCCTTTTAAGAAGATTTAGTTTCCCTCCTTATCCCTTTAAATGAGATGGATTTTTGCTTTTACTTTATCTGAAATTTGGAATGCTACCCCAGATTTCTTTACTTCATCTGAGGCATAATATATTTTGCTCCAACCTTTCACCATTACCCTGTATCTCTCTGCTTCAAATATTCTTCTTATAAACAACATATTGTAGAATTCTGGTTTTTAATCCATTCTTCTATCCATTTCCATTTTATGGGACAGTTCATCCCATTGACACTTATTGTTAAGATTACTAATTCTGTATGTTACTCCAAGCTATCTTTCTGCATTTATATTTTTCTCTTTCCTTTTCTCTTTTACCTCATCACCAAAATTTTACTACCTTCCCCCTTTGACTTTTCTTTTAATAATTTAACTTTCAGTTTATTTTCACTTATACCTTAGCCTGCCCTTTTTCAGGCCCTTTCCCCCTTATCTTTCCCTTCCCCCCCCCCACTTCCCTGTAGATTAGGTTACGGTTTTAAGCCCAAAGGGGAATGTGTATCTCTCTCTCTCTCTCTCTCTCTCTCTCTCTCTCTCTCTCTCTCGGCTAAATCTATTGAATAGAATTTACTCAGCATTCACATTCTCTTTCTTTCCCTCTAAAATTAAAAATCTTTGTGCCTCTTCCCTTGGTGTTATTTATCTCTCTAATACTATTAATCAGATATCATCAATTACAGTTTGATTATTTGACTGCTTGATAAGCTCATATTGTTATCAAAGTATCATTAGATTGTTTGACTGCTTTGACTCAAATTGCATCAAATTATAATTATATAATATATATTATTACATAATATGTATAATTGTAAATCATTTTTTAACCTTACAACCTTTTCAAGTATCTTTTAAGTACACACAATCCTCCTCAGGAGCCAAAGTACCATCCAGTGCCATATCATTTCTTGAACTATTTGTTCCCCTCAGCCAGGTCTTTTTCGTCTCACACATAACCATCCTCCCCCCCCTCCCACACCTGGTACTTAACCCCTTATTAAGTCAAGTAAGGCTTATTTTCTTTCACACTCTACCCTGTCCCCCTCCACTTCCCCACCCAGGGTACTTACCCCTTGCTAAGTGAAGTAAGGCCTATTCTCTCTCCCATTTTACACCCAGCCTTCTCACCCAGTGTACTTAACCCCTCCTTAAGTGAAGGGTGGATTAAGTCAAACTCTGATCTAATTAACTGCAAGAATCTTAAAGATCTCTAAGTACTGGGAAGTTCTGGAGTAAGTTACAGAGCCACTGACTCATGACCCCGCAGTTTATGATGCCCTCATCAGACAAGATACTAAGCACAATAGAATTAAAGGATCAAAGGATAATGAGACACTTAAGTTTAAAAATAACACCCCTGTTTTTCTTCAGGACTTTTTTGTTTCAAATATAGTGATATCATCTTGGACCTCTTCAAATGAGAGATTAAGACCAAATTATACCATATCCTTTAGGTTCATTCTCTTCAATTATATTCTGCCCTTTAATTATTCTAAAAGAAGTTCTAAAGAATTAGAAGTGTTAAAGTTTCCCTTTTAGAGTTGTATACAATTTTATGGTCTTGACCAACATTTAGTTTGTTTTGCTTTGTTTTTTCCTTCTTTTCATTTACCTTTTTTTTTATGCAACTTTTGAATGGTGTATTTGGTTACTGAATTATCTGTTCAGCTCTGATCTTTGTCTCAGGAAATTCTGGAAATCCTCTATTTTGTTGATCATACATCTTTTTCCATGACAATATATGCTGAATTTTTCAGGTTAGTACATTCTGGGTAGTAGTCCCAGGTCTTTTGCTCTCTAAAATATGATACTGCAGTTCTTCTGACCCTTCAGTGTTGAAGCTAATAGGTCCTCTGTGAGTCTAATTGTGTTTCCTTTGTATTTGAATTGTTTTCTTTTTTGCAGCTTACAATATTCTCTCCTTTATTTGAGAGCTCTGGAATATGGTTATTACAGTCCTTGGAGTTTTTATCCCAGGGTCTCTTTCTGGAGGGTTTCTGTGGATTCTTTCAATGGTTATATTGTTATCTTGTTCTTGTACATTGGACAGTTTTCCCTTATAATTTCCTGCATGATGATTTCCATGTTCTTTTCTTCATCCAGGCTTTCTAGTAGCCCAATGATGCATAGATTGTCTCTCCTGGATCTATTTTCCAGGTCATTCATTTTCCCTAAAAGGCATTTTTCATTTTATTCAATTTTTTCAGTTGTTTCATTTTGTTTGATGGAATGTTGTAGTCTTGTATATTCATTGGTTTCTATTTGGTCAATTCTAATTTTTAGGATTTTACTGTCTTCAATCAGCTTCTGTGGTTCCTTTTCCGGTTGGTTATTTTTACTTCTAATGGAGTTGATTTCTTTGGTCAACTTGTCATAATTTTCCTGCATGATTTTCATTTCTTTTTTCCATTTTTCTTCTTTGGTTTTTAAATTCTTTTTTAAGCTCATCGATGAGCTTTTGTATTTGAGTCCAATTTATAGACTGTTTTGACACTTCCCTTGTGTCAGATTTGTCACTATTTTCTTCTTCAGATATGGCATTGTTATCATCTTTATCTGTAAATTAATTTTCTATAGTGAGTGCATTTTTGCTCCTCTTTGTTGTTTTAGCTTTTCTCAGTATAAGAAGTACAGATCCAAGTTTATTTTTATGCTGGGACTTGGGTCTGATCCCTGCCTTGTTGTTGGCTAAGATTTTTGCCTATGCAGTCCAGGTCTTTCCTTTGCAGAGCTTTGTTTCCTCCTTTGTGTACAAGTTCTGACTTAGCAGTGATTTGTTCCCAACCCAGTCCTGTTTTTTTGGCCTAGGGTTCAGATTTTGTTTGGGGTGGGAATGGGTGGGAAACCTCCCTGCTGGCTTGCTATCTAGCTGCTGGGACCTCTGCTGTTGTTAAGTTGTTGGGACCTGGATTGCACTGTGGCTAAAAGCCTCCTGCTGTCATTCTCACTTTCCCCCCTCCTAGACTTTTCTTCCCCTTTCCCAACAAAGAGACAGACATTCACTGAAGATCCTCTATGATGTCTACAGTTGAAAACTTCTTCGCATCTTCTCTTTTTTTTTTTTTTGGTGAGATTCATAGTGTGAATGTCAGAGTAAAGACTTCATTTATCTTTGATATGGAAAAGCTCCAGTACCAGGTTAGCTTAATTGCCACTATATATGCCACTAATATCCTAGAACTTAATGACAAAATAGTCCTTGAAAGAATTTCAATCACCTTTAGAAAGAGATTCCAGAAAGAAGAAACTCTAAGGAATATTGTAGTCAGAATTCAGAATTCTCAGCTAAAGAAGAAAATACTGCAAAGAACCAAAAAGAAGCAATCTAAAGGCCAAGGAATGACAATTAAAATTACAAGCACTTACCATTTTTAACATTAAAGGATTGGAAGGCCTGGAATATAAGATTCTGGAGGGGAAAGCATCTTGCATTACCACCAAGAATCAACTAACTCCAAAATTCGGCATATTCTTTCAAAAGAACAGAAATGAATTGAAAATTAGATCTTCAAAAACAGGACCCAACAAAAAAGATAAATAGAAAAGGGGAAAATTCTAGTCAATAACATTCAACTAGATCCCTAAAAGGGAAGATAATACTTATAATTCATGAGAACTGCATTTCTCTCAGGATAGTTAGGAAGAAACAAACTTAGAAAGAGGTATAGATTCACAATGAAAGTAGATGATGCTTTAGTTGATACTTTATTTTTTATTTTTATTTTTATGTCAAGGTCACACAGCGAGGTACTTAGGTAATTATTGTCTGAGGCTGGATTGGAACTCAGGTCCTTCTGACTCCAGAGCCGGTACTCTATTCACTGTACCACCTAGCTGCCCCTAGCTGATACTTTAGCTCGTGAGAGTTGAATATAATTGAAGGGATTGTACTTAGAGGATGTGGGTATAAATGGATCATGATATGATTTTGATGACAAGGGTGGTATTTCTATTTGAACAGATGGATCAAGTATACTTAGAGGGTCTGAACATATATAGATTATGAAGTGACCTCGATTTAATTGATACTTTAGCTAATGAGGGTTATATTACTAGAGAGAGTATACTTAAAGGGGCTGCACATAAAGATAACAAATTGAAGAAATCATTAATAAACTCCCTAAAAAAATCTTCAATCCCTGATGGATTTACAAATGAAATCTACCAAAAATTTAAGAAACAATTTCAATTCTATATAAACTATTTCTAAAAGTAGAAGTTCTGCCAAATTTCTTCTATGGTGTTGATACCTAAATTAGGAAGAGCCAAATAGACAATGAAAATTATATACCATACTAATGAATGTAGTTGCAAAATTTTTAAATAAAATTTTAACAGATTAAAACAAGTTATTACTAGTATAAAATACTGTGATCAGGTAGAATTTATTCTAGATAGGCACAGGATGGTTCAATATTGGGAAAATAATCAACATAATCAACTATATCAGTAATAAAACTAGCAGCAATCATGATTATCTCAATATATGTTGAGAAAACCTGTCAAAATACACCACCCATTCCTTTTAAAAACACTATAGTATAGGAATAAGTAGAATTTCCCTTAAAATGATAAATAGTAACTATCTAAAACCACTGAAGCATTATATGTAATGGGAAAAAACTGGCACCATTTCCAGTAAGATCATTGATGAAATAAGAATGCTCATTATCAGCACTACTATTCAGCACTACTATTCAATATTGTATTAGAAATGTCAGCATTAGCAGTAAGAGTAGAAAAAGAAATTGAAGGCATTAGAATTGGCAATGTGAAAGCAAAACTTTCACTCTTGATATATATGATGATATGATCATGATATGATGACATACTTAGAGAACCCCAGAAAATCAACTAAATTGTTGAAACATCAACTTCAGGAAAGTTTCAGGATATAATATAAAGTAACACAAATCATCAGCATTTCCATATATGAACAATAAACACCATGAGCAAGAGATAGGAAGAGAAATTTCATTTGAAGCAACTGTAGACAACATAAAATACTTGGGAATCTACATTCCAAGACAAATCCACAAACTATATGAACAGAATTATGAAATACTTTTCACACAAATGAACTCATATCTAAATAACTGGAGAAATATCAATTGTTCATGCTTAGACTAAGGTAATATCATAAAAATGACCATTTAACCTAAATTAAATTACTTATTCAGTGTCACAATAATTAAATTACTTATTCAGTGTCACAATAATCAAACAACCAAAAAGTTATTTTATAGTACTAGAAAAAAAACAAAATTCATCAAAAGTAACAAAAGGTCAAGATTAACAAGGGAATTGATGGGGGGGAAAAAGACAAAAGAAGGTAGCCTAGCAGTACCAGATCTAAATCTAAATTATAAAATGGCAGTTATCAAAATGTCTGATAATGGTTAAGAAATAGAGCAATGGTCCAGTGAATTAGAGTAGGACCAAAAGACACAGCAATAAACAACCACAGTAACCTACTGTTTGATAAACCGAAAGGCAATAGCTTCTGGGATAAGAATTCACTTTTTTGATAAAAATTTTGGCAACTCTGGAAACTAGCATGGCAAAAACTAAATTTAGACTCACATCTCATACCCTATACCAATTCAAGATTGAAACAGGTACAGGATTTAGATATAAAGGGTGATGCCAAAGACCAATTAAGAAAACAAGAAATACTCAATTGGTCACGTTTGTGGAGAGGGGAGAAGTTTATAAGCAAACAAGAAATAAAAAACATTACAAACTGCAAAATTGATGATTTTGATTACATTAAACTTAAAAGGTTTTACACAAATAAAACCCATGCAGAAATGTAGAAGAAATGTAGAAAGCTGTGAATTTCAGAAAAAAAAAACCTCATTTCTAAAATGCATAGAGTTCTGAATCAAATTTATAAGATTATAAGTCATTTTCCAATTTACAAATAATCTAAGTATATAAATGGGCAATTTTCAGATGAAGAAACTCCAAATAATTATTGAGAAGAGAAATGCAAATTAAAACAATTCTGAAGTTATCACCTCACACCTAATAAGGAAAATGATAAATGCTGGAGAAGATGTGGGAAAATTGGGACACTAATGCACCTGTTTAGGGAGTTATAAACAGATTCAACCATTGTAGCAAGCAATATGGAAGTATGTTCAAAGGAAAATAAAATTGTGCATACCTTTCGATCCAGCAATACCACTACTAGATCTATATCCTAAAGAAATCACAAAAAAGTGGGACAAGTCACATACTCAAAAAAATTTTAGCAGTTGTCTTTGTAGTAGCAAAAATTGGAAAATAATGGGGAATGGCTGTGCAAGGTTAAGTGGGATAAGTGGCTTGCCCAAGGCCACACAGCTAGGTAATTATTAATTGTCTGAGATCGGATTTGAAACCAGGTGCTCCTGACTCCAAGGCCGGTGCTTTACCCACTACGCCACCTAGCCGCCCCACAAGGTATATATTGTTAAGGAGTATAACTTCTGAAAGAAATCATGGGTGGTCAGACTTTTGAGAAGCAAGAAAAAAATTTGCATGAGTAGATGCTGAGTAAAGTGGGGAGAACCAAGGGAACATTGTACCTACTTACAACAATGTGAGGTGATTAACTATGATGGACGCAACTCCTCTCAGCAGTTCAGTGATCAAGGACAATCCTGAGAGATCTATTAAGTAAAATGCTGTCCACATCAAGAGAAAAACTATGGATTCTGAATGCAGAGTAAAGCATACTATGTTCACTTTTCAAAAAACTTCTTTTATGTTTTTCCCTTCTTTCTCAGGTTTTTTTTGACTTTCACTCTAATTCCATTTTCACAGCCTGACTAAAATAGAATTATGCTAAACACCATTGGACATGTACAACTCTTACCAAATTGTCTGCCAGCACTGGGAGACAGGGAGGGGTGGTAGAAAAAATGTGATACTCATAAACTTGCAAAAGTATGAATATTGAAAACTACCCTTACATATAATTGGGAAAAATTTTAAAAAATTTCAATAAGGAAAAAAGAAAATGACTATCGATTACTGTAGACAATTCATAATGAGACTTCAAGTCCACCTACTTTGCAGTTTAGTAGAATTTATTATTATAACCTTTTGAGAACTCAGGATCCAACCATGACATGATAAAGCATAGATATAGAACTGTAGTATATGTACATATTTTTCTATATAATATAGAATATTTTTCTATACTATTTTTCTTATACACTACATATAAGTATATGTACTTATAATTTTCTATGCATTACAATTAAATCATAAATTCATAAAGGAAAAAGTTTTTTTATCCCCAAATCCTCAGACAGTTCTTTACATATAGCAGCCATTTAATAAAAGTGATTTAAATGAATTCATCTAAATAAATGATTGAAAATTATATGAGTAAATTGAATAATGTAATTTATTTTTATATGATTTGTGGCAATTTTAGCATTTACAAACATCATAACCAATTGGAATAGGTTGGGGAAAGGAAGGGCAAATATATTCATTTCTTCAACCAATATGTGAACGTCTCCTATAAACCAAAACTCATGCACTTAGGTATTGTTAAAAGATAAATACTGAAAAAACAAAAATAAAACATCCCCACATTCATGGAACTTGCAATCTAGTGGGGGGGGAAAGGCATGCATATCAATATATAATATGTAATATAAGACAGTATGTATAAGTGCAACTTACTCACTGAAAAAAGTATAAATGGGGTACTATGAGTAGTAAAAGAAAGATTTACTTCTGGAAAAAATTTATGGGGGGAATTCAATGAAAGCTTCATGAAGATGGTGTTATTTGAGATAGGTATTGAAGGATAAATGGGATTCTTTTTTTTGAAAGAAAGATTTTATTTATTTTGAGTCTCACAATTTTTTCCCTAATCTCGCTTCCCTCCCCCCAAACCACACAGAATGCAGTCCATTAGTCTTTACATTGTTTCCATGGTATACATTGATCTAAGTTAAATGTGATGAGAGAGAAATCATATCCTTAAGGAAGAAAAGTAAAGTATAAGAGATAGCAAAATTACATAATAAGATAATGGTTTTTTTTCCCTAAATTAAAGGTAATTGTCTTTGGTCTTTGTTCAAACTCCACAGTTCATTCTCTGGATACAGATGGTATTCTCCATTACAGATATGGCCCCTGATTATTGCACTGATGGAATGAGCAAGTCCATCACGGTTGATTATCACCCTGATGTTGCTGTTAGGTTATACAATGTTTTTCTGGTTCTGCTCATCTCGCTCCTTCTGGCTTCCCTGAATTGCTATCCCTCCTGAATTCTAACAGAACAATAGTGTTCCATGATATACATATACCACAGTTTGTTAAGCCATTCCCCAAATGAAGGACATTCACTTAATTTCCAACTCTTTGACACCACAAACAGGGCTGCTATGAATATTTTTGTACAAGTGATATTTTTACTTTTTCATAACCAGGATATAGATCCAGTAGTGGTGTTGCTGGATCAGAGAGAATGCACATTTTTCTTACTCTTTGGGTGAAATTCCAAATTGCTTTCCAGAAAGATTGGATGAGTTCACAGCTCCACCAATAATGCATTATTATCTCAGATTTCCCACATCCCTTCCAATATTGATCACTGTCCTTTCTGGTCATATTGGCCAATCTGAGGTGTTTCCTCAAAGATGCTTTAATTTGCATTTCTCTAATAAGTACTGATTTAGAGCAATTTTTCATAGGACTATGGATTGCTTTGATTTCATCTGTAAATTGCCTCTGCAAATCCTTTGACCATTTGTCAATTGGGGAATGGCTTGTTTTTTTTTAAAAGTGTGACTCAGTTCTCTATATGAGTCCTTTGTCAGAAATACTAGTTGTAAAAATTATTTCCCAATTTACTACATTTCTTTAGATCTTGGTGGTTTTGTCTGTGCAAAAGCTTTTTAATTTAATGTAATCAAAATTATCTAGTTTTGTTTGTAGTGATGTTCTCCATCTCTCTTCCATGGTCAAAAAAATGCTTCCCTTTCCATAGATCTGAAAGGTATACTACTACTCGTTGATCTTCTAGTTTGCTTATACAGTTTTTTATGTCTAAATCCTGTATCCATTTTGATCTTATCTTGGTATGGGATGTGGGATGTTGGTCTAATCCAAGTTTCTGCCATACTAACTTCCAATTTTCCCAACAGTTTTTATCAAAGAGAGAGTTTTTATCCTAATACCTGGACTCTTTGGGTTTATCAAACAGCAAATTATTATAATGATTTCCTGCTACTGCACCTAGTCTATTCCATTGAGCCACCACTCTATTTCTTAGCCAATACCAGACAGGTTTGGCAACTGATGCTTTATAATATAATTTTAGATTTGGTAAAACTAAGCCATCTTCTTTTGCACTGTTTTCATTGAATCTCTGGAAATTCTTGACTTTTTATTTCTCCATATAAATTTACTAACAATTTTTTCTAACTCATTAAAGTAATTTTTTGGAATTTTGGTTGGTAGGGCATTAAACAAGTAGTTTAATTTTGGTAGAATTGTCATTTTTATTATATTAGTTCAACCTATCCATGAGCAGTTGACATTTGCCCAGTTATTTGAATCTGATTTTATTAGTGTGAGAAGTGTTTTGTAATTGTTTTCAAAAAGTTTTTGAGTCTGCCTTGGCAGGTAGACTCCCAGGGATTTTATATTGTCTGAGGTTACTTTGCATGGGATTTTTTTTCTAGCTCTTTCTGCTATATCTCACTAGTCAAATATAGAAATGTTGAGGATTTATGAGGGTTTATTTTATATCCTGTGACTTTACTAAAGTTGCTAATTATTTCTAGTAGTTTTTTAGATGATTTTTGGGATTCTCTAAGGTATACCTTCATGTCATCTGAAAAGAGTGAGAGTTTTGTCTCTTCCTTCTCAATTCTAATTCCATCAACTTCTTTTTCTTCTCATTGCTGAAGCTAACATTTCTAATGCAATATTGAATAGTAGTGGTGATTGGCATCCTTGTTTCACACCTATCTTATTGGGAATGCCTTTAGCCTATCCCCATTGTATATAATATTTGTTGATGTTTTCAGATAGACACTCCTTATTAAGGAACAATCCATGTGGCAGGCTATTTTTTAAAAAGTTAGCTGTTTTATTATTATTATTATTATTAATAATAATAATAATATATCCAGACTAGTCCTCTGTCACCAAGCACTATCAGACATTTTGATGTTCCATAGTCATCTCAAACTAAACATATTTATTATCTTTTTTTCCAAAACACATCCCTTTTCTGAATTTCTCTATTTCTGCTTTGGTCACCATTGTCTCTTTCTTTAAAAAATTAATTTACTTATTTTCATCCATATGCACATATATATTTTTAAGTTACAAAATTTCCTTCTACCCTTACTTCCCAACTCCCATCCCCTCGGCATTGTACAAAGATATTTTGATAACCATGTGTACAGATTAGTCATTTTCAGTATGAGAAATTAGGATTAAGGGAAAGAGATACATAAATGATAATTTTTATGAAGTGATCATTAGATTCTGAAGGGTTGTTTTTTTGTGTGTGTTTTGTTTCATTTTTATTCCTCTGGATTGGGATAATATAGTCCATAGCCAGTCTAATACAGTTGTCCTAGCTCTTTGGACTGCTGAGAGGAGCTGCTTCAATCAAGGCTTTTCATCTCAAAATGTTGCTGTTAATGTGTACACTGTTCTCTTGGTTCTGCTCCCTTTGCTCAGCAACAGATCCTGTAAGTCATTCCATGCTTCTCTATAGTTTAACCATTTATGGTTTCTTATAGAACAATAGTATTCCATAGCATTCATGAACCATGACTTGTTTGGCCATTCCCCAATTGATAGGTATCCCCTCAATTTCCAATTCTTTGCCACTACAAAGTGCTGCTATGAATATTTTGGAACATGTATGACTTTTCCTTTTTTTCTGTAGTTTCTTCTGGATATAGCTCTAGAATTTGAATTGCCAGGGCAAAGGGTATGAACAGTTTTATTGCTGTTTGGGAATAGCTCCATATTGCTTTCCAGAAAGGTTGAAATCCATTCACAACTCCCCCAACAGTATGTCAATGTCTCAATCCTTCCACAACTTCTCCACCACTGATCATTTTTCTTTTTTTCTCATCTTGGCTAATCCAATAGGTGTGAGATGATACCTCATTGTTGTTCTAATTTGCATTTCTCTAATCAATAATGATTTGGGGCATTTTTTCATATGATTTTATATAGCGTTAATTTCTTCATTTAAAAACTAACTGTCCATAGCAGGCTATTTTTAATAGGCTTTGAATTGGGGGTAGTTTCAGTGTAAGGAGAAAAAAAAGGACAATATGAGAAATAGTGCAGAGCATTATTACCAATTAGATTTGTTTCATGAGAAAGGGGGGTTGTAGATAATTGAAATTTTTAACTTGGTAACTCAGAGGATGAAAAATACAGAAATAAGGGGAATGGTGAGTTTTGTTGAAAAAAGTTCAGTTTTTGATGTCTTAACTTTGAGGTGCTGCTAGGACATATACTTGAAGTATTCTAAATTCAGCGGATTGGAACATTAAGGAAAGTATGGTGAAGTGTTGGTAATTGATCTCGTTTGCTGCTTTATTATCCATGTTATGCCCTTTTACTGAATGTTCTCCCAAGGTTGTGTCTTGGGACTTCTTATCTTTTCTCTTTACACTTTTCCACTAGGTGATGTCAAATATTTCCATAGGTTTAATAGCCATTTGTTGACAGAACGTCATACCCGGATCATATATCCAGCCCTAGATTGTCTTGTCTCATTCTGAACTTCAGTCAGTCCCACATTACCAACTTCTTAGACATTTCCAACAAGTTGGCCAAGTCATATTTTACTTTCTATATAGCTGAAACAATACATTATCTTTCCCCTCAAACCAGCCTCTTTTTTTTTTTTTTTAGATTTTTCAAGGCAATGGGGTTAAGTGGCTTGCCCAAGTCCACACAGCTAAGTAATTATTGGGTGTCTGAGACTGGATTTGAACTCAGGTACTCCTGACTCCAAAGCCAGTGCTCTATCCACTGCGCCACCTAGCTGCCCCAACCAGCCTCTCTTCTAAACTTTTCTGTTAGTGTTGAAGACACTAGCATTCTTCCTTTCAACTAGTTTCTCAATTTTGACCTCACAAAGCTATTTCAATAACCTTCCATTTGTTCTCTCTGCCTCCAACCTCTTCTTACTACAATCCAACCTTCACATAGTCATGAAACAAATTTTCCTTTAGTGTAGGGCTCATTATGTCATCCTTCTGCTCAACAAACTTCAGTGGCTCTGTATCATTTCCAGAACCAAATTTAAAATTCTCTAATACTGTATAGCTCCTTACAATGTTCTCCTTACTACCTTTGTAGTCTTCATACATTCTTTTGCTTCCTGCTTTCTGAACTCCAGTCATTCTGTTCTACTTGATATTTTCACATAAGACACTCCATCTCCCTCCTCCTCGCATTTGCACTAGCTGTTTTCCATTTCTGGAATGAATTCCCTTCTCATCCCTGCCTCTTAGAATTATTGATTTTCTTCAAAATCACTTCTACATGAAGTCTTTCATATTTTATTTCCTTACTTATTGACTTGCATTATAATTTCAGATAAGCTCTATCATAATTTCTGATTTATTCCTGATTTTTTTTTTAGTTTTTGCAAGGCAATGGGGTTAAGTGGCTTGCCCAAGGCCACACAGCTAAGTAACTATTAAGTGTCTGAGGCTGAATTTGAACTCAAGTACTACTGACTCCAGGGCCAGTGCTTTATCCACTATGCCACCTAGCCACTCCTTTTACTCTTAATCTTATAAATTCCCAAATGTATTTTAATATGATTCAGACTGTACTACAGGAAGGTGATGGGCCTCATTTAGCTCGCAGCTGTTAGGCACTTCTGATTCATATGCCATTTAGAGATTAAATAACTTGTCCAAGGAAGGATTTGAACCCAAATCTGCCTAGCTTCAACTCCACATTTCTATCCACTATATGAAACTTCTTGACATGAATATAAAATTTTTCATATTGTTCTTTAATATTTACAAAGTGTTCTCCTTGAAAACAATCCAGTGATGTAAGTGGTTCAGGAAACTGAGATAGGCAGAGGTTGAGCCTTACCTAAGGATATGTATTTAAAAAATGCCTAAAGTCAGATACGAACTTGAGCCTTCTTACTGCAGGATACCCTCTATTCCCTGAATCACCTAGCTTCAAGGGGACTTTGTTTTGAATCTGAGATATTCCATTTATTATATGTAAGACCTTGAGAAAGTCACTTAACTTCTTTAATCTTTAGTTCCTCATCTGTAAAATAAGGGAATAGTAGAATGGATGACCTGTCAGGTCCCTTAAAGCTATAGATTTATGATCCTCTGATAAATGAATCATTCTTAAAGAAATAAGATTGTTTCTATGAACTATACTTAAAAGTACTTATAAATTTAGAGTAAAATAATTTCTAAATCTAATAGTAAAATTAAAATAAAATTAAAATAATATATTCAAATTTATATTAGACATATGGAGGAAGCAACTTAATTTTTGTGATCATGAATTGGTTAAAAAGTGAAGGTGCTTAATTAATGAACATTAAAAATGAAGTCTACAAAGACTAAAAATCTCAACTTCACTAAATTCTCATTTCTTTTCCTGCTTTCAATTTCTTTCTTTCAATTTCTTCTCTTCTTCCTATTTTCTCTTCTTCCTCTTTCAAGCCATTCAGAGCATAAACAAAATAGCAACCAAAGACTACAGAGAAGGGGAAGTGCAGACTTAGCTTTTATTTCTTGCTTGGACTTTGTCAGATATATAGATCATCATTAATATAAAGCCTTAAATTGCTTTTCCCGATTCCATAATCAGTGTTCACTTTGCAAAGTTGCACAAAGCTGAATTTTCAGAAGACAGAGTGCATATTTACTACAGTTGCACCTTTTCTCCTTTCATAGTGGTTTTTATCCACAAAACTAAAATCTACAAAAATCACAAATCAAATCATTTCTTGATCCCCAAACAATGGACATCTTCTACTACTATCACATATTGAATATCTAATGCAGAATCAGTCCCCAACTTATATATGGGTTAGTTGTACTCTAAAAGTTCATTTGTAAGTCAGTCATTTGGAACTCAGAATGAATTTTATCAGAGAAACAATTTTATAAATGGTGATTGGGTTTCTAGGCCACCCACAAAAGCTTATTCAACCCATAAGATAGCTGAAATATTGTACTAATGGTACAATAAAACCTAACCACCATTTACAATGATATTTCTATGAGAAAATTGGTCATAATTTCAACTTGAAATGCCATGAACACATCTCCCCTGAAGTGGCTGCCAGTAACACACAAGGGACTTCCATTCTCTTCTTCCCAATCCCCATCTCCCAAGCCAACTTCTCCCTATCTCCCAAACCAACTTCTACCTGGAAGGCAGTGGGAGTGGGGACTCCCACAATTGTATGATGAGTGTGGTTGCTTCCATAGCTGTGGACTTCACATGATTAGAGACTATGAGCTCAGGGATGGGAGCTGGGGTGGGAGTAGATGCTAATAGCTATAGTATTAGAGAGTAACAGAGAGAGTTGTGAGGGGTTCTTAAGTTTTTTTTCTAAACAGAGTTCTTTGGCAGTATGGTGAAATATGTGTACTCAGAATAATACAAAAATACAAATTGCCCCCCCAAAGTAAAAATACAAAATTGCATAAAAACATATATATATACACACATATATATACATATATTATATATATAGTATTACAAAGGAAATAATTACATTGAAATAGTTTTGTGTGTGCATATGTAGACGTAACATGTGTGTATATACATGCACCCATGTACATATATGTATATACACAGACATACACATACATATAGTTCATGGACCCCAGTTAAGGAGATGGAGAGCTCAGATACACTCAGAGAATCATATTATTTAGAGTCAGAAAGGAAAGAGAAATCATGTAGACTAAATCCCTCATTTTACAGTTAAAGAATAAGGTAAACAGGGGCAGCTAGGTGGTGCAGTGGATAGAGCACTGGCCCTGGAGTCAGGAGTACCTGTGTTCAAATCCAACCTCAGACACTTAATAATTACCTAGCTGTGTGGCCTTGGGCAAGCCACTTAACCCCATTACCTTGTTAAAACCTAAAAAAAAAGAATAAAGTAAACAGTAAGTTCATGAAATCTATAAGGGTATTATAGTTTGGATCTATTGGGGGTTGTGGGGAGGAACAATAAAGGTCTTAGGCATTTAGAGCAAGACAAAGTTAGTGACAGTGTAGTAGAAGAACACACAACTGATTTTGCCTCAGCAGCAGCAGGATGGGGCTAAAGGTTTATAACAAAATATAGCTGGTGAAAAGGATGAGATGGGGTTAGCAGTGGCATCTACAATGGTCGCAGCAGGATATGGTCCACAATAGGACAGAACAATCTGTGATGAAATAGGGCAGGACCAGTGCAGACAGTGTTTTTAGATATACAACAACAGCAGGACAAGATTTGTGGCTGGGTGAGTGATTGGCAAAGAAGAAAAATGCAATCCCTAGTACTAGGGAGAAGGGTTAAGAAAGCTGTAATGGAAAGTAGAATCATTGTCAAAAGTCAAAACATCTATGTGGCTTATTTATAAACCTGGGGCCCTTGTTCTTTTCTTCAACCTCTATAGATACTCATTTTCATTAGTATTTCAAATAAAAAAATATTAGAAAGTGGGGGTGGGGGGGTTGTGATAATATAGCAACATAATTAGTATTTTTTCATCTACACCTATTTCAAACACTTCATTAAAATTATTACAGTTTTATTTCTTTTAATGCCAAGAATAAATAGATTAATTTTTAAAAATATGCTACTCCCAAACATCATTAAGGCTCACTAACAAAAGGCTGGCCACCAAGTGACAGGATTTTTTAAAGAGTAACTTGTAAAGTCAATTATAAAAGTGTAGGAGGTTTGTGATCTGTGAAAGGAAGGAGTAGTACCCACATTGAGGGAATCATAGACATTTTGAAGCATGAAGTTAAAAAAAAGAACCAAATTTTGTCAGATAAGGGATGAAAAAAATAAAGCTAAGTTTTAATTATTTTGAATTATAGTACCATATATAAAAGCTTTCCTAAATATGAAGTTTTAGTGCTAAATGATTTTTTTCCTAATAAGCATCTTGGCTGCTTATTTTGCTATAATAATCATTAGGTTGTTTCACTACATTTTGCATAAGTTTATAGTAAGAATTTAATGAAACATAATGATATGGATGCAATCCAGGTGATTTCTATGATAAACATTCTAAGACACCATTGTGCAAGTTATATGTTGGTTTCCATGGCTAAATTCTCTTGATTTAACAAAACCTGCATGCTAATATGGTCAGCATCTGGGAAGGGTAGGTATTATCTTGACCTATTCCAGAGCTCCCAAGAGAGTTAAAATTTGCTTTAGTGGGCTCTACAGAAAAGATCCAATGTTCTAAGGATATTTTCCATAACTTTGACCCAGAATGATGATGTTTGATTTAACAGTAATTTATAGATAAATAGGTATGTATGTATATATGAATATATGTAGTTATGAATCTGAGTGTATATAATTCAACAAATACACACATATGCATATATTGTACATATACATATATATTTTAAATTAAAATGTGTGTAACAAATATTACTTTTCATTGAAAAAGTAAGTTTTTAAAAAGTTTTTATTTTTTTAATACCACTCAATTTAAATGCAAACTTTGTCATTCTTTTTTTCTGGCACTGAAAATATTTACAGTATTTAACTAAGCATAATAAATGCTAGCAGTGTTGGACAATTTAAAAAGTGGAGTCTAGAAGACCTGACCCCAAGTCCTGCCTGGATCAATTGAGTAATCATAGCGGTTACTTAAGCTCTTAGTGCCTCAGGAAAATCTAAGGACTTTGGTTTTCACACTTGAAAGTTTTAACTTTTGCTTTAAGAGACAAACAAGAAAATCTTCTCCAAAGAATGGCCTACTACTTTGATTGTAGTAAAGATTTGCTTGTTGTTGTGCTATTGTTGTTTTTGTTGGGAAAATAACAATTTATTCAATTTTATTTGGAGGGTTTGTTAGAACTATGATTACAGTCAATGATTATATCGATTTTCTTGTGTGGTGTAGTAATTGCCTTTAATTTAAAAGCAGTTCTCCAACTATTTTCTCTACATTTGAATATAAAAACAATAGGAAGGCACTGGAGTTAGTTGAATAAGGAAGTTATCAAATCAGCAATGTATAAAATGAATGGGAGTGGATGAGCCTTGAGAGAAGACCATTTCTAGCAGGCTATTTCAGCACTCTTTTCAACAGTATTTCAATAATGAAACAGCATGCTATTTCAACAATCTTGGTGAGCCATAAGGTGGTAACCACCAGTTAGAGAAAGGGCTAAAAGGCAGACATGCCACAGTTAAAGTATTACCTGCTAATGGTCAACCTGTTGGTGCTCAGTCTCTTTCTGCTTAGCTAAAGTAATTTTCAGAGAGCACTCAGTCTGGCTTTTCCAGTCTTTCCATTCCTTGAGGTCATGTTGAGGAACTAGGAAAGGACATTTGAGGAAGCCCTCAAAACTAATATCTAAAAATGTTGGAATTTTACTGGAAAGGAAGGAAGGTCTTCCATATTTGAAATAAGTGAACAAATGGAGACATAAAAACAGTGCAGTTTTTAAAAAAAACAAGATGAAAATGCTAATCATTTCTTCATTAAAGTTCTCATGAATACTAAGGTAATCTTGACTAGTGGATTTATTTTCCATAATAATCCTTGCTATACAGCTAATTTCAGAGAGCAACAATAAATAGTATCAGGTATTTCTTGATATTTATAAACAAAATATCCTTCAGATTCTTTTTAGATAAAATCCAGGAAGAATTTGATCATTTATATATTTTGAAAGAGTAGTGACATTAAAAATTCTAAATGTACACTATTTAAGGCTATATAATATATTTTATTTTAAGAAAAAGATTGACAATTTAAGTAGAAAATATTTTTCAAATGAATTTCTTAAAATTTTAAATCACGTACTTTTTTTTTTTTTAGTTTTTTGCAAGGCAAATGGGGTTAAGTGGCTTGCCCAAGGCCACACAGGTAATTATTAAGTGTCTGAGGCCAGATTTGAACTCAGGTACTCCTGACTCCAGGGTCAGTGCTCTATCCACTGTGCCACCTGGCTGCCCCAAAATCACATACTTTTAATAAGACTTCAAATATCTAGCCTACATTAGCACTGCCAGATTAGACTCCCACAATGTAATGAGGGAAAAAAGACAATGCAAAGAGTCTCCTTCCATGATCAGGTAGAAAATAGACATCTCCAATTTTCAAATATATAGACCATGTATGAGAGGAAATTTACTGTGCAAAGATCATATGTAAAAATGGCATCAGTTAAATTAATAGTGCCCCTAGGACTGCCAAATGCCATTCAAAAATTTTAAAATGAGTAGAATAAGTCAGTGGTTTATTTAGAGATGAAAAGAATGACAATTCTGCTACTTAGTGGTTCTATACCCCATCAATACAGAAGGAAAAAGCGAATGGAAGGAACTAATAAAATCATGTATTTTTTAGCCTACAAATATAAGCCAAATAATTGTAACAGTATGCATTTTCATGTAATAACTAAAATAGCTAAATCTAAACTAAACCTACATTACCAACTGCTATATAATATCTAGTCTATTCAATACTAAGCATAACTCTCTCAGGCTTCCCTTTTGATAGCAGACTAATTATGGTCAATAGATCTCTTACGCTGAGATTTCTTCAGCCCTATTACTCTGGGGTCACCACTGCTAATCTAAAATTCATGTCACTATATCTCAACATTATATCTTCCCACATATAAATATGTAATGTTGCAGACAGGATTTAGATAGAAAATGAAGGTTTATTTTAACTGATCATGTATTAAGCTTGAAGTGTATAGGTTGTTACTTCAGAAAATCATGCTACAACTCCAGAATTAAAAATTATAAGGTATCATTTCCTATATATAAATAAAATATTATATTAGAACTGACCAAAAATAATATAGTTTAAGAGAAATTAGGTTAATCTCAATAAGGAAAAAATATTTTTGAGTGGAAAATGTTTCAGCCCTTGAGTCTTTCCATAACTCCACAGGTCTCCATAAATATATGTGTAACAATCACTTAAACAGAATCCTGTAGATTATGTGCTAACAGCACCAAAATTTATAACCAAATATATTTAAATCGCACAAAGATTGCAAAAATAAGATCGTGCAATTAAAAGGTATACTTCGTTGAACACAAAATTTAGTTGTCTAAGCTAAATGAGTGTCATTTCATACTAAAGGAACATTATTAAAAACAAAACAAAAACAAAAACCCTCCAAAACACTGGAAGGACATTTGAAGTGATGATCTGGGTTCAATTCATCATTTTAAAGACAATTTAATTCACTGGAATATGGGCCTTGAACTAAAGATGTTGCAATGAAACCAGGAATATCCCAGAGTTTTTCCCCAAAACAACTTTACATGAAGTCTTTACACAGTCCTTAAAGCTTCAGATTCCTCCAAAAACAAGTTCATAACTCAAGAAATCAAGGAATATTTTCAGTAAAATCTTTCTCTTCTGGGTAAAGAAGCGTATCCCACATAGTCAGGAAAGCACAAAAGCTAACTGTGGCTCCTAGCCACAGTTCAGACAAAGTCTGGCCCTGAGAATGCTGGTGCAACAGATAGGACTGGATTGGAAAGAAACCACTGTATGGGAAAAGCCTTGGCATAAAGAAGGAAATAGATCTCTGCATAGGTAATACTGTATAGGCAGCAGCTTGGCAAGCAATAAACTAGGGAGAAGATCCCTGTCCCAGGACAAAAAGCTTGGGACTATATTCCCTGTACCCAAAGAAGCAGGGTTCAATTATCAAAATGAGCAATCAATCAATAATTTAATAAATAAATAAATAAATAGCATTAACCATAGAAAGCTACTACTCTGATAGGGACAATAAAAATGCCATCTCAGAAGAGGAAAACACTGACAAATTACCTATATGTGCAGCCTCAAAAGAATTTACAAATTGACCTCAAATCCAAAATATCTTAGAAAAGCTCAAAAAGGATTTTAAAAACCAAAGAAGAGATGAAGAAGAAAAATGGAGAAAAGAATGCAGGCAAATTATGAAAAACTGACTGAAGAAATCAACTCCTTTGAAAGGAAAAATAAGCAATTGAAAAAAAGAATATTACTCATCAAAAAATTAAATCAACCCACTGTAAAAGGAATACAACTCATCAGAAAGTAAAATTACACCTGGAAAAGGAAAACAGCTCATTTAAAAGTAAAATTAACAACTAGAAAAGAAAAACAAACACCAGCTAAAAAAATGGAAACCCTAAAAATTAGAATTGGACAAATGGAAACTAATGGCTATGAGACAATGAGATTTCATCAAAAAAAAAAAAAAAAAACCAAAAGGCTGAAAAAAATAGAAGAAAATGTAAAATACCTTTAAAACAATAACCTGGAAAACCGAACTAGGAAAGATGATTTACAAATTTTTGGTCCACCTGAAAGCCTCAATAAAAAAGAGCCTGAAATGATTTTGGAAAATTACCTTAATATCCTAGACCTAATGACATTGTGCTTATGAGGATTGTATTTCTATTGGGACAGAGGGAGGGAGTATACTTAGAGGGTCTATACATTGGTAAATCATGAAAAGATTTTGCTTTAGTTGATACTTTAGTGAATGAGTGTTAGAGAATTATAAGGACAGATAGACAGTGTATACTTAGAGGGATTGGACATAAATACAACATGTAGATGAAACTGCAAATGGCTCATTATACCTGGTTGATCCTGCCAGTAGCATATACTTGTCTCAAAGATTAAGCCATGCATGTCTAAGTAGACATGGCTAGTATAGTGAAACTGCAAATACAACATGAGGAGACTTTGTTTCATTTGATACTTTAGCTACAATTAGAAGTGTACTTGGAGGGAGAGGTTAAAATGGTTCATGAAGTGATTTTTACTCTACATGATACTTTAGAACATGAGCATTACAGAGTAATAGAGGGGACTTGAAAAGAAGGTGTGGTATAAATTGGGTAAAATTTAATGTTATTTATTATCTTGAGAAGTATATTTCTAATGGGATACAAGAAGGTAGTATACTTGGACGGAGGCTGTAGGTATGAAGTGACGATGAGGAAAAGTTGCTTATAAATCAATCAATCAATCACACCTAATCAAAACTAATTATAAATGAAATAACAATTTTAAATACTGGGTGGATCAAACATCAAATTATAGAAATAAGCAATATATTATATCAAAGAAAATTATAATAATGAGACTATACCATAATTTATGGGATGCAGCCAAGGAAGTTTGGAGGGAAAACTTTATATCTCTGAATGTTTATATGAACAAAACAGACAAAGAAGAGATCAGTGAACTGGGTATGCAACTAAAAAAGCTAGAAAAACATCCCCAATTAAATACCAAATTAGAAGTTCTAAAAATCAAGGGAGAAATTAATTAAATTGAAAGCAAAAAAAAAACCATTGATCTAATGAAAAAAAAACTAAGAATTGAGTTTTATGAAAAAAACCAATAAAATAGACAAAATGTTGGTTAATCTGCTTAAAAAATTAAGAAGATAACCAAATTATTAGTATCAAAAATGAAAAGGGGGAACCTGAATACGTCAGTGGTTTAGAGATGAAAAGAATGACAAATTTGCTACACCAATGAAAAGCAAATTAAAAAAGAGAATTCAGAGCTACTTTGTCCAACTACCAAAAAAACTGGATAACCTGAATGAAATGGATGAATATTTACAAAAGTACAAATTTTCCATATTAGAGTAAGTAACAAACTTAAATGATCCCATTTAAGAAAGAGAAATTGAAGAAACAATCAATAAATTCCCTAAGAAAAAAAATCTCCAGGTCCAGATGAATTTACAAGTGAAGTCCACCAAACATTTAAAGAAAAATTAATTGCTATTCTGCATAAACTTTTTTTAAAAATAGAAGCCAAGGTTCTGCCAAATTCCTTTTACAACCCCAAATGTTGTGCTGATATCTAAAACCAGAAAGAAACAAAAACAGAGAAAGAAAATTATAGACCAATCTCCCTAATAAACACTGATGCAAAAATCTTAATTAAAATTTTAGCAAAGAGATTAAAAAAGTAATTCCTAGTATAATACACCATAATCAGATCAGGTAGGATTTATACCAGGTAGGCAGGGATTGTTCAATAACTGGAAAACACTCAACATAATTGAACATATCAAAAGCAAAACCAACAGAAATCATATGATTTTATCTCAACAGATGCTGAAAAAGTCTTTGATAGAATACAATATCCATTCCTATTAAAACACGAGAAAGTTTAGGAATAATAAGTAGTATCTATTTAAAACTATCAACAAATATTATAGGTAATGGGGATATACTCAGAGCATTTCCAATAAGATCAGGGGTAAAACAAGGATGCATATTATCACCATTACTATTCAAATTAGGTTTACAAATGTTAGTTTTAGTAATAAGATAAGAAAAGGAAATTAAAAAAATCAGAATTGGCAACGAGGAAGCAAAGTTTTACTCTTTGTAGATGATATGATGGTATACCTAGAGAACCCGAGAAAATCATCTAAAAAACTCCTTGAAACAATTAGCAAATTCAGCAAAGTAGTAGGATATAAAATAAACTCACATAAATCAACAGCATTTCTATATATGAAAGTCCAAGAGCAAGAGATAGAAAGAGAAATTCCATTTAATGTAACTACAGACAAATAAAATACTTGAGAATCTACCTCCCATGACAAATCCAGAAACTATATGTGCCCAATTATACAGCACTTCTCATACAAATAAAGTCAGATCTAAATAATTGGAAAAATGTCAACTGCTCATGGTTGGGTCAAGCTAATTTAATAAAAATGATAATTCTACCCAAACTAAATTACTTATTCAGTACTATATCAATCAGACCACCAAAGAAATATTTTACCAAGCTAGGAAAAAATAGTAATAAAATTCATCTGGAGCAAGTAAAGGTCAAGAATACTAAGGGAACTGATGAAAAAAAGAGTCTAACATCTAAAACTATACTATAAAGCGGAAGTCATCAAAACTGCCTGGTACTGGTTAAGAAATGGAGTAATGGATCAATGGATTAGCATAGGTTCAAAAGAACCCACAGTAAATGACTATAATAATCTCCTGTTTGACAAACCCAAAGACATTAGATTTTGGGATAACAATTCACTATTTGACAAAAATTGTTGGGGAAAACTAGAAAACAGTATGGCAAAAGCTATATATAGATGAACATCTCACACTCTTTAGCAAAATAAACTCAAAATGGATGCAGGATTTAGACATAAAGAGTGACATCAAAGATAAATTAATAGGCCAAGAAATTATCTATCTGATCTATGGAAAAGGGCCCAATTTATTATCAAACAAGAAACAGTACATTTAAGAACTGCAAAATGAATTATTTTGACTATAAAAGTTTTTGCATTGTTAAAATCAATGCTGCCAAAATTAGGAAAGCAGAATTCTGGGAAACAATCTTCATAACTAGGAGTTCTGATAAAGGTCTCATTTCTAAAATATATGGGAAAATACATCAAATTTATAAGGTTGCAAGTCATTTCCCTATTGATAAATGATAAGAAAAGACAATTTTCAAATGAAGAAATTAAAGCTATATATAAACATATGAAAACTGCTCCAAATCATTATTGATTAGAGAAATGCAAATTAAAACAACTCTGAAGTATCATCTAACACCTATCAAATAAGCTAAGGTGACAAAAAGGGAATATGATAAATGTTGGAGAGGTTGTGGGAGGATTGGGACATTAATGTATTGGTGGTTGATTCATAAATTGATTTAACCATTTTGGAGAGCCATATGGAACTATGCCTAAAGAGCAATAAAACTGTTCATATCCTTTGACCCAAAAATTTCAATTCTAGGTCTATACTCAGAAGAAACCATAAAAAAATGGGAAAAGTATCACGTTTCAAAATATTCATAGCAGCTCTTTTTTTGTAGTGGCAACAAATTGGAAACTGAGGGGATTCCCATCAATTGGGAAATGTTGAAGCAACTTATGGTATATGGATATTATGGAATACTATTGTTCTATAAGAAACCAGACATAGTTGGACTCTAGAGAAGCATAGAATGAATTACAGGATTTGATGCTTAACAAAAGGGATGAAAGAACAATGTACACATTAACAACAGCACTGTGAGATGATCAAACCTGATGGATGCAGCTGCTCTCACCTGTTCAGAGCTAGCAAAACTCTATTAGACTGGACAATGCTATCCCCATCCAGGGGAAGAAAAACAAAGCTAAACAAAATCCTTCAGAATCTGATGAACACTACATTCACTTTTTTTTAAATACCTCTTATTTCTTTCTTTCCCTTAATCCTAATTTCTCATACCAAAAATGACTAATCTGTAAGCATGCTTAACACAAATATACAATGCTGAGGGGAGGGTGGTGGGAAAGGAGGGTGGAAAGAAATTTTGTAACTTAAAAATGTGCATAGGCATTTGGATGGATGTTGAAAAACTATTTGGAAAACATGTATTTGGAAAAATAAGGCATCAATTAAAAAAGGCACCAAACAGGGTAGCTAGGTGGCGCAGTGGATAGAGTACTGGCCCTGAAGTCAGGAGTACCTGAGTTCAAATCTGACCTCAGACACTTAATTATCTAGCTGTGTCCTTGGGCAAGCCACTTAACCCCATTTGCCTTGCAAACAAAGACCTAAAAAAAAAGGTACCATAGGCACTGAAGTAATATGATTATTAAACATATATAAGCACCAAATGGTAGAATTTCCAAATTCTTTGAGGAGAAGCTAAATGAATTTCAAGGAGACATAGACAGCAAAACTATAAAGGTGGAGAAAGTCATTCTCCCTCTCTTGAAATTAAATTTTACCAAAAATAAACAAGAAAGAAGTTAAGATGAATAGAATTTTAGAACATTTAGATATGATAAACCTCAGAAAACTGAATAGGGATAGAAAGAAATAGATGTTTTTCTCTGCAGTACATGGTATCTACACCAAAACTGACCATGTACTAGGGCATAAAAACCTCACAAACAAATGCAGATGAACAAATGAACAAATGAAATGCATCCTTTTCAGAACATGATCAAAAAAATTTATTTCTAATAAAGAGCCATGGAAAGGTAAACCAAAAATTCATTGAAAACTAAATAGCCTAATTTTAAAGAATGGGTGGATCAAATAACAAACCATAGAAATAATCAAAAATTTTATGCAAGACAATGACAATGAGAAATTATACTAAATTTATGGGATTCAGTCAAAGCAGCTTTTTTAGGGAAATTTTATATCTCTAAATGTTTATATGAATAAAATAGAGAAAGAATAGATCAATGAATGGGGCATGCAACAAAAAAGCTAGAAAAAGTACAAATTAAATATCCTCAATTAAATACCAAGTGAGAAAATTTGAAAATAAAATTAGAAATTACTAAAATTTAAAGAAAACCATAAATAAATCTTAAAGCTGGTTTCATGAAAAAAATAAAACAGATAAATCTTTAGTTAATCTGATTTTAAAAAAAAATCAAGTTACCAGTATCAAAAATAAAAAAGTGTGAACTCATCACCAATTAAGAGAAAATTAAAGAAATAATTCAGAGTTATTTTATCCAGCTATATGCCAAAAAATTTGACAATCTAAGTAAATTGGATAAATATTTACATAAATATGTTACCCATATTAACAGAAGAGGAAATAAAGAAAAGAAACTGAAGAAACAATTAATAAGCAAATTAATTCTATGAAACATTTAAGGAACAATTAATTCCACTTCTACATAAAATATTTTTAAAAATAGGAGAAGGAGGCCTTCTGCCAAATTCCTTTTATGACATCAATATGGTGCTGATACTTAAACCAGGAAGAACCAAAACAAAGAAAAAAAATAAAATTTTAGCAAAGAGTTTATAACAGGTTATTACTAGGATCATACACCATGATCAGTTGGATTTATACTGGGAAGGCAGGGATGGTTCAATTTTAGGAAAACACTCAATATAATTGAACATATCAATAACAAAACCAACAGAAATCACACGAATATCTCTGTGGATACTGAAAAGGCTTTTGACAAAATACAACATCCCTTCCTATTAAAAACACTAGAGAGTATAGGAATAACGGAGTTTTCCTTAAAATGATAAGCAGTAACCACATTAAACCATCAGCAAGTTTTATATGTCATGAGATTTAAATAACACTATCTTCAATAAGATCAGTGGTGAAACTAGGATGCCCATTATCTACTACTATTCAATACCATGTAAGAAATATTAGTTTTAGCAATAAGAAAAAGAAATTGAGTGAAGTATAATTAGTAATTAAGAAAGCAAAAGTTTCCCTATTTCTAGATAATAATGATGGTAAACTTGGAGAACCCTAGAAAAACTAAAAAAATTACTTGAAACAATTAACCACTTCATCAAAGTAGCAGGATATAAAATAAACTTACATAAATCATCAATATTTCTATATATGAACAATAAAGTTCAAGAGTAAGAGACAGAAAGAGAAATCCCATTTAAAGTAACTGTAGTCAACATAAAGTACTTGGGAATCTACATCCCAAGACAAACCCAGAAACAAAATGAATATAATTACAAAATACTTTTCATACAAATAAAGAATATTTAAACAATTGGAAAACTGTTAATCAATCATGGTTAGGCTGAGCTAATATCATAAAATATGACCATTCTACCCAAATTAAATGACTTTCTCTGTACCATACTAAAAAGGTACCAAAATAGTTTACAGAACTAGAAAAATAGTAACAAAATTCATCTGAGCAATAAAAGTTCAAGAATATCAAGGATACTGATAAAAAATGCAAAGAAAGATGGTCTGGATTTACCAGATGTAAAACTATATTATAAAGTGACAGTCATTAAAAGGGTCCAGTACTAGTTAAGAAATAGAATAAGAGATAGAATGGATTAGAGTAGTGGTGGGATTCAAATAAATTAACAACTGATTCTCTGCCCTAATGACTGTTATATAAATGCAAAAAGATATAGCAAAAGATATACAATAATAGAGGTACACAAACTTAGATTATGTTCCATTACTCACAGTAAGCAAACATATCCTTATGGAGTGCAAGCAGTCACATGACCAGAGCAACCAATGTTAGAACAGATGCAAAACCAAAACTCTTACCCCTTCTCTTTTTTTTTCTTCTTCTTCCAAGGCTTTCAAAATGGGCAATACGATAACCCTTGAAATTTTTATTCCTATTGGTACAATGTGTTCCAGTTTTCTATTTGTTTCACCATTCACGGAACACCAGCACACTCAAATTACCTTGAGGGAATTTGGGGCATAACAAAAATGGAAACAAATGACTGCTTGTCACTCCCTGGTTGTTAAACACTGTTTTTTCTCTTTATGTTGTATATTCGTTTACTGAAGTAACAAATATAAGGGAAATTAAATGTATTTCATCAAAGGAATGAGTTATAAGAAATGAATAAATAAATATTACAAACACAGTTCTATCAATTTTTTTTTCACCAATGGATGGAATGAACATGACTATGGGAACTTAGAAAAGGCTGTTGCGCAAATAAACACTAAAAAGGAGAAAGGAATGTAAATTTGTGATTTCCACACTGGGCCTTAGAGAGAACCTTGAATATAAGTGCCATTTTAAGAACTGTTTGCCAAACTCAACATAAAATTAGTTATAAGATCTGCCAAACAGGTCAGAATCAGTTGAATCCCACCACTGGATTAGTAAGAAACTGTACTAAATGACCATAGTAATCTACTGGTTTTTTAAAGTCAGACACTAGCTTCTGGGATAAGAACTAACTATTTGACAAAAAACTGCTGGGAAAACTGTTATATAGCACAAAAACTAGGCACAGACCCACATCTCATACACACACTCACACAAATTAAGTTCAAAATGGATTAATGATTTAGATAAAAAGGGTGATATCATAAACTGATTTAAAGAACAAGCCTCTTATCTATTGAATCTATGGAAAGGGGAGAAATAAGTTTATGACTATGCAAGAAATAGAAAACATTATAATTTGAAAAACAGACGATTTTGACTACATTAAATTAAAAAGATTTTGCACAAATAAAACCAATGCAGCTAAATTTAGAGAGAATGCAGAAAGCTGAGAAACAATTCTCACAGTTACTGTTTCTGATTTAAAAAAACAAACTCATTTCTAAAATTTATAGAGAAATTTATAAAATCACATGCCATTCCCCCATTGTTAAATGATCAAAGCATATGAACAGACAATTTCAGATGAGGGAATAAAAGCTATTTATGATCATATAAAAGAAATGCAAATTAAAACAACTATGAGGTACCACATCACACATATGACATTGGCTAAGATGACAAAAGGAAAAATAGTTAAAATTAGAAAGAATATGGAAAAATTGGGACATTAATGCACAATCAGTGGAGTTTTGAACTAATTCAGCCATTTCTAGAGAGCAACATGAAATTATACCCAAAGGCAATACCCTTTGTTCCAGCAATACCAATACTAGGTCTATATCTCAAAGAAATCATAAAAATTGGAAAAATCACACATATTCAAAAATATTAATAGTAACTCTTTTTAATAGTGTCAAAAAAGTGGAAATTGAGAGGGTGCCCTTCAATTAGTGAATGGTTTAACAAACAGTGTTATGTAAATGTGATGGAATACTACTGTTCTATAAGAAATCATGAGGGCCTGGACTTGAGAGAAGCAAGCAACGACTTGCTTCAGTTGATGCTGAGTGAAGCGAACAGAACCAAGAGATCATTGTACACATGAATTACAATATCTGAGATGATCAACTTTGATAGATACAGTTCCTCTTAGGAGTTCAGAGATCAAGGATAATCCTGAGAGACCTGCTATGGACAATGTCATGGACATTCACACCCAGAGGAAAAAATTATGGATTCTGAATGCAGAGACTATGTTCACTTTTTAAAACTTTCTTTCTCATGGTTTTTTCTTTCCTCTTAATTCTAATTCCTCTCTCACAATATATCTAATATGGAATTTTGCTAAAAACAATTTTACATATACCATTTATTCTAGCTTTTACAAGATAATGGGGTTAAGTGGTTTGCTCAAGGCCACACAGCTAGGTAATTGTAATTAATTGTCTGAGTCCAGATTTGTGCTCAGGTACTCCTGACTCCAGGGCCAGTGCTCTATCCACTGCACCACCTAGCTGCCCCTACACATACCATTTTTATCTGATTGTTCACTGCCATGGGAAGTGGGGAGAGAAGGGAAGGTGATAGATAAATGTGGTTCTTATAAATTTGCAAATGGATGAATGTTGAAAACTACCTTCGCATGTAATTGAAAAAATAAAATAAAATTTCAATCAAGAAAAGAATTTAGTTATGAAGGAATAAATATAATCTATTCTTCTCATTTTAAAAATTCTGCCAGGTTAGAGACTCTAAAACTTCTCTAGTATATTTCGGTTTTCTTTATTTTTTTCACCCTAAAAGTCAAGAAATCATTCTCTATGACCAACCAGAAATCTATTTTAACTCAGTTTACTTTCTTTTATGCTCTCTAATATATACTTTAAAAAGTTATAGCTCAATGGTACAAAATAGTCATCTAAATGAGATATGTACTTACTTAAAGGGTTGAAGATTCAATAGAAAACATCAATTTGAAATCCCTTAGAAGCAAAGTTCACAATTTTGGACAACTCCTATATACTGTTTCTTCTCAAAAGTGTTAAAGCACTTAGCTTATATGATAGAAATGCAAATTTTATCTTTTTAAATTAGTTACCTTGAAGGAGATAAGTACTTTTTCTAGCAATGCTGAGACTGCTTAAAATAGGGAAAAGAGTTAGGGAATTGATTTCAAAGGAAGACAATTAGTCATTTAAGAATATTAATAAAATTATTTTATCAGCACAATAAGTATTTAGGAATTTTTACATTTTAAAAACTCAGACAATTTACATGGTAAGTCAATTTGATTACTTATCATAATAGAGAATTCCAAATTAATTTTCTTCTTTTTCAAAAGTCAGTTTCATTTTCATGTAGCAAAAATCAATCACTATGCAAATCACTGCAAAGAATATGTGATTCAGCGTAGAAACAATTCTTTTGGCAATTTAAAAATATTTTAAATAAAGGGATCGAATATTGCAATGAATATCTATTTCCATTACTACCCTGGGTTATAACTTTTATGCAGGTTAAAATTTTGTAATTGCTTTCCAAAAACAGCATGGAAAAATGTTTATTATATCAGGCAGTAAAAAGAAACAATCATCCTTGGTTTTTAATAGTCTTACAGCTTCTTTAATACAAATTAAGAACATGTACTTTTTGCAATTACATGAAAAGTTCCATTTTAGAGTATCATATTTTTCTGCTCACCCTCCCTTCCCTTCCCTATCCACCATGGCTGTGAACAATTCTATAAAGGTAGTACATGTACAATCATGTTTAACATATTTCCATAATAGACATGTTATGAAATAGGAATTAGAATTAAGAGGAAAAAATCATGAGAAAGAGAAAACATAAAAAAATGTTAAAAAGTGAACATCAAATATTTTGATCTATATTCAGACTCTGTAGTTTTCTCCCTCTGGATATAAATGGTATTTTCCATCTCAGATCTCTCAGGATTGACCATTATCACTGAACTGCTGAGAGGTGCTGCATCTATCATAACTGATTGTCTCACAAGGTTGTTATTAATATGGAAATGATCTTCTGGTTCTTCTCACTTCACTCAGCATCAGTTCACGCAAGTTTTTCCATGCTTTTCCAAAGTCCAGCCACTCATGATTTTTTTTTAGGTTTTTACAAGGTAATAGGGTTAGGTGGCTTGCCCAAGGCAACACAGCTAGGTAATTATTAAGTGTCTGAGGCTGGATTTAAACTCAGCTATTCCTGAGTCCAGGGCACTGCACCACCTAGCCACCCCTACTCATGATTTCTTAAAGAAATTGATACTGTATAATATTCATATACCATAACTTGTTTAGCCATTTCCCGGTTGATGGGTATCCCCTTAATTTCCAAGAATATCATATTATTTTCAAACTCTAAAGTGATATTATTTTCTGAGAAGAAAAAATATATACATATATATGTGTGTGTGTGTATGTATATATACATCTAAATGATGCATGTGTATTTGTATTTATATTTATATGGATATATATATGTATGTATGTATGAATCTAGAAGTCTAGAAAATGAAAAATCTAGACTGACCAGTTGATATATGGTTTTGGTTTTGTTGACTCAATATAAGGTAGAAACCACATGATATTAAAGAGCAGTCATTGGAATTTAACATGTTGAACTGGGAGAAGAAATCTGGGGGAAGGAAAGACAGGACATGACTAATGTCTTCCAATATCTGAAGAAATGTCATGAAGATAAAGCAGATGAAGGAGGAGACACCTTTAGAATAGCACTTATTCTATGATATGCCACCATACAGAAGTAGGTCCAAATGGACCAGAGATAGAGAGATACAGATTTTAGTTCAATTTAAGGAAAAACTTCCTAACAATTAGTACTATCTAAAAATATCTTCCAAAGTAATGAATATATTTTTGTCTGAAATGTTTAAGTAAAAATGTCAGAATGGTACTATAGGAGATCTTGACACTGATTAGAAAGTTGGACTAAAATGACTTGAAAGGTCCCTTTCAATCAACAGCTTCTATGCCATTAGCCTTTGCTTTAAGTGTTTCCAGTTATTTGTCACAGAAAAACACAGAAAAAAACTTACTGTATTTATTATTACATAACAATACTCCCCAAGTCTTATGAGAAATGAAGAGTGAAATACTGTTCTGTGGCAAAGTTCAAAATCCAAACCTTTCTCACTTAAAAAAAAAAAACCTACTTAATTGTTTCATAAAAAAAATTTAAATCCAAACTAAAAAGAAAATTTTACATAATCTTTGGGAAAAAAACAGCATCTCATTCAGTCAAGTTTACTTGGAAAATGTGTCAAATATATCTCATTATTTAGGCACAGAATTTCATCAGTCAAAATAACAACTCTTTTTTATATTGAGGTGTTAATGCATATTATATGATAATTATGTGTCTCGCTGTTTTATCAAACTTTTTCTATTTATGATTGCTCCACATGCAAGTCTTAAAGTTTTATTGGTAGTTCATATTCTGCCTAACTCCAAATGAATTTGAAATTATCCGTCTGCATTTTATTATGCAGCTTCCTATGGTTGTATCTCTAGCCTAGTGGCACAATAACTTTGTGATGAAGAATCTAAAAATAAAGACCATTATGCTCACTGACAAAAAAAAAAAATGGATTTAGTGTCTTCAAGGTCACCCAAAACTGAATTCCACAAAATTTGTTTTCCCTCAGCGATCACAGATGAACAGAGTAAACACAATTCATGGCATGTGGTTCTTATATATATGCCAGCTGTATGAAGAATTATTTAAACTTGGTATCCAGCTAGCACTGTAGTTTGTGTAACTAGTCATCACCTCCCTCATTAATAAGCAGTTAGTGACAAAAATCAGATCACATCATCATCTGAGGAGTTAATTAGAAATGGGAAAATATTCAGGACATACAAATTTTATTAGGATGCCTGACATCTGTCAACTATTTTATTTAATTACTCCTGAATTTGGATTCTAGCCTTCAAACTGCTTCATATTCTTAATCTGTTTGCACATAAATGGTTTTTCAAATTGTCATTATCTTTGTTGAGCATTTTTTTCCTTGTTCCTGTTCTGAAAATGTGAGAAATAGTATTTTCTAGCTAACAGACCAATATTTTCCATTCTGCAACTGAATACAACCAACTGCTAATTAACATTTTTTTTTACCAAAAAGGTTACTGAATGCTTATATTCACATGGTGATAGACTAGTTTTATTAACCCTATTACTCACTCATAGTGTAATTGTGGTGCTTTTTGGATTTCTTTATGTTTACAGAATATAAACTAAGCTGTACTCAAAAAGGGTTTTGATAACCCTTTAAAGTCTCAGTAAATCTGAATCTTTTTTCCCTTTAGTTCAAGGTGGAGGAAAGCTGCTTGGCTTTTTTGCCTGTTAAGAATGAGTAGGTTAATTGTGCTACCTATTAAGTATTCATCACTTAATGAACACATGTTCATCAGCCCTCAGCTCATCTATAAGTCGCCTTAGGTATGTCAGGATAGGTTTTCTGGAAGAAACTATTTTGTGTTAAGAGAGAAGATTGATTGGAATAAAGCAAAGAATAAAGAAGAGAAGTGGGAAATGAAAGCAGAGAACAAGTTATTTAGGAAATGTATAGACTCAAGGGAAAGATGATGTATTGTATTTCTATAAATAATTCCAGTTCATAGAAAGTTTATATTCTAACTTGACAGTAAATACAAGTTCATTATGTAAACAGAGAGGCAATTGTAAAGGGAAAAATCCATTTAAATTCAACAAATGTACTAAAATCTACTATGTGCAAGGCACTGATAGATGCTAGAAAAAAAAAAGTTCTTGTCCTCAGGGAGCGTGCAGTTCAATAAGAGATATGCTACATGTATTCAAGTATGATACATGATAGAATGTGATAGGAGCAAAGAGATATGGTGCTGAAAGAAAATGTGAGGAAGGTTGGATCATTTGTAGCTAGGGAATGGGAGGGAGAAAGGAGAGAGAAGCTAGAAACTGAGATGAGCCTGATCTTGAAGAAAGAGGATTTCATTAATCAAAGATTAGGAAGGAATCCTTTCCAACAAGGGGATGATAGTAGGTGTAATTGTGCAGCAGGAGGAGACTATAGGACAAGATCAGGTAGTTCAGTTTAGTTGTGATATAGAGTTGATACAGTGATAAGTGTGAAATATGACCACAAAAGTAGGCTAGAGTTATACTCCAAAAGAGCTAAAAAACACTCTAGAATTCATCAAATTTATCTCATCTTCCAGATAAGGAATAAAAGTTCCTAGTGATTAAATGACTTGTCTGACATTACACCATATAGCAGAACTGGGAATCAAAGCTACATCTTCTGACTCCAAATCAAGCACATTTTCCATCATACTATGCTGGGGTGAGTCAAGAGACTTTCATACCAGACTAAAGAATTTGTATTTTATTCTATTGACAACAGAGAAGCACTGAAAGATTTGGAGGAGTCAAAAAACATGAGAAAATCATTATGGAAGCTGATGGAGCAAAAATGGTTCAAGTTTGAAGACGAAAGTACCAAACAGGAGGTCACTGTGACATTTCTGATGAAAGGAGATGAAGACATGCATAGGGTAGGAGAGGGAAAAGAAGGAGGTAGAAAGAAGGAAGAATCAAGGATGATTCAGTGTTTTTGCCTTAGCAAGCTAGTAGTTCCTCCCCCATGAAGGAGGATGATAAGTTTGGTTATGAATAGATCCAGTTTGGAGTACTCACAGGATAACCAGGGAGAAATTTCAGCAGGAAGTTGAAGATGTATAACTCAAACTCAGTGGAGAGATTAGCTCTTGAAACATAGATTCAGTAATCATTTCAACAGAAGTACTTAATAAAGCCACAGGAATAGATGAGAACATAAAGGGTAAAAGTGTAGAGATTAGGAAAGAAAAAAAGTAAAATACAGTCAAAAATTTTTAAATCATCTAATATGAAGATGTTACTATAAAATTGCAGCAGTAAAATAAAAAAAACTAGTATTTATGTAACATTTTATAGTTTGTAAAACATTTCAATTAAACCAGCCTTAACATGAGGAGCATAAGTGTTATGTCCATTTTCAGAGGAACAGGCTCCAGCTCAGAGAGATCATATCTAACTCACCCAATGATTCAAGTGTTGGGAGTTAGGACTAAGAGGTAGATGTCTCTTTTCCAGTTTGGTATCTTCCTAGCTACATTACTCTGATACTACTGGTTGTTTTAAACAGTGATAATAGAACTTTCACTCATTTATTCATATTTTTCTTATAGAAGCCATTATGTTTTGGCATTTATGGGTAAGAGCCCCATATCTAGGGTGAAGGGCACCAACTAGGATTGTTATTTAAGGCTAATAGATCCACTTGGTCATGGAGTCTGCCACCATAGGTTCATTAGCACCATTCTGTAATCAATACTCTTTTGGATGAGTATATTTCCCTGGCACAGTTCATTCTTGCGGTAGTTTATTATTATAGCTACTCCAGGTGATATTTTGAGATAGACTGATGTTAGGAAAATCAAGGTAAGTAGCACAGAGACTTTGTGTACCTAGTGCTTCTGTTTCAGAAAGAATATCAGTATTTCCTGGCCATTGGGGTAGGGGATGGAGAAAACTTAATAGGTAGCACTAAGGTGAGAATAAATAATAAAAAGTCACTTAGATTTCTCAAACTGACCCAATAATTCTGTGAGATACAGAGTAAGGAAATATGAGGAACTATGAGGAAGAACTAAGTCAGCATAGCTGCTAAGGTCTTGGATCCCTCCTGCCTCCCATATCTTTCCTTATACTTATTTGCATGAATACTGCTGGTATATCTCCTATCTAGAGAAAGCAGACAGATGGAAAGATGGATGTTGATATAGATATATTTACTAAGGGTATTACAATTATCTCTTTGTATATTCACAACCCTGGAAGGTAGGTGCTATTATTATCCTCATGTTACAGATGAGGAAACTGAGGTAGGAAGACATTGAGTAGTTTGCCCAGCTATTAAGTGACAAAGACTGGATTTGAACTAATGTCTTTCTGACTTTCTGACGCACTGTGTAATCCGGAATAGAAAACTTCAACTGACACGTAGAGATCCAGATCTCTTGATCCCAATTTCAATGTTCTTTCCATTAAACCACAAATGCCTTCAATAAATGAAAAAGATTGAAACACTCCTAATATTCTTTGTGTCAAATGTGCTTTTGATATAAGAATTAGAGTCTTTCTTAACAGTGGCACAGTTAATTTTTCCCAAGCAACTATCTATGCAATTACCCTACAGTAAAGGATAAATCACAGCTGAATATATGGCACACTGTACAATTTTTTTTCTTTGAAATTGATCAATTTTGACTAAGAAAGAACTCCATCAAAACACTAAATTCCTAATTATTTTTCAAGATATCATGATTCCTTGTATTGAGGGTTCAGGGCAGATTCTGACCGATTTGAGCAGCTGCCCAATCAAGCAGATGAGAAAGAGCATAATAAAAACATTAAATTCCCCTTTTTCCCCAAAATATCAAGATCACTTGCTTCAGGGGGAAAAGACTCATTTTATATCAATTATGTGTGTGTGTGTGTGTGTGTGTGTGTGTGTCTGTGTGTGTGTGTATGGAAGGGGGTAGGGAGAGATCAGTTTAAACAGAAGCCCAATCAAGTAGAGATTACAGAATGTAATCTGGAGTTAGAGGAAACCAAAGGGCATCTCCCCATGGACATGTGGGCATATAAACCACCACCTTACTTTAGAAAACACAGTGAACTCCTGATGATAGTCATTAGATTCTGAAAGATGTCCTGTGGTCAGAATAGCTTCCTTTTCCATGATCTATAAAAGCAGACTGATTTCAGACCATCTCCCATTCACCCATTTTCACCTCTCTGTTTGGAAGTTAAACCCCAAAGAAGTACTTGTTTATGCCCATTCTCCCCACAGTTAGAGAAGATGACTGCCTAGGAATAGAAGCACCTGAGAATTGCCTAGGCTTACATTCAAACTGAAGTAAGAAATTTTTTGAATCTTTTTCTTAGCATTATTTTAGTGAGGCAATAAATTTTAGGTGGAATGGAGAAATGAAAATATGTGCCTCTTTTCTTTTATAGATATGGGAGTCTATGAGTTTGTAATACTGTATAAACTATCAGATTCAGTTACTATGCAGATTAATTTTACTGAATTTTTTTCTTTTCTTTTTACAAGGGATAATTCCACAGGGGGGAGGGAAGAAGAAATATATTCAAAAATTAAAGTGCTGTCAAAACAAAATTGCATCAAAAATTACAAGAATAAATGAATGAGGGTAGCTAGGTAGTTCAGTGGATAGAGCACTGGTCCTGGAGTCAGGAGGACCTGAGTTCAAATGTGACCTCAGACACTTAGTTAATTGCCTGGCCATGTGACCTTGGGCAAGTCACTTAAACCCATTGCCTAATATATTTGGGACAAATATTCAAGTCTCACCTACCTGAATATGTTTGTGAGGACTTGAACAAGGAAATAAAGATTTTGGTTTTAATTTTCAACATTTATGAGTATTTCCTATTAAATTTAGTCACTTTTAAAATGTTGCATGGTAAAAAAGAAAGGAATGATACATTGTAGAGTTCACATTGAAGAATATTAATACTATTTCTTTTCCAAAATAAAATCATTATTTTCATTTTTAACTTATATTTTTCATTTTTATCCTCTCAGTTGACAAATTTCAATCTTCATTGATTCAAGACACAGGAGAATACCTTGAATACAAATTTATTCAGGTGTGCAAATATTAAATCATCATTAGATTAGAATGACAAGCATGACAAAATTAATATGTCAAAAGAAGGTGTAAAGAAATATAAAAGCTCAAATATTTTCAATAAGGTTTTAAACTGAAACCATATAAGTTTAATTTTAATCAAAACTAATAATGGACACTTTTAAATCAATTATTTCATAATCATCATTCTAAATACTTTAATTTATCTAGAAACCCTATCTCAAAAATTTCAAAAGTCATCTTTCAAATACAATGCAAATTAGGTCTAAACTTAAAATCCTCTAAATTAGTCAAAAATCACTGTTTTTTAAAGAAAAAATCCTCATTCCTAACTTTACAATACAAATTGAAGAGCTATTGAAATTAGAAAGAAATTATAGTGATAAAACTGAGTTTGAATTTATTGAAAGTTTACAAAAACAAGTCCTTTTCAATCAATGACCCTTTGATTCATGAAAAACTATGTGAACAGAGCACACGTCCTGAAGTCTGGCAGATCTTATGAAACTGGAAAAGATTCAGTGGCAAAAATGATCAGTACCTATCATTAGAAGACAAGTCTAGCAAACTTTGGAGAATCTTCAATCAAGAGTAACATTACTACAGTTAAGAACTGGACAATCTACTGCCTGGGAATGATTCAGTCACATACTGCCTGGGCTGAAATTCCTTTCCTTCACCATCACTCCCTACTGACATATTCATTCAAGAAGGTTCATTCTCTTAAGTTGTCCTAAAGAGATGAGTTCTTCTCACTCTCTTGTCTCCTCACAATGATGAAAAATTAACTACCCACAAAAGACACTGCATCTCTGGTCTCCAGCTCCTGTTCCAGGGACAGTTTCACTCATTTTCTCTCCTATTGTGTCTCAACAGAAATTTATCTTTCTTAGATTTTTACTCCTAGATTTATCCACCTATCCAGATTCTGGTGAATGTTCCCAACTATCCCCAAGCTATTTCTCCCTACTTTCTCAAAAGTTTCAGTTCTGGATCAGGATTGTTCTTTTTTTTACCCCCCTAACTCTACTCATATTTGGACACTTCAATTTGGATGCTACTCCCTCAAATATCTTTGCTTCCCAGTTCTTAAATCTTAATAACTTCAATGAACTGTTCCTACACTCACTTCCAAATTCTTCAATCTTATTAACTTCAATGAACTGTTCCTTCACTCTACTGCAGATACACAAGAATTGCCACGCTCTTGATCCTAATATGTTATCTTAGAGTGTCCTATGCCCTGTATTCATAATTCTGAGATTTTGTTTCCTTATTATTGCCTGACTTTCCTTACGACTTGACTCTTTCCCAAATCTAGTCTCTATCTCCACCTAAATTAAAAGGAAATACTCATAGTGAAAATTAAAACCAAAATCTTTATTTCCCCATTTAAGTACTCACAAACATTAATTTTTGGTGGTATTTTTTTGTTTTGATATCACTTCCTCATCTCTCCCCTTTTCAAAATCTTTAACCAACAATTAAATAATTTGGCTTTATTTCTTTGAAATCTTGTTCTCCTTGTCCTAAACAATACTTCTATATTCCAAACCTAAACCATATTATATTCCACGCCCTTCTCTCCTATACTCACACTAGTGAAGACAGATGAAATGATTTCCAAATTTCCAAATTCATATTATTTAATCTAAACTACCCATTTTCCCCCTTCCTGACTCTGTGAGATTCCCCTAAACATCTATTCCAAAGACATTCTTCATTATGTTGCCTATTTCATCCAACCCCTTACCCCTCTTGCACAGCATGGAACAACTCCAACTCTCTCACTGAAAAACTGAGGTAAACATCTTCAGTTCCCTCTTCTTCCTCCCTGTATACTACAAATCATTTCAACATCATCTATCTATTTTTATCCATTGCTTCAGGCTAGATCTCATTAATCTTCTAAGAGAAAATTGACTTAATCCTGACATTTCCCCAACTGTCCTCTACATATCTTTTCTTTTTTTTTTTTTAACCAAACCTGGAAAAAAATTCTATATTTATTGTGTCCATTTTCTCACCTCACATTCATAACTTTTAAAATTTATTTTTAAAATTTTTATCTTTTTGAGTTCAAATTACCTCCCACATATACTCTCCCCCACCCAATGAGAAGGTAAGCAATATATCAATTACATACATAAAACAAACAAAATATATTTCTATTTAGTCATATTTCACAAAAAGTAAGAAAAATAAAGACAGTAAGAACAGTCTACTTCAATTTGCCCTCATTTATCAGTTTTCTTTCTTGAAGTGAATACCATTTTTTCATCATTGTGCCTTTGGAATTGTCTAGGATCATTGTATTGATCAGATCAGCTAAATCTTTTACAGGATCATCATTATAACATTCCTATTATTATGCTCAATGATCTCTCAGTTCTCACTTTACTTTGCATCAGTTCATATATGTTTTGTCATATCTTTCTGAATCCTTCTTCATCATTTCTTATATCATAATAGGACTTCATCACAATTATACACCACAACTAATTGATGAGCATCCCCTCAATTTCCAATTCCTTGCCACCACAAAAGTAGCTGTTATAAACAATTTGTACATATGGGTATTTTTCTTTTGTCATTGATCTCTCTGAAATACAGACCTAGAGTTAGTTGATTGGGTCAAACAGTATGAACAGCTTGATAGCCCTTTGAGACTAGCTCCAAATTGTTCTGCAGAATGTGAGACCAATTCAAAAATTCAATAGTTCATTAGTCTACCTTTTTTCCCCCTTAACCCTCAAGCATTTTTTTCTGTGAGGTTTCAGTTAGTACTTGAGCTATTTTAATTTGTATTTCTCTTACCTATAGTGATTTAGAGTATTTTTCCTATAGATAGTTTTGATTTCTTCTTCTGAAAACTCCGTTTAAGTCCTTTGAATATTTATGAGTTGGAAAAGGCTTATTTTTTCATAAATTTGACTCAATTTTACCCCCAAAATTAGAGAAATATTCTTATATTTGTGAAATATTTCTATTAGAGAAATGAGGCCTTTCATCAGAAAAAACATGCTGTAAATTTTTTTGATATTACATAATTGTCTGTAGTACCTTTGTCCATAATATGGGGTTCCCAGACTATGTCTTTTTAATTAGTTCAGTTTTTGCTTTGTTTGACATCAGGACTAATACCTCTTCTCAATTTCTTTTACTTCAGTTGAACTATAGTAAATTCTGATCCAGACCTTTATTTTTAATTTTGTATGTGTCTTTCTGTTTCAATTTATGTCTCTTGCAAACCATATATAGTTGGATTCTGGTTTCTAATCCATTCTGCTGTCCACATCCATTTTATGGGTGAACTCTCCCCATTCATATTTACAGTTTGATGACTATTTATTTCCTTCCATCCCATCTACTTCTTCTTCTCTCTCTCTTTATCCTATCACTCCTCAAAAGTCTAAATTGCTTCTGACTCTTTTAATCCTTCCTCCCATTTGTTACCCCTCTTTCTATCATCCTGTTCTCCTAACATTCTGTTAAACTTAATGCTCTTCTCTTCTGGGTGGTCGGGCACTTTCCCAAACTTCAGGAGTTTTCATGCTATTTTCCAAGCTAATTCCAGGGGTCTGCAAGTTTTTGGTGCTTCCAAAATGATACCATCCTGGGAGAAATATAGTCATGGCTCTTCTGGTCTGAACTCTAATGTTTACCTAGAAATGGACCTTGTTGTCCTTAAGTCATGAGAGTTAATGTTCCTCTTTGCCTTAGAACTGACATTAGGACCTCTGCTCCCTTTTGAGTGAACATCAGCTCTCCTTCCCATCCTGGAACTGTGGCGCAAAATTGTGTATGAGCAATAAAGTTGCCATCAGAACTAGTTATACAGAGCACCAACAAATCTCTTTCTGACCAGTTGTCTGATACCCTGATCTGTGTTGAGTACTCCTGATATTGCTGCTATAGCCACTGCTGCTTCCCCAGAGAGGAAACCAGAGAAGTTTCACTCCAGTGTCAAAGCTGTCTCTTGCTGATGTCCAAACTATCCTTAGGCTAGAAAAATATCTCACCTGGCCTTTTGTTGGCTCTACAACTCCAAAATTTGATCTGGGGTGTTATTTTAAAGTTGTTTGTAGAGTAACGTTGAGAGAGTTTAGCTGAGTTGCTGCCACTAATAAACCTAAATATCTACCAAATCTCCCCATCCTGTATTTTTGACTTCATGAAAATTATTGCATGAAATATGATTGAGAAAATAAATGGTTGTAGTTAGTGTACTATTTGGTGTCCAAAATTTTTTAGAACCTAGATTTTCTGTTTCTAAATCCAGAGTTCTTTATAGAGCTACACTACATAAAAGATCCTTGTATAACACAAGTAGCCTAAAGAATGTTATAACTATTAAATCCTAGAAACTTAAAGAATGAAAAAGTAATCTATATATAAATACAAATATCCCTTAATATTGTAAAAACACAATTATGATATATCACTGTTGCCTAATTGATAAATATAGAAACCAATCTTCTCTACATAACACAAATATTTGGGTTTAAAGAATTTGTCATTCAAGCTTCCAGTCCTAGCCTCCAAATTAAAGACAAAACCTTCTATAAATAGCTGCATCCAAATATATGACTAACTCATTCACAGTTACAATTTGTTCAACATGACAAGACACGAAGAAGATAGACAAGGAAAAAATGTCAGCATTAGCAGTCACTACCAATACAATACAGATATTTTATACCCTTAAAAAGGAAAGAAAATAGCTTTATTGAAAAGCCTGTTAAAATAGGATCAAGTTTGCATCCCTGTTCTCTTGATGACACATTTGTCTTGTTATGGCAAAGAATTCAGATAGCCTCAGTTGTCAACAGGGATTGGCCATTTTGCCTAATAACTATTACTCATAAATATATCTTTAATGTTTATATACAGAATTGGGTAAGAGTTGCCCCAAGCAGCTAACTATAGATGTAGCTTTTAAAGAAATTTCTGGGTATATCCCCCTTGGTAATGAGAAGCAAGAAGACTTCCAGAAAGACAGTAGAGAAAAAAAAAGAAGAGATTGAATCTTTTCCATGATAATCCAACAATATATCAAAATGTTACAGTAACAAAGACAGGAAAATAATTTAAAATATACCAAAATAATTCTATTGCCACTCATTTGTGTGCACACCTTCAATCTAATCACCTACCAAATTCTGTCAGCTCTACTTCCACAATTCTTCTTCTATTGAATTGTGTAACTATCTTAATTCAGGTCCTTAGCACCTATTCTATTCCACCAGTCACTCAACTGTCCTCTCTGGCTAAAGAATATGTCCTTTTCAATCCAACTTTCATGTAATAGCCAAGATGATATACCTTAAAGATAGTTCTCACTGTACCATTCCACATCAAAAATCTTTGATGACTTCTTATTGTCATTTGATATTTAAGGAGCTCCACAATCTGATTCCAACCTGCCTCCTTCTCTTATGTCACTTCTCAAGTTGGATTAACTGTTTTCCTAACTCATCCATAAGCTACAGTTTTCATGCATTTGCATAATACATTACCTGTACAAGAAAGTAACTCCTCTGCCTTTTCTCTGCCAAATGAAATTCTCTTCTTCCCTAAGGCCAAGCTAATATGCCTATGCTATGCTACATCTGATATGCTCAGTAGCATCCACAGGGATTCCTTCTGCCATTTGGATGTTACATAAGGGTACCCTCCATGACGGAGGCAAAAATCTTGGTAAGCGTATAATGCTCGTTTTTTCCTCTTTTTAAAAAAATAAATTTATTTTTCCAACTAAATGTAGTTTAACAAGTTTTTAACACTCATTTTTTGTAAGGTTATGAGTTCCACATTTTTCATCCTCCCTTCCTTCCCTCCCCTATTCCCTTGACAGTGAGTAATCTAAGGCACATTTATAAAGCAATGATAACATATTTCTATTTTAATCATGTTGTGAAAAAGAATCAGAACAAAAAAGGAAAAATGAGGGAAAAACCATAAAACATAAAACAAATTTTAAAAATCGAAAATAGTAAGCTTTATTCTATATTCAGATACCATAGGTTCTTCTCTGGATATGGATAGTATTTTCCATCACAGGTCCTTTAGAATTGTCTTTGATTATCGTACTGCTGAGAAGAGCAAGTCCATCATAGTTGCTCATTACCTGATGTTGCTGTTATATTGCTCTTTTTTTACACCTAATGTTCACAGAGCATGTGCTAGACAAAATTATCTATATAGTTGCAGCCATCAAAAAGTCTTATATGATTTTCAAATATCAATAATATTTGCTGTAAGAAAACCTTCCTCTTTCAACTATAAAATTGTTGAGGGAAGGAACACCTAATACAGTACCTTTAACATAGTACACATTTGATAAATATTTTTTAAGTTGCAAGGTCTGAAGAAGGTCATTGCCCCTACTCAGCAGCTAAGGACCTATTACATTCTTCCTTTCATCAAAAGCATCTTGCTGAACCACATTAATCCACCCATCACTCAGGCCATGGACTCAAGCAGGGTCAATCCTTTGTCAGAGTATCCAGCCTGAATTCCATCTCATCATCCAAGGTTACTACCTTCAAACCAACTCTTTTCCAGTGCAGCTCCCTAACTACAGCTCTCTTGTAGCAATCACATCCAGTTCAATGACCCTACAGATTTAGATTTCATACCTCAAATGTGCCCACATTTCCTAGTCTAATACCTTTACCCACAGTCCTTCACCCTAAGACCTGAGGCCTTCACTGTCATAAGGTGGTCCAAATTTAACCCTGAGAGGTCTATTCCTGATATTGAAACCATACAGAAAAAAAGATAAAGCAAATATGGTGGGAAAATAGAAATTCAATACTGTTTGAGGGGAAGGGAAGGGGGAAAGACTTGAATGCACTAAGATTCAAAGATCACTACACAAGGAGTACCAATAGACCCTATCACAACTATTGATCTGGGATAAAAGAATAAAGTGAGATAAGAGGTTACAATAAGGACTCAGTAAAACAATCAGAAATGCAGAGGGTTATAGAAGTAGAGAGTGCTAAAAGAAGAGGTAAGGAATCTTATAAACAAGAACAATTTTATGATAGATAATCAAATCAAATAAAAAATCTAATATAATTTAAAAAAACAAAATGTCAAAGGTAGCTTTATTCACAAAAATAGATGCTAAAATGTCTATCAAGAAAGAAGTAAGAAATGCCAGAAATGAAGATGATGATGATAAATCTATTTAAAGAAAACTCTTAATTTATTCCCTCACTTCAAAAAAAAGTACAGGAAGAGAAAACAATTAAGATCAAAGTTAAGGTAGTATCAACAGAAAAAAATGTAGCCTGATGAATGAATATTTTTAAAAATTCAAAAGGTGATGAAATTAAAAATAGTTATTACCTGTGTGACCCCCAAGCAAGTCATTTAATCTCTATGACCTCAGTTTTCTCACCTGTAAAATGAGGAAGTTGGATGATATGGACACTGAAGGCCCTTCAAGCTCTAAATCTTATGTTATCAGTGTAATTCAATGGAAAAAAGTGATGGGTTTGAAGTCAGAAGATATCAGTCTTAATCCCAGAATTGCCACTTACTATTAACATTTGACATATCACTTTAAGTCTTTGGGTCTAAGTTCCTCATCTTTAAATTGAAGGGGTAAGACAAGATGGCCTATAAAACCTCTTTCAGATCTAAATCTATGATGATAAGAAGTTGAAACCTTATATTAAACATGATTCTTAAGAATATCAAAGTAAGGGGCAGCTAGGTGGTGCAGTGGATAGAGCACCAGCCCTGGAGTCAGGAGGACCAGAGTTCAAATCCAGTCTCAAACACATAATTACCTATCTGTGTGACCTTGGGAAAATCATTCAACCCCACTGCCTTTGTAAAAACTAAAAAGTATTATCAAAGTAACAACACCTCTGCCTCTCATAATAGACCCCATATTTTATATACTAACTAGAAAAAAATACTCATAGGAGAAAGAAAAAAAGCATTTCTGAAAAATAAAAGATATTTTCAAGTTTTATAATTATTAAATTTCAACATATGGAAACTACAGACTAATGTCATTATTAAGACAATTCAAAAAAATTATATAAAATCCTAAAAAATATTACAGCATTAAAATAAAAAATTTATTCCCTATAATAAAGTCAAATTTATCTCAGGAATGCAAGAATTGTTTAATAACTGGAAAATAATATCATGACTCATATTTAAGAAAAACATCTCTCTTCTTATAATGATCAAGAGATGGAAAAATACCTTTGACAAATTATAATATTTATGTTAAAAAAATCTCCAAATTAAAAACACAACAGGGTCATATTTGGTACAGTACACTACTACTCTATTGATACAATTGTGAATTGGTCTCAGTGTTCTGGAAATCATTCAATAACCATGCCGTGACTAAATATCTGTGCACTATGACCTTAAGATTACACTGCTAAGCACATATTCCAAAAGAGTCAAGGATATAAAAGAAAAGTTCTCATAAATACCAAAATCTTTACAGCAGCTCTTATAGTAGTAGCAAAAAATTGGAAACAATGTAAATACACTTTCTCTAATAAACAAAGTATGGTGCCTGAATATAATATAACATTACCGTGCCACTGAGAAATAATGGATGTTGGGGCAACTAGGTAAGTACAGTGGACAGAATAGTGGTTCTGGAGTCAAGAAGACCTGAGATCAAATCCGACCCCAGACACTTGACATTAGCTGTGTGACCTTGGCCAAATCATTTAATCCCAACTACTTCACTAAAATAATGGATACAGAGAATTCAAATAAACACAGGAAGACATATGGCTTGATAAAAATAAGCAGGAAACAGGAAAACAATTGAGCAACAACAAGAAGACAACTTGAACACTATGTAATAAGCATAATAACTGTGTCCTCAGAGAAGAAATTTAAAAAACTTCACTCCTTTGTTGGCAGATATTGATATAAGAAGAAAAAGAAGAATATAAGAAGAATGCATAGATTTTCTGATTCAACTCATTTGTTGTATTTTTTGTTAAACTACATTGTATATTAATTTTATTTATTATATTCTGAACTTAAGAAATAAAACAAGCATTTCCATAACAGCAGAAAGGGAAAAAAGATCACTGCACAAGAAGCTACAAATCTATTATGTACAATTTGTTATTTTTTAATATATAAAAGTTACCATATAAAATACTTTTGACTTTTTTCTTTTCTCCCATAGCGATGGCCACCATAAGCATAAATATGGATAGATATAGAAATAAATGTATCTTCATCTATACATTTATATGTATCTGTGTGTATATATATATGTGTATATGTAAAATCATTCTACACATATTTCTATTTTATCAGTTCTTTCTCTGGATGTAGGTATATTCCTTCATAGTTCATTTATAACTTATATTTTTAATTCTTTTTTCACAAAGGAGACTCTGAATAAGCAATATGAATTAAAGTTGTCCAAATGTGGAATGAGTGACCTTCTGATAAGAGTATTTTCCCTTTCATTGTAGATATTCAAGTATAAGCTATATGAGCACTTTGGGGAAATATTATGAATAGGTTTCCTTTTCAACCTCAAAACCTGCTCCACCCACTCCCAATATTCTCTGAGATTTAATCAATCTTAGTGACCTCCTTACTGCTGATTGAACAAGAAGCTACATTCACCATCTGTGTGTGATTTTCCAGACTGTCCTCCATGTCTGGAATACTCAACCTCTTCAGTTTTGCCTTCTAGTCTTTCTGGTTTCCTTCAAGACCCAGTTAAAATCTTGCTTTTTGAAAAAAGTCTTTCCCTATCTCTCTTAATACTAGTAACATATTTCCATTGACTATCTTCAGTTTATCCTGTAAATCTCTTTTTGGTACATGGTTGTTTGCCTGCTAACACCCCATTAGAATGTAAGCTCCTTGAGAAAATGAGCTAGTCTTGCTTTTCTGTGTATCCTCAGGACTTAGCATAGTGCCAGACATAAAGTAGGTTAGGTAATCAATGCTTAATGAAGACCAGCTTCTAACTTCTGAGAATCTGCAAAATATGTAAGAATAAATGGGGGAGGCATGAAGACAAAAGGGGATAACTCATAAGTTGTTAAGTTTAAGAGGTGGAAATTCAGTTGTAAAGATTGAAGGTTTAGTTTGATAATTTAGGTACATAATAAATCATTTTAAAAAGCAAAACAAGGGCAGCTAGGTGGCATAGTGGATAAAGCACCAGCCCTGGAGTCAGGAGTACCTGGGTTCAAGTCCGGTCTCAGACCTAGCTGTGTGGCCTTGGGCAAGCCACTTAACCCTGTTTGCCTTGCAAAAAACAAAAAAAAACCAAACAAACAAAAAAAAGCAAAACAAAAATAATTTTACTTTCCCATTTTCCTCGTTGACTCAAACAATAATCATTAATCTTGAGTAGCTTTATAGTAATTTCATGACTAAAGTTTTAATGATATTATTTATTCTTAGTAAAAGTTGATGTTTTAAAATATAAATTTAGTACATTTAGAGATTGAAATTACTTCTGTAGGAATTTGTTTAATATTATACTAAGGTGGGGCAGCTAGATGGCAGAATGAAAAGAGTAATGGCCCTGGAGTCAGGAGGACCTGAGTTCAAATTCAACCTTAGACACTTAACCATTACCTAGCTATGTGACCTTGGGCAAGTCACTTAACCTCATTGCCTTGCAAAAAAAACAAAAGACTATAATGCAATGAACTGAATTCAAATCCTGACCTTGACACTAGTTGTGTGAATTTGAATGTCACTTAACTTAATGTAAGCCTCAGTTTCATCAGTAAATTTAGGGATAATATCTACAACACCTATCTTAGAGTATTTTATGAAAATCTTAAACTGTTACATAAAAATAAAGTATTTCTCTTAAAACATATGATTTGACATTTCATAAATTCATTTCATTCATTCATAGTTTTAGAGCAATGTTTTCAAACTATGGCCCACCAGATAACACTAGCTGCTGTCTCACTCAGCCACATGCAGAAAATAAGCAGAAACATGTCTTTAATTATATTTCCAAGAGAGACCATGCACTTTCATTGTAATCACTTCTGCTATCTTTCATCTCTGCAAGCTGCTGTGTAAATTAGTATGTTCCTCTCCTCACCTTCAATTCTTACCATTTTTAAAGCTTTTATTCTTTCCTTTCTCAATGATTCTACAATCCAAGACTCCATTTTTCCAAATCAAAATCAAAACATTTTTATTACTAATAATGCTTGAGAAACTATGTGAAATTAAAATGAATTGAAAACATATATCTTGTCCTTGAAAAACTTCATTTATGGTAAAGGAGATGAGAGAGAGAGAGAGAGAGAGAGAGAGAGAGAGAGAGAGAGAGAGAGAGATAAGCAGATATGTATGTGTGTATTTATGTATGCATATATAGACATATAAATACAAAAGAGTTGAACAATCTAAGTATTACACACTAGAGTAGAAACTATAAGCACTACAATAACTTGAAAGAGGAAAAGATAAACATGGATATTATAATTATTCAGAGAAAATTTCATAGAATAGGTGGGCCTGAGGCAGAGACAACAGAGAAATATTTCAATTCATAGTGATAAGAAGAGTTAACACAGTCAATCTAAATTTTCTGGTTCATAACTATATCACTGATTCTTTTTTACAAATCCAACTTTCATTGAAGTTCATTTGACCAGATAATATTATGAAGGTTTGAAGGTTTTCTTTCATCAAAAGTGAAAGCAGATTGTAATTGAGCATCAGAGATGGGAGCAGGGAAAAAAAAGCATACTGAAAAGTCAGGACAAACAAGTAAAAAACCAAAAAACAAGAAACTAGGATGACATAAATAATAAGGCAGAGTACCAATAATTATTAAAATTCTTAAAAATTAGAGAGGTGCCAACCTAAAGGGTAAAAAACAAATTTGTTTTTGTTGTTTGTTGTTGAATCATTTCAGTTGTGTCCAACTTTTCATAACCCCATTTGGGGTTTTCTTGGCAGAAATACTGTAATGATTTGCCATTTACTTTTCCAACTCATTTTACAGAGGAGGAAACTGAGACAAAGAGGGATTAATTGACTTGCCCAGGGTCAGATAATATATTAAGTGTTTGATGCCAGATTTGTACTTTCCAGTTTGCGATCCAGTTATCTCCTGCTTAATGAAACACTGTAATAGACACGAAATTCTTTTTATTCTACAAATATTTGGCAATGGTGTGAAAACTGAATTAATTCATTCAATGACCATTTATTCATTGTCATGGAAAGGGATCAAAGGGAACAAGAGGGCTAAGAAGACTGCTAGCATAATGTAAACTGATAATGAGGACACATGCTAATAATAAAAGATTCTATATTGACTCTGGATAA